>NC_142700.1:12277812-12617907 GCF_029339155.1 Prunus mume | reverse complement strand
AAAGTCTTCGTCTCATAACATCCCTTCGTTCTAGCTTCCAATATTGTTTTGTTTCAGGGGACATATGGGTTGTATCCATGGCCATTGTTTCCCGATCCTTATTTTCAATTTTTTTTGGCGTGCATACTCCCTTTCTTGGCGTGCATACTCCCTTTGTTGGCGTACATACTCCGTTTCTTTTGCATTTTCTACATCAATTGCCCTATCGTGCTCTTGTTGTTTCATGTCCATTTCAATTCTCATGGCTTGCATCTTTGAAAGTTCCTCCAAAAATTTAGATGATGACTTGGTAGAATTACTCCCTCTCTTCGCCTTCGTCGCCTTCCTCCCAATAGGCCTCGGCTCCTTTTCGATAGGTGAGTCTTGACTCATCGGGGAATCCATAGGTGAATCGATGCCGGTGTCTCATGGAGTGACATCTCGTTCAAGACTACCATCGGACCCGTTGGAATAATTTGGAATTTCTTACAATTCTTCACCACCTCCCAACAATGGGTATGGTTAAATTTTTTTTTTCCTTGCCCAGTAGCACCAAAAAACATTTGTGCTTGTATAGTCTATAAAAAGAAATGAAAATGCAAGAAACTTTAAAAATTATTGGCAATGCAACAAGTATAAAAAAAAATAATGGACATACAAGAAACTTTAACAATTTATTAGAAATGCAAAACAAAATTTAAATATTGCAACAAACATTCATATTAATATTGGAAATACAAGAAATATTAACAAAATATATAAATTGCAAGAAATATTTTAAAAAAATTTAATATGACATAGAAATTAATAAAACAAAAATTACAAATAATTTACCTAACTGGTAAGGTTTTCCCCGCTTCCATGGTTGTCCATCGCCTTTGCCAAGGCATCCCTTCATTTCGCCAACTCTTTGTTAAGAATTTTCCACCTACTAGATAGTGCCTGATCTGTACGGGTCGAATCAATTACCCTTTCACAAAAATCATGATGAATTTTTTTCCACATATGACATAATTTCATCTCATTGCCCGTTACGGGACAATGACTAATGTAGAGCCAAGACTCACACAAGCTAACATCTTCCATGACGCTCCATGCCCCTCCAGTTTCACTAGAAGAACCCATAAATTTTTCTAGAAAAATTCAATTTCAAAGTGAAAAAAATATTGACTACTAAGTGAATAATGGTTGAATGAGAAGAAAATGTATGAAGAGTTGGTGTTAAAAGTGAAGAGTATTGGTTGGTATTTATAGGAAAAAAAAAATCAGTATTTTTTGGGTATTTTTTCAAATTTTTTTCGATTTTTTTTTTCATGTTTTTTTTGGGCAGAATAACAGCTGCCGTTGGATTTGGAATGAAAGGAATCGGAGTGCCCAGAGCATTGCCACGTGGAAGAGAGCCGTTGGGTGCGAGTTTCGATTTTTTTTTTTTCATTTTTTTATTCGCGAAAAATGGCTGCCGTTGGATTTGGAATAAAGTGGATCGGACAGCTCGTGTGGATGCCACGTAGAACAGACCCGTTGGGGGTCACTGTAGCAGGCGCGTCAAATTTTTTAAGGTTAAAAATTTTAAACAGCGTGACGTCATGCCAAAACGAGTTTTGCTACTCGAGCTGAACCTCCCCAAGGGCTAGCTTAGGCTGATTTTTTTTGCTGAGGCCCACACCTTGCTCTGACAGATTTTTGTTGCTGAAAACACCATTTTGAACTTGGCCCCCCCTCCCCCCCCAAAGGCCCTTTACTGGAAATGCTCTCATATGCATGAATTCGGACTGAGAAACTAGTAACAATAAAATATTAGTATAAATAATTTGGAAAAGTGCATTGACGCCCACGTGAGCCAAAAGGCTTGAATTAATAATAAATATTGCATACACTTGGAAAAAAAAGATATGCTAATGAAAAGATCTTTCCGCGTACTGTGTGAAATATTTTCACTCACTACTTTGACTTAATGTGTATTATTACTATTTTTCTCAATACTTGAACGTATGTCCATAGTTTTATAAATACAAGCAAATAGTTAACTATAATTATGCCCATTGATATGTATCAAGTGTTGAGAATGATAACGATGGTACACCTTAAGTTAAAGTGGTGCGCAAAAATGCTCCCCTATTGCAAATGTCGTTATAAATTTGGTAATGAAATGTTGATTTCCTTTATATATATATATATAATAATAATAATAATAATAAAAAGTTTTGGATATATATATATATATAAATGAATTTTCTGTACAGAACACGTGTGAATTTCAACAAACAATTAATCAATTTTATCAATTTACGCCCAAAATAAATTAAACAAATCTGATTGATTGGAGTGCTTTTAGGTTTCTTTGTTTTTGGTTGTTTGGTCAAAACTGGGTTGCTTAGTTTAAGCTAAAAACTTTTAAACAACTCGCAACTAGGTAGCTATCATCTAGGGATACTTTTGTTATTTCAAAACACCATGACATCTTCTTTACAATATTAAAATTATTTTTGCAACATTCCCTGACTAGATAGTTTGACATGTTTTATTGTTAAACCGTTAATTAAATTGATGCTTAATAGTGAAAAACTCACTAATGTAGTAGTTTGGAGCAATGATTTCTTTAGAAAATGTCTTGAATTCGAGTCTTAATATCCATATAATGTGTGTGAGTTTAATATATTATCACATCTCTCAAAAGAAAATATCCTAAAAAACCAAAAAAGCGAATGCTTAATACAATTTAAAGTCTGTCAGAAAACATGTCAAGTTGTCCTATTACAGAACATTCCTCAAATATTGTATTATTCCTTTCAAATGAAAGGAAACTTGTCTTGCGTCTTATAAATGGATATTTTCTTTTTCATTATCCTATTTGAGGAGATGGGCACTTAGCAGCCACTTTCTTTGATAATTTCAACTCAATACATCAAGTTCTTGAATTTTGAATTTGTGTTTTTGACGAGATTGGCACTTAGCAGACACTTTCTTTGTAATTCTAATGCCAATTAGTTCAAGTAAATATTAGAAAGAAAAGAAGAAAAAAATACATAATCCTACTGCTAAAGACATTGCTCTACTGCCTTAGGCCCAAAAACACCGTTCACGTCTGGACTGTATGCTAAAATAGACATTCCCTTTTTCCTTGTACAGAACAGAAGTGCTGTTTGGCTAAGGTTAGCTGTACTTTTGTTTAAAAAGAAACAAAAATTAATATGAAAAGTAAACTCTTTTATAGACACTGAAATTATAGATACTAACCATAGCATTATCATAATTCAGTCGTTTACACATTTATTTATATACAAAATCTTGCACATAACCTCACAAAGGATTCATACTCAGAGATGAATCCAGCATTCCGCTTTGGCTAGTAGTGTCCTGAAAGTAGGGACATACACATTATACGTGAATATAAACTCTAAGGATGAACGAAAACCATTATTTTCGCACTCTCTATTGCTTCCTTGCGCCCCAAAAACTTCTCAACAATTCCTAGAGCAAACTCCATGGAAGTTCCTGGTGCTCTGCTGGTGATGAGGTTGCCATCAACCACTACCCTGTTCTCGATTTCACTTTTATCTGACAGCTTGTCGCACATTGCGGGGAACGCTGTGGCCTTTTTCCCCTGGATTGAAAGGAAAATAAAATAAGTTCTCGTGATGAGTTTGTACAATGCAAGAAGCATAATGGTTAGTTCTCAAAACATTTTATAGGGGATACCTTGAGTAAGCCATGGGGTTCCAAAACTACAGCTGGGGAGGCACATATCGCTCCATAAGGTCTCTGTGAATCCCTCTGCTTTTTTAACATATTCACGAGCTTTTCTGATTTTGCAAATGTTGGGGAGGCACCAAGTCCACCCTGAAAGAAAAAAAAAAAAATTAAAAACAATAGGGTTAGTCTGATCAATTGGTAAATAGTAAACAGCAGCGAGCTGGAAACCCTACTTACAGGCAAAACAATTAGGTCATATGAAAGTTTGGCAGCTTCGTCAAGGAGCACATCTGCCTCCAGTTTAACTTCGCAAGAAGCAACAATTTCTAGTTGATCCTCTACAGAGGCCACCACAACATTTGCTTTCGCTCGTCGTAGAATATCAATTATCATAACAGCTTCCATTTCCTCTGTGCCATTTGCAATAGGTACAAGAATCTAAAGGATAACACACACGACAGAGTTTATACACTACATTATATAGCACCTTAAGTCAAGTCAATAATTCTTACTGTCATGCCACAAATTATCGTTGTTCATTTGCGAAATTTTTACTACCACTCTCAATTCATAGGTAACTTGTGGAAACCTGAAATAATCTTAGGCAAATTTGCATATGTAAATCAAATGTTCACCTTTGGGGAATCATTGGGAGTCCACTCAACTGGGTTTAGCTCAGTTATGATGTATTCATCCCCGTGGTTGGAACGCATGACCTGAGTACAAAAAATACTGTTACACACGCATCACAAGCCCAAAGGAAACAGGTGAAACCGAGATCATAGCAGATCATATTTATTTTCATTTTCCCAGACAACGAATAGCTTTGAAATCAATTGACAAGAAATCCACCAGTAGAATATGACAACCAGCCAAAAAGAAGGATATTGAGAAAGTACATACCAGGAGCTCAGATATTTCATCAGCTTTTTCTTTCCCATACAATTGCTCAACCAGCGCAACAGCAAACTCCATGGCAGTACCCGGTCCACGACTAGTCACAGCTTTGCCATCCACCTGCACTCTTGATTCAACAGCGATTGCGCTAGATGCTAATTGCTCCATATATAATGGATGGCCAGTTGCCTGTCAAAAACCAATGCAATTTATAATTTTAATATGCATACACGACAAATAATGAAATATTGGCAGGTGCGTGCTAAGAGATCTTACTTTCAGTCCTTTCAACACACCCCATGGTCCAAATGCCATTGCAGGTGAAGCACAGATCGCCGCATAGGGCTTCCCATCTGCGGCCTGCTTCTTCACCAAGCTTTCCAGAACCTCATTAGTCTTAAGATTGGCAGCACCTAGAACACCTCCCTGTAGCACAAAAAAAATAAAATAGATAAATTCAAATTCAGTTGGAGCGAAACTGAAGAGGAGTCAGCACATTGCAATAAGCAAGCAATAAAGCACAATAAGAGAAGCTGGAGAGAGGGAATAATACAAGCAAACAAAGATAATAAGAGTTCCTCCAACCCTGATATGTTATGGATGACATCAAAGTTACACGAAAACATCCCTTTAATTGGCAGTTGAGCGTGCATTGGGACATTGCTCGGAAAATAAATTAGTGCCATTAAGCAACATATGTAATCTTATGCATATATCTAAGGTCAATGGGCATGAGCAACCAAAAACCTACACTCAACAAAATTCACTTTTATCTGCTCTCAATCGCGAACTACAAACTCAAAAATCCCAATTTTATTCCACAATATTCTTGTGTTTTCTTGTTTTGTGGAGAAGTAATAAGTAATATTAGCAGAAATTTTCATTTTCACGTCTACTTTTGTCAGCAACCAAACAAGCTGCAAAATTCAAAGTTCTAAAACAAACACAATGATACATACATATATATATATATATAGAGAGAGAGAGAGAGAGAGAGAGAGAGAGAATGTACGGGTAGAGTGATGAGATCGAAGACGCTTTTTCTACAATCGGAAATCAAAACATCAGCGATGATCACGCCATTGCAGGCTTCAACGCGAAGCTGCTTCTCCACAGAAGCCACAGTAACATCTGCTCCAGCTCTACGCAGAACGTCGATGATGGTCACCGCCTCAATCCGCTCCGTGGCATTTGCAATCGGAACCAAAACCTGCTTCTACTTTCACACTCAAACTCACTCTTACAAACACACACACAAAAACACGCAAAATAGTCGAAATCAGAAAAAGAGCTGAATAGTGGTGGTCATTACCTTCTTAGCAGGAGAAGCACCAGCCATTGCTGCTGAGATGGAGAAGGAGAAGAGCTTTTTGGGAGGACTCGGGGTTTGAGTTTGGATATATAGTAATGTCACCGTGTGGGCCCCCTCTCTGCCCTCAGTTTCTAGGAACTCACGTGCCCCTCTCTCCATCCTCGCGGTTTTGTTTCTGAAAACTCACGAGCAACTTTTCAGTGGGTCACTCTTCTTAATATTGATTTAGTCAACTCGCTTAACTTCGGAATTCTCATGACTCCGAAGCTAATAAACTCCCAAAAAATCATCGTGCTAGATGAAGATGGGCATATACACATAATGCACATTACCTCCTCTCCGTTGATTAATGTGGGATGTTACAAGTAAGAAGGAGATGAGCCCAAGAGAAATGAGCGTGGAAGGGTCAAGTGCAAGAATTTTCTAGTGAGGGCCCCGCGACCAAAGACTTGCATGCAGAAGCAAGATTTTTTCAAAAAATATAGCAATTAATTTTTTTTCAAATAATATTTAAAATTGGTCTCTTTTTAAAAATCTATTTGAGAGTATTTAAATGGTACAATTTTTAATGTTATTTAATTTCTCTAATTTATTTTAGAGAGATTCACTATTATACCCAATATAGGATCCCAAACTATAAAAATATCTCGTATGAAATAGACTTTAGAAACACACCCAAAGCCCATTTACAACATAACAAAGAGACTTTTAACTTCTTATAAATTACAAAACTACCATCAATTTCTTAAAACAAGCTCAATCCCAAAATCTTATAAAATACCCAAAACACTCAATAAGGCATCAAAGTAATTTAATAATCAATATTAAATTCAATAAGGTATACTGTCATATTTTGGATTTTTTTTTGAGTTGGTTTATAGAAATTCAATGGTGTAGGGTTTATCTATAATATTAGTGCTAAGAATGGGTATATCACTAAATATCTCATTATGTTATTTGAGTATGTAAATTGAATGGAAATATGGGGGTTCTCATTCCACCTCACGAGGTCTCAGCCTGTAGTACAATCTGTTCTTTTCAGAGTCCTAGTTTTGAAGCTATTGAATTGTACCATTGCAAGTAAAACTGTAGTTCAATTCAATAGATGCAAAAATAGTTCATTATATTGAATTATTGAACCATGTTGGATGCTCTTAGATCCTCACTATAGAATGACTCGGATCAAGTGACACGGTGCCATTTGGCCTCTAGAGGTATCGTGTTGCTTCTAGAATGTAGTTTGGGGGTTATGGTGTGGAAATGGAGGATATCAATGATCATAATAGCTTCAAATAATTAGTTAAGGGACACATTTGGTCCAACAAATTTTATTTTCAACAATCCAAACCAATTATTTTTCAAGTCTTTAACTCTCAAAAGTTGTGGCAATAAGATTCCAACTTTTCCAGCTTTGCCATTTTTTGTCTTGTTCTTTTTTATTGTTAAAAGAAGCGAATGATTACTAGAATAAATAATTGGAACATGGTCAAATGTGAAGGCCAGCATCTAATCTATTACTAAACCCGTGGGCGATGTGTGTGACCTTGGTTTAGATAAGTTGATATATAATATTATTTGTGTTTTATATTTGATCCCTCCCAATTATTTTATAGCAAAAAGAAGAAACTTCAAGCTCCACGTGAATAAAAGAGTGCAAATTTTGTGTTACTTTCACAAAAGGTTTTGTGAAGGTAAGTACGTAAGAGAGTGCGTAAGAAATCTTTGATTGTTGATGAAATACGAGTCACGCATACATTAATGATCAATATATTAATTTGAAAAATCGCTCACATGTGCTCAACTGTTTTTTCGGTCAATCCCGTGCTTAACTTTATGCAACATAAGTCTTCATCTATTTGTCAAAAGTTATTCCAACGGGATATTTTCTATTTAAACCTCACACTTCTCTTTGTTCACTCCAATATTTAAATTATTAAGCTGTAAGTTTTATAATTGTGTAAAAAGACAAAAACGGTAATCCAACTTAATACTTAACCCTAATACATCTATACGCACACCGCACCACTCTTCATATTAAGTTTTAGAAAAATACAAACTCCTCTTAATCATATTGCCAAATTACTCTTCTCTTTTAACGATGTAGAACATTGAGGAGTCTACTTCTTTAAAATCTATGTATGACCTAATGGAAAGGCTTGTTGATTGCTTGGCTATAATGATCTTATTCTCTTCCCTTCGTTGATTGCTTGGTTTTTTTTATTTTTGATTTAAAATTTTATATTTACTTAACTTCTTATATGCTCAAAAGTAAACAGTAGATGATTATTGTACCTTTGTGTAAGTGAAATTTGGTCTTGCCAAGGTAAATTGCACCTTCTTGTCTACAATGCAATAAATATCTCCCCATTTAATTTCTAATTTAGAAATCTTTATTTGATCTAGGATCTCTTTCCATCGACAGTAAACGATATACTGTAATAGTTAGCGAGTCCGTCTGTCTTGCGGCAAACATAGGACCTTCATCTTCTTCTCAAAAAATAGGTGCCTTCTTCATCTTTTTCCCCACTATTCAGTTTAGATATATGATTTTTTTTCTATAGTTTGTAGTGTTTGTCTATTGGATAAATGACATACGGAATGTCCAGACATTGGAGAATGCAGAGCTGCCTGTGCTAGAGTATATTCTCTCATGCAATATTATTTCTGAATTCTGATAAAACTATTTGTACTCAAGTTGTTGCTCAACACATGCATCCAATTTTATTGAATTATTGTACACAAAAGACAACCAGAAATTTATTGAATTACTGTAATGGATCAAAGCAATCTCTTGGAATTCTAATGTGGTCTATAGCATAATAATCCTTAATTGGAGTTCTTTTTTTTTTTCTTTCTTTTTTTTTTTTTGTGGCAATCACAACAAAATACTTTTACTCCAAGTCATGGTACCAGAATAGAAAGTATTTTGGACACAACTAAACAATTCCAACCTCAAAGTATTTGATTGGTATAGTCCATATCGAGATCACACTGACAATTGGAAAGAGCTTATCAATTCATTTGATGTACAGATGTATATTGATCTCTCACTATTAGATGTTTTGTCACAATAGTTTTATTTTCATCCTACCTATTGGGTTTTGTAAAATTTTATAAAGTTTTAAACATGAAGTATCCTTTGCTAATAGAGTCTAGTCCAATAAAAAAAGGTCTTAACTTGCATATCAATGGTCTGAAGTTCGAACCCTACCACACACCTCTAGTTAACCTTTTTACTAAGCAATTAAAATAAGCCACATTATGCAAATAAGATAATTTGATATTATGTGTTGAGTTTGATACAAGGGTTGGTTTAACAATGTTTGATAATTGACATTTTCCATTGAATAAAATATAAAATAAGATGTTGTCGTCATTGGTTTTAACTGTCATCACAAAACAAAACCAAACAAACTACAATTTTCCATATGATCTAATCACATGATAAAAACAGCCTTGTGAAAACAACAAAATCTCATGTATACTACAAATATTGTTTAATTATTTAAGTATTTGAGTGAACAAAGAAAAGTATGGGGTTTAAATAGAAAAACTCTTTTATTTCTTATGCTTAGGGTACATTTAAGGGTAGTTTGGGAAGATAATGGGGTTTTCTTAAAAATTGTGAAAATTTAAATTAGATGTTAGAGTGAACTTAGAACATGAGATGAACACAAAGAGGTGTGAAGTTTAAATAGAAAATCTCTTCCAACAAATGCCTTGCTTAGCTAAAATTTTAAAAGAAAAATGAATTATTAAACGAGGGTAAAATGAAGAGAACAAACTTAAAAATTAGAATAAAAATAACAAATTTACATTTCTCCCACCCATACAGTTCTAAACAAAAAATTTTGATTTGATAAAAAAAAAAAAATTGAGATAAAATTGAGTGTCTTTTCTTTATCTCTAGAGTAATGCTAGACTTACCACATTTTTCATACCACAATTGTACCACCTCTCTAATAGAGGTGGAGCCCACCAATACAATGAGGCCCACCTCTATTAGAGAGATGGTACAATTGTGGTATGAAAAATGTGATAAACCTAGCATTTTCCTTTTATATAATAGTTAAAAGTTACTTGGATGCTACCCTTAAATTCCCCAATTTTAAAGAAATTAACTAATAAAATATTACCTATTGGTCACAAGTAAACCACCACATAATTGGTGATATTTTACAACCAAAAGAAGGAAAAAACAAAAAACCACTTCACATATGCATGAACTCGGACTGAGAAAATATTGCACGCACCTGGAAAAAGTCAAGTTAACGAAAAGATCTTCCCACTTGTTGCAACAGTCGATATAATTTGGTAATGAAATCTTTTCCTTTGACAAATTTTTTTTTTTTTGGGCATCGTTAATATAGAAATGAATTTTGTGTACTAAACACGTTTGAATTTCAACATACAATGAATCAATTTAGGGTGGTGATTTTTCCACTCCATGACTTGACATGTTTTATTGTTAAACGGATAATTAAGGGTGGTGATTTTTCCACTCCCTTTTCGTTACACTGTAATTATAAAAGTATTAAAAACAAAAAACAAAAGAGAATATAAGGGCGTCAGTAAGCGTTTTGGAGAATGTTTTCTGAGAATATTTTCAGAGAATGAAAACAAGAAAACAAATTTGCATTTTTAGGAAATGAAAATGCGTCTGGTAGATAATTAGAAAACTTGTTTAGAAAACAAAAACAATGAAAACGTGTCTGGTAGTACAATTGTTTTTCATGTGTATTTTTACTAATTTCAGTTCTACTTTTTTTAAAATTCTGATATTTTTAGAGGCTAAAATTATTATAAACAATGAAAATATGTCTGGTAGTACAAATTGAGAATAATATTATGTGAATTATTTTTCAAGGGTATTTTTGCTAATTTCTGTTTTGAAAAAATATTTTTAAAAATGTATAATTTAACAAATGAAAAATTCTATTGTTTTTTAAAAGATAAAACTATCTTTTTTCTCCTTTCTTTTTTATTTTTTATTTTCTCCTTTTTCTCCTTTTCTTTCTTTCTTTCTTCCTCTATTCTTCCTCTTTTCTTCCCAGACCCGTTCCTTTTTGTTTCCTTCTTCCTCTTCTCTACTTTCTCTCTTCTTCTTCCTTCCTTCTTTTTCACTCACTCCTCCTTCCTTCCATTACATGAATCCCATCAACCCATCTCTCCGGTTCCACTAATTAATGGTTGTGGTGGTTAGATTGGGTGGTGATGGTGGTTGAGCTGGGTATGTGGTGGCTGGTTTCTCTCATCTCTCCCTCTGCAACTCTCTCTCTCTCTCTCTCTCTCTCTTTTTCCCTTTCCCTTCTTTTCCCTCTTTCTGATTCTTTCTCTTCTTTTTCTTCCCCTTTTTTTTCTTTTCTTCTTCCTCTCTGTCTTTTTTTCTTAGTTGCAGATTTGTGTGATTATGAGTTTTTTTTTTCTAGAAATTTTGGGGTTGATTATGGTTGGAAGGAGGAGATTTGATTGTTTTGGATATAATTTGATTGGATTGTTTGCTCAAGTGACGGAGGAGAGTTGGCTTTGATTCGGAGAGATTGAAAACAAAAACGCCGAAAACAAAAACGACTTTCTGGCGTTTTCAACATTTACTCATACTTTCGTTTTCATTCTCAGAAAACAATTTCAGCTTGTTTCTCAAAACAACCCACCGAACACGTTTTCACGTGAAAACAAAAAACAAAAACAGAAAATGGCCCTTGAAAATGATACCGAACGGGCCCTAAGTAAACAAAAAAGGAGTGAGAAAATCAACTCCCTTAATTAAACGGATTAATGAAATACGTCAAGTTGTCCCATTACAGAACATTCCTCAACTATTGTATATTCCTTTCGAAGGAATGCAAAGACTTCGTTTTTCCTTCTTATCCTATTTGAGGAGATGGGCACTTGGCTAGCAGCCACTTTATTTCATAACTTCAACTCAATAGATCAAGTTCTTGAATTTTTAATTTGTATTTTTGAGGAGATTGGCACTTAGCAGACACTTAGTAATTCCAATGCCAACTAGTTCGAGTAAATATAAAAAGTATAAGAAAAAATATATAATCCTACTGCTAAAGACATTCTACTGCATGCGGCCCAAAAACACCATTAACGTCTGGGGTGTATGCTAAGAAGTGCTGTTTTAGCCAAATTGTAGTACTAAGAAGGGTTTCAAGTACAACTCGAGCGAGAGGTTTAGGTATCAGACTTTGGCTAAGGTTAGCTGTACTTTTTGTTTAAAAAGAAAGATAATAATATGAAAAGTAAACTCTTTTCTAGACAGTGAAATTACAGACACTAACCATAGCTTTATCATAATTCTGTCGTTTACACATTTATTTATATACAAAATCTTGAACATAACCTCACAAAGGATTCATACTCAAATATGACTCAAGCCTTCTGCCTTCGCTTGTAGTGTCCCAAAAGTAAGGACGTACACATTATACGCAAACGAAAAACTCTAAGGGTGAACGAAAAGCATTACCTTAGCAAGCTCAATTGCTTTCTGGCGCCCGAAAAACTTCTCAACAATTCCTAGAGCAAACTCAATGGAAGTTCCTGGTCCTCTGCTGGTGATGAGGTTGCCATCAACCACTACCCTGTTCTCGATTTCACTTTTATCTGACAGCTTGTCGCACATTGCTGGGAACGCAGTGGCCTTTTTGCCCTGAATCAAAGGAAAACCAAAATTCACAACTGGATGCAGCAACAATTAACAATAACAAACACTAAAGGGGAAGAACATAAAAAGTAGTTATTTCAAAATGTTTCAAAATGCAGACACTGTCAATAACATGAAATTATTATTATTATTATTATTTTTAAACCAAGAACTCCACTTTGTCGACTATGGTGACTCAGCTTCCAAACTAGGTCCCACTGCCGAACCCTACAATTTTTGGGAGCAGGAAACACTAGCAAATTGCTAGATAGGTACCTTGATGAGAGTCAAACCCCTGACCACATGCCAGGGCCCAACTAGAGTCCCAACCACTGGACTAACAACTCATTGGTCAACAACATGAAATTCTAACAGCATAGATAGAGAAATATAAGGTTTGGAAAGAAATAAGTTGTTGTTATGGGTTTATACAATACAAGAAGCAGAATGGCTCAGTGAATTGACTATAAAGTAGTTCCAGTTAGTACACTCCAGAACCCAACGAGCTGCAGTAAGAATTGGGCAGTGTTAATGGAGTTGCACACAATTGTACATGTGATTGTCAGGGTTGTGCAACGTTAGTGAAGGTCTCAAAGTCAGGGGAGTGGTCCATTTAAGGAGAATAGAAAGTTCTCAAAACATTTTATAGGGCATACCTTGAGTAAGCCATGGGGTTCCAAAACTAGAGCTGGGGAGGCACATATCGCTCCATAAGGTCTCTGTGAAACCCTCTGCTTTTTTAACATATTCACGAGCTTTTCTGATTTTGCAAATGCTTGGGCACCACCAAGTCCACCCTGAAAGAAAAAAAAAAAAAAAAAAAGGTTAGGCTGATGAATTGGTAAATAGTAATGGCTAAACAGCAGTGAGCTGGATTGAAACCCGACTTACAGGCAAAACAATTAGGTCATATGAAAGTTTGGCAGCTTCGTCAAGGAGCACATCTGCCTCCAGTTTAACTTTGCGAGAAGCAAGAATTTCTAGTTGATCCTCTACAGAGGCCACCACAACATTTGCTTTCGCTCGTCGTAGAATATCAATGATTATAGTAGCTTCCATTTCCTCTGTGCCATTTGCAATAGGTACAAGAATCTAAAAAAATATGAGACACGAAAAAATTTATAAACTACATTATATAGCACCTTTTTAAATCAATAATTCTTACTGTCATGTCACAAATTATCGTTGCTCATTTGTGAAATTTTTACCAACACACTCAATTCAAAGGTTACTTGTGGAAACCTGAAATAATCCTAGGCAAATTTGCATGTGCATATCACTAGTACCAAGTAGAGCACTCCAGTATAGCTACTTCTTTTTTCCCCTTTTTTGGGCTTCCCCCATCTGAATGCAACTTTCACTAAAGCTACTTAAAGCCGCCCAACACAAGTAGACAAAGTAATCCACACACAATATTGTTTTCAAATATTGTCCTTCGCTAAAAAGTGAACCAACAAAAGCCCAAAAAATTAAATTAACAGCAGGCAATGCCCCAATAAGAAATATACAATAAAGTCAAATGTTTACCTTTGGGGAATCATTGGGAGTCCACTCAACTGGGTTTAGCTCAGTTATGATATATTCATCCCCATGGTTGGAACGCATGACCTAAGTACAAAAATGCAGTTACACACGCATCACAAGCCTTGAATTAAAGGCAACAGGTGAAAGCCAGATCATAGCAGATCATATTTATTTTCATTTTTCCAGACAATGAACAGCCTTGAAATCACTTGACAATAAAGCCACCAGTAGAATGACAACCAGCCAAAAAGAAGGATATTGAGAAGTATATACCAGTGGCCCAGATACTTCATCAGCTTTTTCTTTCCCATACAATTGTTCAACCAGCACAACAGCAAACTCCATGGTAGTACCAGGTCCACGACTAGTCACAGCTTTGCCATCCACCTGCACTCTTGCTTCAACAGTAGTTGCGCTAGATGCTAACTGATCCGTAAATGATGGATAGCAAGTTGCCTGTCAAAAACCAATACAGCCCACAAGTTCAGATTTAGTCATTTCAGGAACCGTAAGAAACACTAATCATAATTTTATTATGCAAAACAAATAATGAAATATTGGCAGGTGCTTAGAGATCTTACTTTCAGTCCCTTCAACACACCCCATGACCCAAATGCCACTGCAGGTGAAGCACAGATCGCGGCATAGAGCTTCCCATCTGCGGCCTGCTTCTTCACCAGGCTTTCCAGAACCTCACTATTCTTAAGATTGGCAGCACCTGGCATGCCTCCCTGTAGCTCGCGCGCGCACACACACACACCAAAAAAAAAAAAAAAAAAAGATAATTCAAATTCAATTGGAACTATACTAAAAAGGAGTCGGCACATTGTAATAATCAAGCAATAAATCACAATCAGAGAAGCTAAAGAGATGGAATAATACAAGCAAACGAAGATAACAAGAGTTCCTCCAACCCTGATATGTTATGGATGGCATCACGAAAACATCCCTTTAATAGGCAGTTTGGGGGTGCATTGGGACATTGCTTGGAAATAAAATAGTGCCATTTGGTGACATATGTAATCTAATGTATAAACCTATGGTCATTTGGGCATGAGCAACCAAAAAGCCTACACTCTAAAAACTAAATACAGCTGCTTTAAGTAAGCATAACTCTTAGCCTCTCCAGGTCCATCACAAGGTAAACGGAAACAAAGACTCACTCAAAAATCCAAGTTGTTTTCCAATATAGTTTTGTGGAGAGGTAATATTAGCACAAACAGAGACAGAGACACTAACACAAACATTAACACATACATATATGCAGTGAGACACAGAGATAGATAGAAGAGAGTATGTACGGGTAGCGTGATGAGATCAAAGACGCTTTTGCTACAATCGGAAATCAAAACATCAGCGATGATCTTAACGCCATGGCAGGCTTCAACGCGAAGCTGCTTTTCCACAGAAGCCACAGTAACATCGGCTCCAGCTCGACGCAGAACGTCGATGGTGATCACCGCTTCCATCGGCTCCGTGCCATTCGCAATTGGAACCAAAACCTGCTTCCACTTTCACAGTCAATCTCACTCTTACAAACACAAACAAAAAATTGTCAAAATCAGAAAAAGAGCTTAAGTTCAGCTGCGGTGGTCATTACCTTCTTAGCAGGAGAAGCAGAAGCCATTGCTGCTGAGATTGAGAAGGAGAAGAAGCGCTTTTTGAGAGAAGGGATTGTTGGTTTCAATTTGAGTTTGGATATATAATAAGAAGGAGACGAGCCCAAGAGAAACGAGCGTGGAGGGGTCAAGTGACACAATGCCATTTGGCCTCCGGAGGTTTTGCGGTGCTTCTAGAATGTCTCAATGGCTTCCGGGTTATGTGAAGCTATGGATATGGAGGATTTTCAATCTTTGCTTTGCTGTCACATTTATGGGCCGACCCAGAAGCCCAATCTTTACTGTTATGATATAGACCAGTTTGTCTTCTAGGCCCAAAAAGCCCAATAAGAAGTACACGAAATTTCCCTCCATTATTGATGTCAATGTCATTGTTATATTAAGTTATTAACTATGGGAATGAGAGTCGAACTCTTATTGTGAAGTGCGGTATATAGTCCAGAGCTCGAGCTTCATGAGTCTACGTCCCACGCTCTCCTAGTCGAAGGCGTGCTTGAGATGTAGCTTGGCCATGCATGCAATGCCAATCATTGTATGAATTTTGCATTGAATACGAACAAATCCCTATTGGATGATACCCAAAATTACTAGATAGAATTCCAACAACTATACCCAAATTTAGTAAATAAGTACATGGATCTAAAAGCGCAACATGTCTCGTTTATTTGAGAACAAGCATTCCTTGTACATGAGTAGCAATTATGAGAGAAAACCAAATCAAGGGCATGTTCCCATGGCGCTTTGCTTTTTTCTTGTTTTGAAGATTGCACACCATGTAAACTATATATATGCATTGACGTTATTGCCCACAAATCTACGAAGTCAAAGTTTCCATTCTTGTGTCTCTTCCACAGTTACACTGAGGTTTGAATCCACCCATATATATCGATCTAATAACTAGTTCTTCAAAGTACACAAAAATCTTTGACACAAAGCAAAGCAACGTTAAACCAACTGTAAAGAGGAAAATCAATAAAAGAGTGAGAATGAGACGCGTTGTAAATTCCGAGTAGTGAAGCTTTATATGGTCCTATCTAAGTGAAGGTAGTCTGCATCTACGTACATGTCTATCTTATTGAGTCTCTCTATGAGATTATTACGCACTTCCTATGCGTTAAAACTTATCTAACAAGGAATTTTGCTACCTTAGGACCGGTAATTACATTTGATGTTGGTTTCCTTGTCATCAGGTCACCAACTTCCTTGCTTTCTTAGTATTAGCATCAGTTCCATACATAGTTTTACGACTTTACATAAACGTGTGTCTTTAGTAAACAGTCACCCTATACTGGTCACATATGCAAAAACATTAA
This sequence comes from Prunus mume, assembly GCF_029339155.1. Taxonomy (NCBI): domain Eukaryota; kingdom Viridiplantae; phylum Streptophyta; class Magnoliopsida; order Rosales; family Rosaceae; genus Prunus; species Prunus mume. Next base: position 12,600,918 of record NC_142700.1, on the reverse strand, counting down.
TTGACCTAACATACGTGGTTTGCAAATGATTATATCTATCGAGAATTTAACAGTTTTTCTTGTTATTTGAGCAGCTGCAGCACATACAATCTCAAATGTCGACAACCATAACGGGGAGAAAAACTCTGTAAACCCACATGAGCATATGCAGCACAAAGCAATCTTTAATGTCAACAACCATAACCTGATAGTCTACAATACCGGCTACAAGAAAGTAAGAACCCCCCCTTTTAATCACTAAGAAGCATATCAAAATTGTAATAACAGATAAAGCAACTAAATCAATAGCATATCCATAACCATTATGAGCGTGACAATATTATAAACCCCAATTTGGGGGGTTTATGCGAGGTTCAAAAAACGGAAAGGGACAAAGCATAGTGGCTTAGAGAGAGAGGGAGGGTGGAGGTTACAAACGAGATGACATACACTCACATGGGAAATGGTATAGGGTAAAGAGAGAGAAGAAAGTACTGCCATCTGTTGTACATGGGAGCACTTTCCGGGTTCTCAAAAGCCCTCATTCTGCTGGAGTTTTGATTTAAGTGATGAGGCCCAAAGTAAATACCCTTTTCTGCTCCAACTCTTTATCTTCTCCAGAATCTCCACTCAGCCAAACCCATTAGCCTTTCCTCACCAATTTCAAAACCCTAATCCCAATTTTGTGCTCTGATCTTGTTTGCATGTTGATTAGAAACTGTATCGCAAGGTGAGTTTTTTTTCCTCTCCCAATTCGCCTGTTTTTCAGCTGATTTATTTGTTTTATCATTGATTGCCAAAACCCTTTAAGTTTTTTTCAACAATTTTTGAAACCGTATCACCAATTTTGTGCTTCTATCTTCTTTGCATGTTGATCAGAAATGCACTGCATTGGTGAGGAGGTACCTTTCTGGGTTTTTGTTGATTTGTTTGTTTATCTTTTTTACTCTTGTGGTGCGCATTTGCTGAATGGTGTTTGGGAGGGACTGAAATGTGATTTCTTCAATCAGAAAATGTGAATTTTATCAGGATTGATTTGATGGGTTTTGATCTGCATAATGGTGGGATTTTTTAAGGATGTTTTGCTTTTGATGTTTCATTCGGTTCTCATAACGGGTTGAAATTGTGGTTAAATGTTGATGATTTTTCGTTTTCTTTGGTGTTTTTGAGGTTTCTTGCCCCTAGGATTGAATGCATGGGTGGTATATCCTATGGTTGCCTAGGAAAGCTCTCACACCCTCTCTCTATTTCTTAGTGCAATTGTGTGTATGATTGGGAATTTTTATACTGGTAACGGATTTGTCATAGGTCTTATTTTGATTAATGTCTATTTACTGTTTTTTTTCCAGTTTTAGGAATTTGCATATAAATCTTAACATTATTTCGTATTCTACTTTGGGGTCACAATGGGGAGTTCTTAGGTGATTTGAGGTATAAATTTAGGCTTTTTGGGGAAAACATTTAGCGGGGTCTTCCTGAACTAAAAAGAAAAAAAAAAGAAAAAAAAAAAGGCATTTAGAAGAGCTGTAGACTTCATGCAAGCCTAGGAGGTGCCATTTTTGGCCGGCTTGTTTTTCTTTATGTCGCACTTATTTTGTGATGGATTTTCTTTTGAGGGACCTTTTTTAATTTTTAAATTCATGAAAGCTACGCTAAATTACGACATGTGAAAGTTAAAATGAGGTTACACTATGGGTGGGGGAATTGAACCATCTGCATGTCTTCTTTCCTGAAGTTTATTATCCTTTTTTCTTATTAGGCTCCACTCCTTTATAGAGCCATTGGACTGTTTTTGGTTGCGGTGTGTGTTTATTTCCTGACTAGGTTGATATTTGACAATGACCACCTTGTGATGAACAAGATGGTTTAGAAGAATAATTTTTCTTTATTTATTTTCCTCGAAATTTTGTTTGGTGTGAAATGCATGGCAGAAGCAAGTTAGTAACTGATAATTTTTATTTATTTATTTATAAGAAACAAAACATTCATTGTATTTATATCTTGTTTTGGAATGTAAGATAAGTGAAAGCAACGTAGAACATAAGATTAATAGACAATGATGTTGTTTTGGATTGTGATATTAGTCATTGTATTTATGGTCTCAACTGGGTCCTCTTCACCATGCAATTAAAACCGGACGATTACTTAAGACCATAAATATGACTGATCCTATGTTCCAAAACAATATCATTAGAATTAAGATTTCGGTCACTTTGGTTTTTATTAGTTGCTGTTTTCAATTGCATTTTACAACAAATGAAGAGGAACCAGTGGAGATTGACTGATCTTACGTTCCAAATTAATTCCTTTCAAGTCAAAGTTTTGGGTGTCATTTTTGGCTGTTGCCATGCACTTACGCTAAATGATAGCCAAGTGCCATTCTTGTGACTGTATTCTGTCACGTTCTCTCTCTCTCTCTCTCTCTCTCTCTCTCTCTCTCTCTCATATGATATATAAGTGTGTGTATATCATATATCTTCCTCCTACTGTTGCCCTAAAAAGGAAAGCCATAATGTACACGAAATACCGCAGATCTTAAGGAGTCATCAATACGTAAAAACATCCATTGTAACTATCAAATCTTATCACCCTGAGATGTATGCCATTCTCTAAGACGTATAGTGAATTGAGTTCTGAGTATTGCATTTTTGTGGGCCATCTGCTCAGTTAACTGGGGGGTGCAAACCATCTTTCCTGGTTGGATCTAATCCACTTTGTGGTGCTGAAGGCTCGAAGCTGAATTTAAATCACTTTTTCTTTATGCTCCCTCTCTCTCTCACTCTCTCTCTATCACTCTCTCCTTCTCCCGCTCTCTGTGTGCATGTGTGTGCCCCTTGTTTGAATGCTCATCGACAGCAAAAAATATACATGTATTTGTATGAAATGAACGCATATATGTAAACAGACGTATATGTGGGTTTTTTTTTTTTTTTTTACATTTCTTTTTGTGTCATTCTGCTTCACTTAGTGGTATCTCTCTCTCTCTCTCTCTCTCTCTCTCTCTCTCTCTGTCTTTCTCTCTCCGCCTTGGTCTCTCTATCTCTTCCCCTCAATCTCTCTTTCTATCTCCACCTCGGTGTCTCTTTCTCTCTGTAACATCTTATCTTACAAACTTTGAAGTTCATTTTGCACATTCCTTTACTGTATCATGTATATACTGGCAGTGTTGCTGCAAGAAAGCAGTCTAGACATTTTTACACTTCAGGCAAGCTCATTGAATGCCTTGTTTGTTGTCAAATTCAATTTCTGCATTCTTTTCTCCATTTGTTTATGTTTATTTAAATATTGAATGTACCACTGTAGAATGGTTTTAATATCTCCTCTCCCACTTTTCAAGACAGCAGATATTTACTTGTGCAGTCATCAATGCATGAAGAGTACTTCTAATAAAAATTATGGTGTACTGTGAATGAAAACCTGTGTCTTTAATAATATTGTTGAAGATTCATTCTTCCTAAGCAGAGGCAAAACTAGAATTTTTATATCAGGGGGACCATAAATAGATTTAACAAAAAAATTTTGTTTCTTTAAGGAGATATCTATATTTTTGAAATCCATCATATATATGTTAGAGCACATATTTATATTCTTCTTCTATGACAGGACTGTTGTCATACTGATTTCCTATATCTGCCCATGATTGGCAGCTCTTGACTTGATCTTCAGATAAGTCCGAGTAAGGATGTCTGAAAATGAGTTAATTTATAAAGCAGAATACAAGAATAAAGATTTCAAGCTACTGGTTGTCTTTTGTTTGTTATTAGATATAAATTCAGTGATGGGAGTGCAAAGGTTATTCATGGTACCATGACATTGGAATTACGAGAACGAGTTAACAAATGCCTATAAGTTTCACTCCTAACGGAAGCTGTTCTTTTCACTTGAACAAGTTTTAGTAAACATGTCTGAACATGTAAATGTACGATTCTTATAGTTTATGTTCTAGGAGTCCCTCTTATTTATTGTTATAGTTATTCATTTATTGATGTGATTGCAATTGTTTTGATGCAAAGTTAAGAATAATAAAACACAGTGAGTGCAAATCTTGTATGCTTGTAATTTTCTTTTATTTAGTAACAAGATAGTAATTAAATGCATTTTGCAATTTTGTCTAGGCAATTGCTCTGTTTAGAAGAAAAGACAGTGAAGTTAGACTATGTGAGCACTTTTTTGGTAAAATGTTATTTAGGTTACGTAACTTATTTGGAGTAGTGTACACACCTACACAAAACTTGTCTCATATGGGCCTTAAATAAGGTTCTCAGATGAGATCAGATATGGATGGTTGAGATGCATCTCACCTACCGTACATCTCAACCATCCATATCGAGTCCAACATATGACAAACAAGACTTTATATAGAAACCTTATGTGTGTGCCTATGTGAGAGAGAATATGGAATATGGAATTTGGAATCTGAAAACAAAACGTCCAATTCCATTAAAACTTGAATATCTGTAGTATATGTACACTCTTTATAAGAAATTATCTATATAAGCTATCAGTGAATATATAATAATCGTTATTACCAAAAAATTTAAATGGATTTCAAAACTATAGTTGGGTCGACTATACTGGCTTCCAGCTTTGATCTGATTATGGCCAGCTGCTAAGAGTTAAATTTGAATTAACTGCTGGATCTATTTCTTTGTTATGGTATTGAATCTTAGTGGGATGGATTTGGATTGGATTTGAATTTTAACAGAACATTGTTGGCTGCTGCAATGCATAGAGTTAATTGTGTGATTGTCCTAATTGGGGAAGGGGAGTTTGACTGTTTTGTCTTTTAGAAGCTATTGAGATAATGCCAGAGTTGAAGTTTATAGTTCAGTTCTACCATACCTGTTAATTGCTAGTAGTTATTTTTTGCAGTATTGTTGCAGCATTTATAGTGATGTTTGGTTGTTGTTAATCTGCTAGATGCTATGCAGTTGTTGTTAATCTTAGTTGGGTTGACTATACTGGCTTCCAATAACACATAATTAATTTAATTATATGATCTGCATCCTCTTAAGTTTAATATGCTTTTTTCCTTGTTATTGCAGATTTTGTAGCAATAGTTGGATGATTTTATGCTAAAACATCAGCTATGATGAGGAACACTATTCTTTTATATGCAGTGATTTGTGAATGAAGCAATGTAGTAGCGCTCACCTTTTCTGATGCTGGATATACATATTCAGCAAAGAAAGGAAGAGACCGAACGAATTGGAATTGCTGCCAATTGTTGGAGATGTTAATCAATGAAAGTACGCAGCATTTCCATGTTGGCTTTGAAGGGTTTTATGGTAATTATTAAGTAATTATACCTCTACTTCAGCAATGATGAGGTTCGCCTTTTTCTTTCCTATGCATTAGTTTGTCAAGAGAAGATTCCAGATTTCAACTGCATAGTTTACAGCATGGTAGATCAGTTGGTCACATTTTGTACTGGTGGTTATATGTAGAGCAAATAAGGAAACATAAGGAAGACTCTGGGTAAAGTGGAACTGCAGTCAGTTGTTAGAGATGTTTCTCAGCAAAGAAATTGAGGATTTGCATGATGATGGGGTTGAAGGATCCAAAACTGAGCGTTGTATATTCGCAGAGGTTTTCTTTGGTCAAGACATTGGTGGCGCTAGTAAGAGATGTCTTGTTACTGGAGTGATTAACTTTGAATGTGATAATTCAAGTAAGAACACAGACGGAGCACTGTCATCAAACAGTGAAAACTCAGTTGTGACGAGTCACTCATCCTCTAAAAATACTTGTTTGGAGGAGTTTTATAATGCAACCGAAGAATTTAGAGAAACCTCTGCACCGGTGTTTTGCTTGGACAGATCTGCTTTGTTAGATAGGAATGAAGATGATGTGACTGTTAAGAGAATGAAGTTTTCAGTTAATGAGCTTTCTAATACCAAACCTGGTTTAGGAAAGGTCATTTCATCAGTAGTCCCAAAAGAAATGGTTTCTGGCCCGTCTGATCCAGCTACAAACTCTGTCTCTGATACGGTTACATTTCGTTTGGTCGAATCTTCTTGTCAGGGAGTCACAACTAGTTGCTATTTGTTAAAGAAACATGCAGAACTTGACAAAGCAGGCATGGTAGGTCACGCAGATGTTCCAAAGTGCAGATTGCCAACCTCAGATGGGGATGATAGAAAGGAAGTATGTGTAAGTAAAGATATTGCTTCACCTGCTTTGCATGAGAGCTTCTCAGCCAGGCTTCTGGTTGCAAGTCCAGTAGTCACTGTTCTGGATAAATTGGAAACTCCTCTACATGCTGAGGGAAAACCCAAGGGATTCGAAGCTCCTGTTTTGGATGTATCCGATGTTGCCTTGAAGATAGACGCTAGTAAGGACCCTCGTCCAGTTCTCCAATGTCATGTTGCTCGCTTACTTGAAGCTGCAGGATGGCATATTGAGAGGCGAAAAAGACCTAGTAGAAGTTATATGGAGTCTGTTTATAAAACACCTAAGGGAAAATATATTCGTGAGTTCCCCAAAGCTTGGCGGTTATGTGGAGAACTTTTGTTTGCGGATAGGTACAGTTTGCTGCAGGAAGATGATCTAAAGGAGTGGGCCGATATCAGTCAGTTCTGGTCAGATCTATCTGGTGCTTTAGCAAATATTGAGAAAGAGATTAATCATCCAGAACCTGATGCTGCATTGGCTTATTGGTGGAGGCTTTTAGATCCTTTTGTGAGTGTCGTGTTCATTGAGAGAAAGATTGGCAGTCTGAGAAAGGGAGAGATTGTTAAAGCAAGTCAGAGTTTAGTTGATCCGAACCATGAGACTGATTCTTCTTTGGCCTTGACTAGTGGCAATAATATAAAAAATCGCTGTGCTCAGGAAGATGTGTCAGCTCCCCTCTGTGATTCAACTCTGGTCAGCGCAGTTCCTGAGGGATTTTATGGACAGACAAGTCACGAGGAAGTGAAATTGCTTACAGTCCAATCTAATGATTCAGCTAATGTAGAATGTCAGTGCTTGGTGAATGCTGGGAATAGAATTGAAAATAGAACAAGTAGTCTGGATTTCACTTCCTTACCAGTTTGTGGGTCTGGTGGCACTTGCATCCAGTCAGCTACTCGTCCTGATGAACCTATTACTTCCAGAAAATGTAACAATGTGCATGGAGGTTCTGAAGCTGTTTCTCCTCACCAAGATAGCAATGCAAATTCCCCAAGCTTTAATAAACAGAGTTCTGGACTTGATGTAGAAACAACTAAGGAAGTTATGGAAGATGTATCAGTGGATTATTCTGAGGAAAAAGATGAATTGCAGGGACACAAGGTTGATGATAAGCTGGAAAGTGCTCTGCAGGGATCATTAGATTACCAACGAAACTGCACAAGTGATCTTTTGAAAAGAAAAATACGTAGGAAGTCTAAAAAGATATCTGAAATTGAACCAAGCTCAATATACCAAAGTGGCCTTTTTGGTATTACTGCTACTGAGAATGCTGATTCACAGTGTATTGATGCAAATGGTACCCAGTCAAAGTTGAAAGAGGTCCAGGATGAATTTGCAGGTAATAAAATATGTAAAGGAAGTCGCAAGATGTCCTTACCTCTCGACTCCTGCCAGCAGCAGATTGGGAGAAAATATTCAAAGTTGATGAAGATTAATCGTGAATGTGATGATTTTAAAACTGGAAAAAGGAAATCGTCTAGATGCCAAATTGAAGATGATGACTTGTTGGTTTCAGCTATTATTAAAAACAAAGATTTTAGCCCTAGTCCTGCTCGATATTTTTCTAGAAAGAAAGCCAGCAAATCGAGAGCTCATAGGAAGGGTAAAAACCAAAAGAGCCGTTGCAAGTTGCTTCCAAGAAGCCTGGGTAGTGAGGGAAAGCATTTTAAGGATGGAAAGTGGTATTCTGCGGGAGTGCGAACAGTTTTGTCTTGGTTAATTGATGCTGGTGTCATATCTTTGGATGATGTCATTCAGTATCGGAACCCCAAGGACGGTGCTGTCCTTATAGATGGTCTGGTTACCAGGGATGGCATTTTTTGTAAGTGTTGCAGTAAGGTAATTACAGTTTCTGAGTTCAAGACTCATAGTGGGTTCAAACAGAATCGTCCATGTTTGAATCTTTTTATGGAATCTGGTCAGCCCTTCACCTTATGCCAGCTTCAAGCCTGGTCAGCTGAATACAAAAGCAGGAAAAGAGGAACCCAAATTGTGCGAGCCGATGAAAATGATCAAAATGATGATTCATGTGGACTTTGTGGTGATGGTGGCGAGTTGATATGCTGTGATAACTGCCCCTCTACTTTTCATCAGGCTTGTTTGTCTCTGCAGGTTTGCTTTCACTAGTGTTGTATATTTATGCTGGTTCTCTTTCCTGAATTCTTCTCCTTATTTTATATATCCATACTCTTCAATGATATGCTGGCATAACTTTTGCATCATGTGCATCTGGGAGGAGAAGTTGTTCTTGATTGATTTGAATACAAGCTTCTGTTTGTGCTCCAGAACGCATGCTAGCTTTGTATTTGAAGTCCTGATGCCATTGGAGGAATAGTTATCATATTAATCAGTTATTGTTTGAATGTCTTCTTTTTATTTTATTTTGTTTCTAGAACGATAATATTTGTTTCCATAATTTCAGGCTATAGATTATCAATTTAATAACCTTTGGGTTTTCATTCTTATCAGGCTTTTGTGTTGAGTTGTGACTATTTTGGAGTTTTTGCTTGTTTTCCTCTTACTGTACACTAATTATCTGCTTTTGCATTTGAACTTCAGGAGCTTCCTGAAGGCAGCTGGTACTGCCCAAACTGTACCTGTTGGATATGTGGTGATTTCGTCAATGATAAGGAGGCTTCAAGTACTTCTGATGGATTTAAATGTTCACAGTGTGAACATAAATGTAATATTCTCGTTTCTAGATTATCTTCCTTGTACCTAAACTGCTTTCAGTACGTGTAGATAACTTTGGAATAGTTTGATGTGGCATGTACATGTTAAAATATAATATGGTACCTAATTTAATGTGGTAATTACCCTTCTTAGAAGTATATAAGTAATATTTTCACTATTTCCTTTGATGGATATGTCAATGCAAAAAAGTATTTATTAAGGAAGTGGATGATTTCATCATAATGTGACCTAGATTTTAATCCATGTTTTTCCATTAGTAGATTTTAGTTTGTGTTGTAAATATTCAATTGGCATACTGTTTAACTATTTCCAGACAACGTGTTGCTTTTGAAGCATGTTGGAGTTGGTTAGAAACAGAAGTATTATATATCAAAATGGGAAATTAATTGCCATAATTTATCAAAAGTAATTTTGTTTATGAGTTTTCATACTGTATCTCCTTTGTGTAATGAAGTTGAATCCAATTCTTTGAAGTAAGGACGTATTTATTATTTTCTTCTCTTGTCCCTTTTTTGCCTATTAGACCTCTAGGAACTGTTTTTCTAATAATTTTAGTATTATTTATTATTATCTTGGTTCTAATTAATTTCCTCTGTTATTAGTGACCATCTTGTGGTTAAGTTGGACTTACCCTTTCAGTTATGTTATTTTTTCTTTAAATTGTCTAGTTTACCAAATCATTTTAACTTTTATGAACAGATCACGAGGCATGCATGAAAGAAAAATATGCATATGGAGCCATACTGGATTCCTGGTTCTGTGATAGAAGCTGTCAGGAGGTAATTTTGTATTATCTTACAAATCTTCTAACATAGAAGATCTGTCATGTTTTACCCGTAAATAAATTAAGGATTTTTCATGGCACTGTTTTATTGGTAAAGTAAGGACTTGCAATGTTATTGCAAACACTTTTTTCTATAAATGAAATATGGTGGTTTTGCTTTCCCGAAGCATCATCCTAATATTCAGGCAAGCACTTGCAAAATGTTGATTGTCTTGTAAATTATATTGAGAACTACATTCTTTTTAATTAGGGCAGCAATCTTACTTGCTGCCTTCCTTTAAGTGGTGTTTTCACTATCAAGGGAGGTGTGATTATAATTGCAAAAGCAAATCTGTTTCATTTATTTATTATATAACTTGTATGTGATGGTATTTTGCAGTTAAGAATTTTATCCAAAATAACTCTGCCAACATTATTTATTTTCATTTGGTTCCCTATCAATTGCTTTCTAGTTCTTTTATGGTTTCAAATGATCGTGTTAGGCCCTGCCTTATAGTTTCTTCCTTCAATTTCATTAGTTTTACTTATGATAAATTTGAATTTTCTCTTAGTCCATGCAAAGCACAAAGTTGAGCAAATTTTTTCTTCTTCTCAATTTACTTGAATTTTCTCTTTCATTATTCTATCGTTGTCATCATCTATTTTATTTTATTTTTCCTTTTGCTATTTCAGTTGTCATCGATGTAATTCATTTTACATTTCAAGATAAGAGCCTGCCGTCGTAAAGCCTAACAGAGGCATAACTAGCCTTCATAACTAAAAGAGGCATTAGCGATGATCTTTATTTGGTTATAACGATGACCCTAGTAGTTGTTTCTTTGTTCCTTGTGATTTTCTTCTTCCAAGTTGTCATATGTTCTATGACAGAGCAATATAAAATTTTTAGAGAGCAACATGAATTTATCAGTCTTCATTTACTACTCTTTCTGGTTTCGATTAATTTGATTACTTTTTTAACGTCTGTGTGTAGGTTTATTCAGGTCTTCAATCTCGCGTTGGCTACATTAATCATGTTGCTGATGGATTTTCGTGGACACTTCTTAGATGCATTCATGATGACCAAAAGGTTCATTCTGCTCAACGGTTTGCGCTGAAGGCAGAATGCAATACAAGACTAGCTGTTGCTCTTACAATCATGGAGGAATGTTTTTTGTCTATGGTCGATCCTAGAACTGGCATAGACATGATACCCCATGTTTTATACAATTGGGGGTGAGATCATCTCTGTAGTGAACAGCCCTGATAATCTTCTCTTCTTCTTTTTTTGTCAACCCTGATAATCTTCTGACCTGTGTTTTTCTCTCTCTTTGTTATTTTAAGAAATATTGAACTGATATGGTTGCACATTTAACTACTGATGTTACTTTTGTATAATTTTTATTTCTACAGAATTTCAGTCTTGTTTATGGTTGGTGTTTTCTATCCCTTCCACATTTTCACCTCACACCTTTTAATGAGATTATCCTTTTCTTTGGCCAGTAATGGCTATTCATTGCTCTGATAAGTAGGGCTCTAAAAATGTATCTTTGGGTACAGTTATATATGAAGTATCACTTCCTCTTCCAATTTGCTGTCATTTCTTTTAAGCGGAAGTGGCTTCTCAATTGGTCATTTGTTTCTATGAATTGCTTATTAATTTTGTATGTAACCTTCAGGTCAGATTTTGCACGTTTGAATTTTCAAGGCTTTTACGCGGCAGTCTTGGAGAAAGATGATGTGTTGATATCTGTAGCATCAATCAGGTAGTGCTGAAATGAAGCTGTTTGTAGGGAGTCGATTTTCCAGTTTTCGTGTAATGTTTTTTTGTTAGTTGCTCAGTTCTTGTGATATTAATTTCATATCAGACTTCACATCAATATTTTGATCTATTGTTTAAATCTCCAGTTTGCATCCTCGTTATTTTAGTCGTTGATATCTATTGTCATATTTTTGTTTTCCTTAAAAAAAACTAGCATCCAAATTGTGAGATAATTTTCCTTCTCTGTACACTTCACCCGAACCTTGGTGGTTCATGGACATTATGCTCTCGACTTCAATAATAAATGAGAAGAAATGACTAATGCTTCCTTAGAGAACTCTTTTTCTCAATGATGGGGCGCACCATGTGGCTTGTCATATGGCTGCAATATATTCATTGAGGGGTATGAGTTTTATGTATGGAATGCAATGGAAGTTTGTACAACCATTAAGTAAAAAATTACCCTTCCCAACAGCACAGACCCAACAGAGAAAAAAAAAAATAGAAAAAGAGAAACAGTTCTATTGCAAAAGTTTAATTCTTTGGATTCTTTTAGCATTCAAGAATACTGTTCGAATATAAAATAATTGGTGGCTCACATCGTAGGATTACCTGCTGTAGCGAATGGTTTCTCATATCTTTTCTTTTTTCTGTGTGGAGAGCATTAATTAGGTTGCATTGCCAAGAGCTGATGGTTTGAAGGTTTTCAATGCTTGGCATTGACATCTTTGTGTATGCATCACTATCATTTTGGTACATGTATGTGGTTCTGCACACCCACACTATCTGAACTTTTCTTCTGTTCTTCTTAGCTCTCCTGTCTTTAACTAGGCATAACCAATTTCAATGTGGATTCTCAATTCTTTACAAATCTAAGTTTTCAGAGTTTCTTACTGCTTCCCAGTTGTGAGTTTTGAACTTATGAGTATGACTAGGTTGTTGCCTCTGTAACTGTTTTTTTGTATAGGAATATTTTGCTAACCTTTGTTTTTGGCAGGGTGCATGGAACAGCAGTTGCAGAGATGCCGCTTATTGCAACTTGCAGTCGATACCGTCGCCAGGGAATGTGCCGACGCCTTGTCACTGCTATTGAAGAGGTATAGATGTTAAATATATATCTTACAAGTTCGAGCTCCAAAATTGGAGGTATAGATGTGATAAGGGGTTACAAGGCGACATATCATTTAAGTCTTTCTAATTGATTCATGTTGATATGTCTCTTTCTTTGTAGATGCTATTATCTTTTAAGGTGGAAAAGCTTGTCGTAGCTGCCATTCCAGATTTGGTGGCGACATGGACAGAGGGTTTTGGCTTTGTACCTGTAGAAGACAGTGAAAAGCGTAGTTTGAACAAGATCAACTTGATGGTTTTTCCTGGAACAATTTTGCTCAAAAAACCCTTGTATGGAAATCAGATAGCACATAGGCATTCTGGTAAGTTATTTTTTCCATCTCTTCTCTATCTGCTGACCTTTCTTCTTTTCTCTGAGAAAGTTATATTCTTGGGTGATACTGGACCAGGTGATATATTACCCTTACAAGCGGGAGAAATGAGAAAAGAAGGTTTTTGTTCTCAAGAAGATCCCAAGGACAAGTTTGGACAGCATTTGGATGATATTTCTTGCAGAAACAAAACTGGTGTTGAAGCAGATATTGAATTTGTAGAAGGTGTTAAGTTACAAGAATTGGAAGGTAGCAAATTATTCATTGGTTGTGATAACAAAACTGGTGCATCAACACTAGAGACAGGCGGATCAATTGATGTAGGTATTCAATCCAGAGAAACCATTATCGGGTTTGTCCAGCAACCTGATGAAAAATGTTCTGGTAAAAACACTGGTGCTGAAACGGGAACACAAACGGAATCTGCATTGGGTGCTAAAACTGATGTTGAGTCCGTAAAGCAATTGGATGGAAAAAGTCATGCTGACAGAATGGTCGTTGATGCAGAGATTGGAATTGAAGGCAAGAATTTGCAGGAATTACAAGCTGAAGTTGAACTCACTGTCCAGCCGTCAGAGGGAATTGGTTGCCAGATCAAAGTAGGCGCTGCAGAATCAGATATCAGCCAAATGAATCCCAAGGATCTGCTGCAATCAGAAGTTGACACCAAAATGGAAATTTTTGAATGTGTGGAGCAATGCAAGGAAAATTATTGCATTAAGGAACCAGAAGTCAGAGTTATGGAAAGCAAGAATGTGCAAGTAGGTGAAGCCAAAGGAAGCACTTTGCAGGGCCAATTTTCAAAGCTGTCTTGTGAAGAACCAGCACCAACATTATTAGGAAATATGCAGCCAGAAACGGTGGCTAATGTTAAATCCTTGAACATGTATGATGAAATACAGCTTTCTGTGGACGAACAGTCGCAGAAATAGAGCCATGTCGAAATAAAATTAAGCTTATTTGAAGTGTCTTTTGCTCATATCAGTGTGGGGTAAATTATTTAAGTTTAGAATTGTCCATGTTATACACACGCGCACGCATGTATAGTTGAATCTGGGCTCCATAAAAGAGGGACCAGGTCCTGCTTGGATTCTCTCTGCCATGAATGGTAAATGTCAAAGAAATCAAACGAAAGCTGAATGAATAGTTTTGCCCTAAAGGCCCTGTATGCATGTGTATTTTTCGGATCCGGAGCTTATGCATTTAGGGATGGTGTATTTATTTGCATTTTGCTAAATTTAGGCCATTGCTATAATCTAACAACTTAAAATATCACACATCAAGTTTTTTTTTCCTTCTCTAAACAGACATAACAGATGTTAACTATTACTATTAGGTTGGAGTTCTTTTTGTTTCTTCGCGTTCATGTCTCCTCAGTTTACAATAAGTTTCTTTTTCTTTTTGGCGTTTTGATCATCTCCTTTCTCCATGCTTGACTGATGCCCTCTTAGGATTCAATGGAAAACCGTTCATGATTGTATTAATCTTCAAACCCAACCATGCTAAAATAGTTTTTTGCTTTTTTTTTGGTCGTCATCCCCTTCCCCTCATAAATTTTTTTTCTTTTGATCGGGAAAGTAATTTTCCTTCCCTTCATAATCAGATTGCAATGGATATGTCTTTATTTTTACTTCAAAGAAATTACCTATTCAAGAATTTTGGAGTATCTCCATTTCATTTGGATTTGAATATTTGTTCAACTCTCGGCAATTTTTCATTGAACCCCAAAGAAAAGAAGATTACGCGGAAGGAAAAAAAAAAAAGACTAGAAACACGCTCTAAACTAAACGTCTATTTAGAAAAGAAAAAAAAAAACTTGATGATGTATCATGTTCTAAGGGGTTAGATTATTACAACACTCTAGATTTAGCAAAATTAGGGTACATGCACCAACTCTAAATGCAGAGGCTCCGGATCCTATTTTCTCCCTCTCTGCTATGAGCAATGTTTTGAAAGGCGAGGCGTTAGGGTGAGGCATTTTATGTCTCATGGCGCGAGATGTAAGCCTTAAAGCATTGAAGCGTAAGCCTTTCATGTATTGAATTATTATAATTAGAAAATTATAAAACAACTAATTTAATTTATTAAATGCCACTCTAGAATATAAATTATACAAATTTATAAATTAACCATCAAACTTGTTATTTCAAAACTTTTCTTACTATTGCTCAATTCTTTGCCATATATCCTTTTGGTTGTCATATTATCTCTCTAAGTTTAGTGACCTTCTACCTAGTTCGAATAGATAAAAAAGTTGATTATGGAGGTGGACTGAACTGATTAGGGGTGGCATTTTAGACCGAAAAACCGCAAAAATCAACCGATATTATACCGCATTAGGACCGCAATAGCTAAAAACTGACCGAAAATTGCAGTTGCAGTATGTGATTTTGGCAACTCGCGGTTACCGCAAACTCCAAATTTTTTTTTAAAAAAAATTGCATTTTAGTAGTTAGATGTTGTGTTTTAATTCGGTTGAGTTTAATCTATTATTAATATGTTTTTATGTTGTTGCTTTTGTGTGTTGTGTTGTGTTATAGATGGAGTCTAGCTAATCTACCAAACCTAATGCCTCTAATCCCCCAAACACAAATCGATACCCCGAAACAAAACCTCCACTCCAACTCATAAAGAAGGGTTTCTTCTTATAATAAAATCCACTCACCACCACCACTACTTGAGTTCTCCTTTTGGTTTGTAACTTTAATTAACTTTGAATTGGATTTTTCTTTAGGTTGTGAATGCTTGAGAAGTTGAGGTTGGGGTAGTGAATTTATATATGCTTGAGAAGTTGAGGTTGTGAATTAATTTCTTTAGGTTGTGAATTTATATTTTTTGGTTAAAGTATACTTGAACTCAAAAAGCTTCAAAAGAAGCACCAAACCTAGGCTTAAAAGTATGGAAGATTGAATTTTGATGACACAAAAAGACCACACTTAAAGATCTAAAATTGTCTAATTTAGGCACAAAATATTCAAATCAGTTTAAACCGTTAATTCACAATAATCGACCGATTTTTGCAGTTTACCGCGATGCGGTAAACTACAAAAAGCGATCGGTTAGCGGTTTCAAAAATCACCTTACTGCAAATAGTCAGTCGGTTTGCGATTCGGGAAAAATTGCGGTTACCGAACCACAACCACCCCTAGAACTGATGGTGGAAGTTGGAAGGTTGTTTAAGAACTTCGGCTTTGGGGAGAGAGAAGGAATAAAGGGGTAAACTAGTTTCTTTTAAACAAAACGGTGAGTGTCTAATGTTAAAACTTAAAACTGAAACGCACAGCTTAACTAAAGGGAAACAAAACAACACTGCCCGTGCAAACGACGTCGTCCGGAATCAGATTTTTCAAATAAAGGAACCATGTCTTCCTCACGAGACTTACACATTTCACAACGCATCTGCATTTAGCGACCCCTCGGACCGCCTCGACTTCAAGGCGTACTCCTTTCACGACATCCGCTAAACCGAGCTATGCTCGAGGCGAATCACGCCGCCTTGTTCCGACACGCGCTCCTACGCATGCCTTTGAAAACACTGGTTGCGAGTGATAATGATACTTTAAATTATCTTGAATTCTTGCACTAAATTGTCGACTATAATGGTGGTTTTTAAATTAATTTTTTTTAAAAATAAATAGTCTAGCTGCACAGCTATATTTTGGGTTTTTTAATTTTATATAAATAGTATAGCTGCCCAGCTATATATCGTTTTTATTATTATTTTTTTAATAAATAGTATAGATGCGCCACTATACTTGGGTTTTTGTTTTTTGTTTTTTTACTTTAAATAAAGAGTATAGCCACGTTGCTATACTTGGCTTCTTTTTTCTTTTTTTTTTCATAAATAGTATAGCCACACGGATATACTTAGGTACATACGTATTTTTTATTAATACTCTTTAAATATTATATTTATACACATATGTATGTATTTTTCAATAATACTTCTATTTTTCGTTCACGTCTTAAAGACTCAATAAAATATACATTTTTTATAAATCAAACCCCTACATAAGTATTTTTCATGTTTAGTACATTTGTTTTTTTACAAATTTTTAATAATACACACAAAATAATAAAGAAGAAGATAGGTTTGAAGATGGAAAGAGGCCTTGGAAATAAACTAGGGAAAAGAGACGATTTGGTTGCCTAATTGCTAGGCGCATCCTTTTTATTTTTATTTTTTATGAATAGTATAGCCACGTGTTTATGCTCCATAAATAGTATAGCCAGTTGGCTATAATGGGTCCTTTTTTAAAAAATTTATACAAAAAAAATAATAGTATAGCCGTACGGTTATACTTGGGTCTTTTTAATAAATCGTATAGCCGCAGGGCTATACCCCGTTTTTAATTTTAATTTTTTTATTTATAGGTTAGCCATGCGGCTATACGTATTTTCCCTCAAAAATAGCACCTAGGCGCTAGGTAAATCATTTTTAAAAATAAAAATAAATAGTATCGCTGCCTATACTTGGGCTCTTTATATATATATATATATATATATATATATATATATAGCCAAGCGCCTATAGTTCGTTACATACGTATTTTTCGCTTATACTCCTTAAATATTATATTTATACACGTACGTACGAATTTTTCAATAATACTTCTATTTTCAATTCGCGTCTTAAAGACACAATGAAATACACCTATTTTATTAAAGCAAACACCTACGTACGTATTTTTCATGTTTAGTACATGTTTTTTTTACAATATTTTTAATAATACACACAAATAATAAAGAAGAAGATAGATTTGAGGATGGAAAGTGGCCTTGGAATTAAACTAGGGAAAAGAGACGATTTGGGTCCCTAATCGCTAGGCGCATCTTTTTTTTTTAATAATAAATAGAATAGTGGTGCCACTATGCTTCATAAATAGTATAGCAGGTCAGCTATATTGGGTCCTTTTTAAAAAAAAATAGAAAAAATAATATAGCCTTATGGCTATACTTGGGTCTTTGTTATTTTTTTAAATAAATAGTATAGCCAAACAGCTATACTGCGTAGTTTCACTAAAACACCCAAAATGGGGGCTGAAATTATAAAAAAAACTCAACACCCAAAACACTTTATAAACACACCCAAAAAATATATAATTATTGATTTTGGGTGTGTTTCTATGTTTAAATAGTGTTTGGATTTTTTTATAAATACATGTTTAGGATTGAGTTTATTTATAAATTTGTATTTTTTAATTTATTTTAATTTATAGTGAAAAATAGGTCGCCTAGCCCCTAATTGGATTGGAAGCCTAGGCGCTTGGTGCGTCAGGTTTTTTTTTAAATAAATTGTATAGCCACTCGGCTATACGTGGGGCCTTTTCTGTAATTTTCTTTAGTAAAATGTATAGCCGGGCGGCTATATTTGGTCCCTTTTTTTGCCATGAATAGTATAGCTGACTGACTATCCTTGGGTTTAAAAAAAAAAATTAATAATAAGTATAGCCGCGCGGCGATACGCATATTTTTTGCCAAAAAACAAAACCTCACCTATCCTCTAGTTGGATGCCTAGACGCTAGGTGGGGCTTTTCCCTTCTTTTTTTTAAAATAATAAATAGTATAGCCGATCGGCTATACTTGGGTTTTATACAAATTTATAAATAAACTCAATCCTAGACATGTATTTATAAAAAAACCCAAACACTATTTAAACATAGAAACACACCCAAAATCAACCCCAAAGTCAACTTTTTGGGTGTGTTTATAAATGAGTTTTGAGTGTGTGTAATGATGAGTTTTGGGTGTGTTTATAAAGTGTTTTGGGTGTTTGGTTTTTTTATAATTTCAACCTCCATTTTGGGTGTTTTAGTGAAACTCCCTTTTTTTTAATTTATAAAAAAATATAGTGTATAGCCGCCCGGTTACACTTGGGGCCTTTTTTTTTTTTAATAAATAAATAGTATAGCCACCTGATATACTTGGCTCTTTTTTTTGTTTTAGTTTTTCTGTAATTATTTTTGTTTATCGATAAGAGTAGTTTATAGCATTATCCATTACTATTAGGTCATTATCCGAGTCTCTATTGTTCGTTTTTTATGCTTAAATTTTTTTTAATACTTCAAATATCATTATGATCCGACATAGAACTTTTTGTTGTCTTTGTGGTATGCATAGAAAAACATATTCTTATTAGCAAATTTGTATGGAAGAAGATTCCATATGATTGCGATACAATAATATGCGTATTATTGAAAAATACTAGATACGTTTATATAATATATAATTATTTATATTATATTATATATTGTGACTCAGTTTATTTGCGAATACTTTTAAAAATAAAAATAAAATTATAAGGACGAATACTTGTTGAATGGCTTAAAAATAATTACATAAAATTGCTTTTGAAATAACTAAAAGCGTTTATAACTGCATTTAGCAAAATAATTAAGTGCTTTTGGATTATTTTTTTTAAATGCGTTTTCTAGAAAAACACTTTTCTAACATAAATTACAACGTTCTTTTATTAACATTGTTTAGAAATGCTCGTAACAAAATCGATCATGAGCAGAAATGCTTCCCGTAGAAGCAGTCCCAAGAATAATTTTCTTTCAATCAACCATTATCATCCAATTATAAATACATAGAGAAAATTAATGTGACATTCTAAACCAAATTTTGTTTTTTTCTTCTTGTTTTAAAAAGAAAAAAATGAAAATGAAGTTGCCCTTTCAAAATCAATATCTCCATGATTCAGACTTCAGACCAATAACAGTAACGGCCAATAACGGAAGCATCAGCTCAGACTCAGAGCTCTCTCTCTCTCCCTCCGATTGCGGTTCCCTTCTCTTGCAGCACTTCGACGAACCCTAGATTTTCTAGGGTTTCTCCCTCTATCTGAAACAGCAAAACGATGCCTTCATCCCCCAAGTTCTTCCACGCGCGCCAACCCCCTTCCGCTCTCAGACCAACCGTCTTGCTCGTCGGGTTCTGCCTCGTGTTCGGCCTCTCCGGGTTCATCTTCGGACTCGTCTCGCTTCTCCACCCAAGCCACCAATACAAGTGCCTGACGAGCAAGTCCAGATCGGTAAAGGTGATTTGGGAGAGAGGTAGTAGTAGCAGCAGCAGCAGTCAAAACGGTATCGTTTTGAATGTTGGAGATGGGAATGACAATAACAAGAGGAAGAAAGTGATGGGATTTGTGGGTATTCAAACTGGGTTCCGATCCACGGGTCGCAGACAATCTTTGAGGAAGACTTGGATGCCGTCCGATGCCCAGGGCCTACAACGGTATCGATTTTCTTTAAGCCTATTTTTAATTAATATCAACATTTGATTCATGATTCACTTTAGTTTTAACTGCGTATATTGTTTGTTGCAAATGCTTGGTCCTTGACAATGTATATAGTTTGAGAATTTGATCAACAACTTTCTTTCCTTGTATATGTGTGTTAAGTGTGTGATTTAGACCATGATATGCTATAGTGACTTGAATAAAGCAACAAAGTTAGAAGCTTGGTAATTTTGCTTTCTTTTTTTAATTGATTTTGGAGAAATGGGTTGCAGCTTGGAAGAAGCCACTGGGTTGGCTTTTAGGTTTGTGATTGGTAAAACCAAGGAAAAACAAAAGATGGCGGAACTTGCAAAGGAGGTAGCCGAATACGATGATTTCTTGCTATTGGATATTGAAGAGGAGTACAGTAAGCTCCCCTACAAAACGTTAGTTCTAAATAATTATAGTTTATTTTCCATGATCTAGTTTGTTATCTTGTCTGTTTTGCTTATCAAGATAATCTTGTCTGTTTTCTTACAGGTTGGCTTTCTTCAAAGCTGCCTATGCACTTTTTGATGCTGACTTCTATGTTAAAGCTGATGACGACATATACTTAAGGCCAGGTGCCTAGATTTGTACAGCTTGTACATACCATATTTAGTGTTTAATATGTCATTTAATTATGAGATTTCTTTGCAGTAATGCAATAACTTTTCATTAATATTATCAGACCGCCTTTCACTCCTCTTGGCAAAAGAGCGTTCTCACTCACAGACTTACCTTGGGTGCATGAAAAAGGGCCCAGTCTTCACTGACCCAAAACTTAAATGGTTAGTGCTGATTTTGTCAAGATTTGGTTATCTTTTCCTCGGTCATATTATTTAGCTTCCATTTTGATTTTATGCCCTTGTTAGTCATAGGAACTATTTTATTTACTACTATGTTGGGAAGTGTGATAACTGAAAGAAGATATATCTTGATGTGTCCACTTTCACCAGATCCATGCCAAGTGATGTGGTTCACTGGTTACCTGAACTAGCTTTTTTTTTTCCCAGTAGCAAAGTATCTGATCAGTAAAATTCTTGCAGGTATGAGCCACTATCCTTTTTGCTCGGGAGCGAATACTTTCTCCATGCTTATGGTCCATTATACGCTCTCTCTGCTGATGTTGTTGCAAGTTTGGTCGCTCTTAGGAACAACAGGCAAGTTTTGTTATAAACAAAAAAACATAGCTTGCTGGGTACTCCCTAGTGTATCATGTACCATTAGTATCACTAAAACATTTTAACTTTCGTCAGCCAAACTTTACTAATTAGTTGATATTTTCCCTTAGATGCATGCATTGGAAAGTTATTAATTTTATTATGTTATTTCTGGTGGCGTCTATCTTACCATGGCATGCATACATTGGTGGCAGAGTTTTGACCTTACTTTCCTATTTTACCTAGTGATTTGGTTTTAGTAATGCTATATGGTCATGTATGGTGCGTACAGGTTTAGTCATCTTATGATATGTAGGACACCTTACTACATGGTATATGTCTTAACATATTTTCCAGCGGAATAGGTCATATACTTGCAATTCTGTATTCCTGAAGATTAATTGAGCCTTAGACATTTCCATTCCATTATCCCTTTAGAGTAGGGCAAGGTGGCTGAACATATCTGGCTTTTTAGTAGTTTAAATTTTCAGATACATCGTTTCAAAGCAGCTTGACTAATAACCATGCATATAGTGAAGAGGGCTAATGGCGTGGTTTGTTTCATTTCTCCTTGTTTTATTTATTTTAAGCTTAAGAAGATTTCCTCAATGATTCCTCGTTGACCCAGTTGGTGGGTGTTGGTAATATTATTTGGTTGCATATGGAGTGTCCAGTTTAAGTTGTTTTATGATATTTAGGTCATGCTAATTCATGGTACATGTCTTAAAATGTTTGTCAGTGAAATGTGCATAGCCCATATTGTATCCTACTCTTCTACTTTCCTGAACAATAATTTTCACTTAGGCCTGACCACTCCATTATCAGTTGAGCCAAGCCCTGGGTGGTTGAACATAACCAGCCTTAATTGCCGTTATTAACTGTTTAATTGTCTAAAAGGAATTATAGTTTGACAGGATCTTAAATTATAGCCATGGCTAAGTTTCTTTTTCCTAGTGTATAAGTGGTGAGTGTTGGGTTTCATTGCCCTGTTTTGCCGTTGGGAGTATAATGTGGCCAAAACAAGCTAACAAGTAGTTTAGAAGTGAATGCTTAGTTCGACTTTATGAGAACCTTGATCTATTTCAAAAGCAACATTTGTAGTTTATGCTGACTGATTGAGACTTGGTGCAACCCAAAGAGAAGCCAAATAACTGAAGTTTTTATTACTCGAGTAAAAAAAGCAAACAGAAGTTGAGTCTTGCTAAGTCTGATAAACCTAGTCCAACTCCAATTGGCACTACACAGAACCCCACAAAGGAAGAATGAATATCAGGAGGTTTTGTGCTTGTGATACTGCCTCCAATGATAGACCCTTTGCCCCTTTGGTAGAAAATATATCGGTTGGAATTTCTTGCATCATTTGGTGCTGCTGGTTGTTATCCTCTGAAAATAATTCCTAGAGCAGAAGCTTCTGAATATACTAACTAGGACATGATTGATCCTGACTCATCTTCAGCTATTTCATATTCATTTTCTCTTTAAATTCAAATATTCTGAATAAAATAAAATAAACTTTATGGGATTGTGAAATTCTTTTGTTTTGGTGCAGTGGGATTTCCATTTGATTTCCTTTGAGAAGGTGGATCATGACAGTTAAAAATAATAGAGGTCATATGCTTGTGTAGGTCACATATTTCTTGTTTCCTACCCCATAATGTAGCTGATGGGTTCCATCTTCTGTGTAATTTCAGTTTCCGAATGTTTAGTAATGAGGATGTCACAATTGGTGCGTGGATGCTTGCTATGAATGTCAACCATGAGAATAATCAGGCATTGTGCTCACCACGGTGTACATCAACATCTATCGCTGTGTGGGATATTCCTGATTGCTCAGGTTGGTGTTTCTTCTCACTCCAACACGCAGTTGAAAGTGAAATATGAGCCAACATTTCTTTACTCTTTTATTTTATTTTATTTTATTTTTGGTTTGGTAAGTGCGAGGTTGTAGAGATTGAAACAATCTCTATGAATTCTTCTGGTAAGCGAACTCTGTATGCTAAAAATTTTGTTTGAGATCAGTGTTCGGAGACATCAAACTTTTTCATCTTTTGCAGAGACCTACCTTAGTGACAAACAAATAGGAGGTTTTGGGCCTCAAGAAATAATGTTTTTCATATCCCATTGACCTGTATCTTTTCCCAGCCTTTGAAGGCAAATACCTATTCTTTAGGTTGGAATGTTGGAGTTGAAATGAATATCGGAAATGGCTTGAAATGGAAAACTCTTACAAAAAAGTTAGGAGTGATTTTAAATCAATTACATTTGAAAAATCTGTTATAGCTTCAAATAATTCTATGCATGACAGATATTTGGATTAATTGAAAATGATTTGGAGTCCACATTAAGCTCAGAAGAAACATTCAATCATTTTGCGCTCATGAGAGTTTAGATGAGGAATTGGAAACTGAAAGTAGTCAAGCTCAAGTGTTCAGCATTCACCTAACAAACACATTCGGGTTGGACGTTAATGTGAAAAGAAAAAAGTGTAGATTGTTTTACATTATTACTGTTAATGCAGGGCTCTGCAATCCGGAAACTGAATTGTTAGAACTCCACAAAAAGGACAGCTGCTCAAAAGGTCCGACGCTGGAATCTGATGATTAGCAGTCTTGCATCTGCTCTCAGAGTTGATTGACTGAGTTATATTTTTGGTGTGTGCCCGTACTTGAGTTACCTTACAATGCCATTTTTTTGTTTCTTCCCCATGTAGTAAGAACACAGAAAAAAATATATGTACATTTTTTTAAGGATCCCAGAGAGGGATATGAGAAAGAGGGGGTGTGGCCCGAGTTACAGGATTTAGGAAGAACAGATAGTTATCAGGGTTGTAATCAATTATGTCAATTTTTTCAAATCAAGTCTCATTCTTTAAAATTTTCACTTCATCTTCTAAAGATAATTGCGCATTGCACTTGCGTTTTGGATGGAATTCTTACACATAACTTCAGCTAAGAAAATAGTTAATATCTATACCAAGATCGAAGAATGAAGTGTTTTTATTTGTTTTTTCGCTACAGAAGAATGAAGGTTGGCTTTTGGAAATGGAAACAGTTACTTTTCTTGCCTTATTAGTTTGACAACATATAGATTAAGACATTGTAGCTTGACAACTCATTGTAGCCCGAGGGCATGAACCAATCTATAATTTTAAGAACAGTTTGGGTTGGATGCTTGTTCGGCATGTCTATTCTCTACTGCTTTCTCTCTGCGTTATTTTTGTTCATAGGGTTAATTCAAATCAAAAAAGAGCCCTAAAGAAAACCGTACACAAACATGACAACTTGGTAAAACAAAACATGAGTGGGTGTATATGTAAAAATCTCTCGAAGAATGGAACAAGAAAACAAGGATTGTATCAAAAGGAACAATGGTAAAACAAAATAATATGTATACCAATGAATTGAACTAGGGTTAGGGTACATAATGAAACTAGAGCTCTGAAAGCGTCACATGCCAACACACAAATGATGCATGATGATGGCCCAATGAACATACCAGAGACCACCAGCATTGATGCATTGGATTTATATCCGACCTCACATTCACATATATAGTCTGCTACCCACACAGACAGAACTAACAGAAAAATCCATGACTCTCTCTCTGTGTTAGTGTTCAAGATGTCAACTTGGTGGTATGGGGGTGCCCATGTTCTGCTGTTGATCTGCCACTTCATCATCATCAGTGCTTCCCATCAACCATGCACCATGTTATGATAGATATGTCAAACGCATAAGGTTGACATGTTCATATTAAATATTTGATATGCTGGTGTTTTGGTCTCCACTGTCTCATGGCCCCACCCAAAATATGCTCAACTTGTTTGCATTTAAAACCAGATCCAGTTGTTCCCTATATAACCCAAAAAATAAATTGGATCAGTCAGGACCAAAAGCTAGTGGAATGAACAATAATGGCAATCTAAATTTTTAACCCAAATAATTGAGCTAGAAATCCAGGTTCAATTGAATATAAAATTGAGCAGTGGAGTTGAAGTTATGCTTCTGATTTTCTTATTACTATTGTTATTGGTGGTGGTGATTGTTAAATCATTGATGCTTTGAGCCTATGAGTGATGAGGTGAAGAGTGGATGTTAAGATAATTGAAGGCAACATGGGATGAGCTCCTCCAATTTCCCAATCATATGATTCATTTCTTATCATGATGGCCCTTTGGATTCATGGACCTCTGTCTGGCTGAGGGTCCATCCAATGATTCATGGAAAGAAGAAGGGCTTTTTTTTTGTGGCCCATCTGTAGGTTGACATTTCTTGATGAAGACTATATATATACTAGGTCCTCATAATCAGTCTGATGACTAATGACACACTATTGACCACAGTGAAATTTCTCAAAATATTATTCATCAAGTTTTAGTTCTGAATAGGGTTTTTAGTTTATTGGACATGCAGTTGAGTCAAATATAAAATTAGGTTTAAACCTAGGCCCAACTGCCTTTATATAAAAAATTAAAAAAATAAAAAACCCAACAACAAAACTCTCAGCATGAAGAACCCTTTTTTTTTCTTTTCTTTTTTTCTTTTTTTAAACAGGTAATTGGGGAGGGATTTTACACAAATATTCATTGGGTGCTTGGGAGTTTCGAACCTCTACCCACATCGGTGAAGATGAAAGAACCCTTTTTTAAAGGAGTGCCAGGATATTTGTTTTGTTTACAGTCATTGCTGAATGCATAGGATTCTGATTAACAAGGATCCCTTGTTTAGAGTTTGGTGAGGTTATCTATAGTGCCACAATTTTTACATAGAAAAGAAAAGGGAAAGAAAGAGAAAAAACAAAAACCAGTAAATAAATAAATAGGAACATTAAGAGCATCCCATCCCACCATAGCAAAATATTATATTAGGTATTGATCTGAGCAGAACATCATTTAGTGGGTTGATCGATGATGGTTAACCATTTTAGTCTTTATCTTGATTCAGCAGAATCAGTACTAATTTATAATTATAATCCCATTATGATTAATATTCCTTCAGCTGTCTCTCTAAACAATTCATTTGGAGATCATATATTTCCATCTACAAGAAAACAAGAAACAGGTTTTACATTTGACCTTCCAGTCAGCTTTATAATCAGATGTTCATATCTTTTTTTTTTTTTTTTTTCTTCTTCTTCTTCTTTCCAGTGCAGTCGCCAAAATAATGGTTCCTCATTCAAAAGTCACCAATATAATTGCTTCTAGTCTCATATGATCAAATGGGCAGCACGTGCCTTGCTGGAGCTCCTCAATTCCCTCAATCAGTACTCTTGTCTCTCACATCCATAATGCATGAATCTAAGGGGGGAGAGAGAGATGAGATATGAGAGATGAGAAAGAGACAGAGAGAGAGAAAGAGAGGTCTAAACTTTCTTATTTCTATGTTACTTGCAGGTTTTGGTACAGTGATATATAACTCTATATATATTTTCTGACATGCTTTGCTCATTGTTCTGCTGTTTACCATTATTTCCTTCCTGGGTAAGCTGTATAGTAGTTTTTTTCTGTTCTTTTGCTCTTTGTTTTTTGCTTTGACTGGCTCTTGGAAGTGGTCAGAATTAAAAGAAAGAAAGAAAAATGATTCAAAACGTGCAACACTTATTCTTGTGGTGGGAGAGGGAGGTGCATATTTCCATTTCAGAATCCCAAGTTAATAATACTCAGCACAAAAATCAAGAAGCAAACATTCAATTCATTTCAATGAAGAAAGTAAAGAAAATCCAATGTGATTTGAATGAATAAAAACAATGGCTGAGGAATATGAGCTTGAGGACAAATTAACAACCAAGCCATGAGGGAAACTCCTTAGCCCTTTTCCCTACAGGTCAGGAATCCAAGGTGACCCAATTGGGAGGAGATAACAGAGACCAATGTACATACATGCTTAGAGAGGCATGTGGTTTACTGATTTTTTATGCTAATTATTTAGGCTGTTTTTATGTACCCTCCAAACACATCACTATCCAATGATAGCTGAAACATTATCCCAATCCCATTGAAAAAAAGACGAAAAGGACTATCCAAGCACATCTAGCTAGCTTGTATTCTGTGAGATTCCACTACAAGTCTAACATCAATTATGAAACCATCATCTGTCAAAGCTTGTTTTAATTCTGTAATGAAGAATTTTTGTACAAATTCTTGGTAAGTTTTGGATTTCAGAACATTTCACATGATCAATCAATGTTTTTTTTTTTGGTCTGAAACATGATCAATCAATGTTATTCAACCACTTGACTCCATAGGAGATTAAATCACTTGCATCTTTTTTTAATCAACGAACAAGAGGGAATTCGAACTTTAATACCGAATCGCTGTCACCAAACAAATCATAATGAACCTTTGAATGATTTAACAAAAAATGGGACTAAAAACAAAATGTGGGTCCAATTTAATTTATAAAGTTGCTGCTTATATGTGAAAACATGTTAATTGTATGTGAAAGTCTAGAAAGGGAGAGAGAGATGTCTCAAGTCTCAACCCTATTCCTTCATGAAACAAGCAAAGAAATCTATGAGCTGATCCTTGAAATGGTTCTGACACTTATGATTATTTGTGTCTGAAATTTGCTTAGTTTATTTATCCGTACTCTTACAATCTGAGGAGACATTAATTCTAAGTTCCCAGGAGCAAGCACCCTACACCTTATCACCAATGCCAAATTTTAACCAGCACTTGTTTCAATCAATAAAATAATGAAAACAAAAACAAAAACAAGAAAGATGAACTGGGTTTGTGGTGCCAGCACACAATATGAATGTGACATTGTCCAAACTTGAGAACTGAGATAAACTTATTTCAAGAAAGATGGATGAGAGAAGCAGCAGAGGCTGAAAGAGATAAGGAGAGGATCACATATCCAAATTTCCTCCAAGAACATCATGGTTTCTCTTCAATGATCACATGGCTGTCACGTGACCTTGCAGCTCTATGACAAAGTCCTACCACATTTCTTAGAGACTCTCTGCAATCTGAAACTGACATCCTTTTTGGCACTGCACTGCCAGGTTCTACATTACCACCACTCACCTCCTTTTCTTTATAGTAAAATCCAATCCAATCCAATCCAATCCCAAAGCTTGTTACATTTGTTACACAAAGGTAAACACTTTCTGGGCCTGGACAATGCATTGTGACAATAAGAGCAAAAAAAAACAAAATTCATAACCTAAAAGGGAAGGTATTGGAAAATCTAGGGAGGAAAAACAAATTTGACTGAGCAGACCACACTACCTGTAGAGGACAAAAAGTAAGTGAGACCAATTAGAGACCAGGATCCAGGAAATTTCATCACCCCCTTTCCCTTCTGGCTTTTGTAAAAAAATTAAAATTAGAACTCCCTATCTCTCATGTGATGAACATGCTTCTTCTGACCCCCATGATTATAGGGTCTGCAATTTTAATCCTTAATATTTATGTATCCGTACTCTTTACTTACACACAACACAGAGGGCTCCAAAGTCCAAGACATTCTAAGGTTGCAACTTGCAGCTCAGCTCTCTCTTCCTCT
Organism: Prunus mume; assembly: GCF_029339155.1. Lineage (NCBI taxonomy): Eukaryota > Viridiplantae > Streptophyta > Magnoliopsida > Rosales > Rosaceae > Prunus > Prunus mume. The sequence continues at coordinate 12,572,177 of NC_142700.1, read as the reverse complement.
CTTCATGGTTCTCACATGGCTGGTCAGGCTCTTGGAAGTTGGACACACACAACATGTACAAATATTATATACACACACATATATTGCACACTTTGTCAATCTTTCTTAAGATTTCTTCTGGATTTAAAGGTCCTAATCTGTGGGCTAATTCGTTTAGTAGATTACTAAGAGCTGTTTATCTTTTGGGTTTAGAATAATCTCACCAACAAAGCTTTGCATATACGGTTTGGTATGTGGGAACAACCTTGTTCTTATCTATGAACCTCATTATGGTAATGAACTATATTTTTTATTGTTATACTAGAGCATGAACACCCTCAACTTTCCAACCAATTTAGGGAGCCGATGCCTAATTAGCCTAATCATTAACTCTTAAGCATTGTTCCTCCAATGCCTCGGTGAGTTACTTTAATTAGAGTAAGATAAGATTAATAGAAAAAGTGATTTTTGGTTGTTGATACATGTGAGACTTTGAAAGACTCACATGCATTTACAGTCAAAAATCACTTGCGTGAGTGATTATCCGTAACACTCTTCTATATTATTTTTAGTCGATTAGTTCATTAGTAATTACTTATACTGCGATTTTAATTTTAATTGTTTTTACAAGCAAGCATTACCTATGGTCCATTTAGCTTTTCTCGCCCCCTAATTGACCATGACATCATACCAGAAGAGCTTTTCATTTGTGGGTTTTATGTTTCCAATCATATGATGTCTTTTGTTTTTTTATTCTCTTGTTATTGTCTCAAACAAGACATGTTATATTGGCTAGGAAAAATGGTAGCAGCCCCATCCTAGCTGGTCTTGTAGGATAGTTTCTGCCACAGTGGCACCCTTGTTTAGTTCCTATCCGTTGCATGTGTCACACAAAGTGATGGCTAAGTGGGACTAATTAGCATGTGATTGCCAGAAGTTAATTCTTTATTTTAAAAATACAAAAATTAAATTCCGGAAAAACATAAGGAGAGATTCGAATTCTCCAAAAATAAAAGAAGACGAGAGTCAAATTCTCCAAAAAAAGAAAATTAGAGTCGAATTCTTATAGTGAGCATAAAGATAAAGTATTATACTAGATAAACTATATAAATTCTCATAATTAGAGTTCATTGTTGTTACTGTCTTAGGCTAACATCACCTTCGTTTGATTCAACTTATTTTTCTTTTTTCAGATTCTTGTAACTTATACATCAGGATCTTCAACTTGGCATCCAATTCTTCACTAAAGTGACACGCAATTATCTATTTATATATGCTGGCTTGATATTAATTATGATAGTGATTTTAGATACTAAAAACACTTACTTAGTCAAACGGGTTTGGTTGTATGCTTCAAGTGACTGCAACTCTGCAAGTACTTGCAAGGCAAGGCTCTGGTTTGGAGTTTCGATGGGGTGGGCCTATAACTTCCTCTCGATGGATTAATTCTCTTTACAACAAATATTTACCTTCAACTATATATTTCACTTATAAGTGATATTGACACGTGAGAATTGAATTGAACATAAAACTTCGAATGTACAGAATAAATACTCATTAACTTAAGTTACAAGCTGCTTACTAAATCTTTACCTACCTTTAATTTTTAATTATTGGTATGGACATGTATGTTACTTATGTGAAAATTTAAACCAATGGCTAGAGTAATCATTCAAGATGACTCCCCTGGTCATGAGAACATATAAAACCATGGATGCATATCATCCTTTTCAATAGCGAAAGACAAATTAAATATAGAGCATTTTTTTTCACCACTTTAATTCAATTCTCATTATCCTTCTCAACATTTAACACTGTTCATGGACATAACCATAATTCCACAAATACAAAGCAAAGAGCTAACTATGGTTATGTCTACGAACACGTGTCAAGTGTTAAGAAGGAAGAATACACCTTAAATTAAAATAGTGAGCAAAAAAATTTTCCAATTAAATATGATGTAAAGTCTCAACTCTCTTTAATTAAATCACTTATGACTCATGATCATAAGTTAATTAAGTCAAAAAGGTGTCCTTAATTATTATTTTTACTCCAAAATGGGCAAAATTTCAAATCTCACCAATGTAGTGCATTTACGTACATAAAACCTGCAGTGAATTCTAAGCTTTCATTCCTAATGGTCAAATCTGACTAGTTTTTTCGGTATGGATTAATTAAATCTGACCCAACGGTCGACTACATTTGGTCACTATAAAGAGAGGCAGATTGTCCAAGAATTGAGGGCTGGTAATTAATTAATTAATTAATTACTTAAGTCACATAAACAGTAATTTTGAAAAAGAAGATGCATTTTTTTTGTTTTTTTTACCATGCCTTAACAGTCAAACTGGGCCAAAATGAAATGATGAACTTACGTTTGCACTACAAAACAAAGTTGAATGAATTGATTGCAAACTAATAAAAGTGCTGCTGTAACTTTATATGTTCTTATGTCAATTATTTTGCCACATACATTTGCCTGTAAAAACCAAAATATAATGGTGTCGACATTAGCCTAGATGTAAGATTAGAAGACAAAGAACTCTCACATTATGCGACGTGACAGTAATGAGGATAAGTGTTGAGAAATATAAATAGAAGCAGAGACGATAATGAAAACATACCCATCCCCACCCTATCGTGTTGTTATCCCCATCCCTAATTCGTTTGACGGTCTAAATTGGCCTATTGGTAGGGCTACGGTGGTGGGAATTGTCACCAGAATATGCCGAGACCACCTAATTAAGACCCCCATATGAGAACACTAAATGTAGAAACATGGTCAAGCCAATGAACTTGGCTTGCCGGCTTATATAATAGTAATACAAACTTGGTGTGTGTACGGAGGGGATATAGATTGATGACCTTTGTTTACATCCATTAATGTTTGGGACACAAAGAGGGAGACATCTAACACCAAAACCATGAGCACTCCTGGCCCATAAAAAGAACTCCAACTCCTCCATCCATTGTCATGGTGGGCTAGAGAGAGAGAGAGAGAGAGAGAGAGAGAGAATCATCTTAATAAACAAATAAATTAGGGCAGGATGCAATGCCCTATGAGGATGCATCTTTGGGCACTGTTCATTTTACATTGAACCTTCCCCAGAAGATTTAACACTTAATAAATATTTTGATTCTGTAAATGTCGCACTTTCTCTTATTTTATTTTATTTATACCCTTTTTAAATACAGTTTGTGAAAGTCTTAAAATATCTCCAAAGTCCATGCACATACACACCTTGGAATTGGAGGAAATCAACCATTTTTTCACAAAAAATAATTGACTTGGAGGCCCTCGAGATAATCCAGGCCGTTGGATTAAGAGAGAACTACTTTGTCGGTGTCGTTTTTGTAGGTACTTTGACATGGAACTGTTTTAAATGCCATCAAAAATTGGCTGTCTTTTTTTATGATGGTAATGCAAAAAATTTCATTCATCTGGATAGATTTCAATATACAATTGCGTATAAACAATAGTCATTCACAAGAATGTATATGACTCAAAACCCTTTTAAGTGAAATTAGTTGTGATCTTGCTTAATATTTTTCCATCGCCATTTTATAAGATTTATTCGACTTGAGTGATGTCTAGTTTATTTAAGTGAAATTTTAAATGAAATAATCATTCTCGTGGATCTCATATCATTAGCTCACCATGATGATTTATAAGTCCAAATTCAAGTCAATCGGGTGACGATGATTACGTAACATAGGTAACATAAAATCTGAAAATACCAAATGTAGACTCCAAGCAAGCAACCTAAGAAGAAAGGGAAAAAGACATAACCATTTCTGAAAATTGAGTTTTTTTTCTTCCCTTTTCTTCTCCTGAACTTGTACACACGCAATGTATCTTGTTATTTTTTTTCAAGTGTTAGATTAGATAGTGTGAAATAAGCAACAACAAAAAACACAAAATATTTGAAAATGAGAAAGCAAGTAGTTTGGTCAAATCAGGTTAGGAGGGTGAAAAAAGTAATATACATTGTCAAAGCATATGACAATTGCATTTGAAAATGACTGTTGAGTTAGGACATATTCTATGAAAAAGACTGAAATTATGACATATTATAAATTTATTTATTTATTTATTTATTTTAATATAATTATAGTCTAAACTACAAGTGAAATGAAATTTCTCATACCCACTATTGAGATGTTATAAAGAGTCGAATATGTGATTACTGATCTGTAAGTCAAGTCCTTTTTTTATCGGGTTAGATCCATTGACTATGAACAATATTTAAATGCACCTCTCTATTCACTTGTTCTGAATTTAAACATTTTCTTGTTTACAATTTACATGCAAAAATTTCTTCTTTTCTAACATTAGTGGCTCACAGCTCAGAGAGGTTGTGCCTGCGTGGCACCACATGCCCATTTTTATCTGTAAATGATTTGACACGTGACAGCCACGTACCATTTTGTAACATACGTATTATGATATTATCTGCATGTTGGAAATACCTCTCCATTTTCGTTTTCTTCTTTTGGTGTGGGCTTATATGTTTTTTTTCTTCCACTTTTGAGTAGGTGGAGATTCGAATTTGAGATTTTTTTTTCTTTCGGTTTTATGTTCTTGACTTATAAGAATTTATGCTAGATTAATAGCTAGTTGATCGCTCAAAATTCTCCAACTCATTTTAATTTATTTCTATTTTTAAATACTAAAGTGCATATACTAAGCAAATTATCAAGATAGATTGCAATTTTCACATACTCACAAACAAAAACCACTTGTAACCTTCACTGCAAAAAATGTCCCAATAAAATTCAATTTCTATTTGACCATTGAATAAAGTACCACAAAAATAAATTGTAGATGCTAAATTTACAATTACGTGAAAACAAAGAAATCCCTTATGTGGCATTGCCTAGCTCAAAATTATTGAATATGGATAATAGAGAATTAATGCATGTTATTTAGCATTTTTTATTTATTTTTCTTCATTGATTTAGTGTTGATTGAATATTTTATTTATATAAAGCGATATTGGAGGAAGTGGAAATCAAATATAAGATTTCAGATACAAAGATAAATGACCATAAATTATTAATCACTTCAACTATAAACTCCTTGCATGCTAATCGAACGTTAGATGTGACACAAAACCAACATGCTACAAGAAGACCCTGAATATCTTCGATTTCATGATTTTTTTTTATAATTAAAAAAAAAACTAAATACAACAATAAAAAATGAAAGAGAAAGAAAAAAAAAATCCATGCCAGGTTTATTTAGCCTACCTGGCATGAAATGGATTGCCTGGTCATCATTCTCCTTTGCTTTCCATGCAAACGTCACTGGGAAGGGACGGCCCTGCTTCTCTGCTGCTGTCACCATCACCATCCAACGTCTCAAAAACGACAACGTTTCTCTCCAGAGGCATATTCTCCGTATCCTTACTAAACGATGTCAGCCCCTGCCGTTTGAAGCTTAGCTGGACGCCACTGTTTGGCTTGAGGAATTCTCTGAATGGGCCAGCTGGCACGGCACTCTCACCTGCACATGGCCAGCTACTTCTGTCGATACCCACCCGATATTACTAAAATACCCCCAGTCTCATTGCTCATCTTCTATAATGCCCCTGCCACTCTCATTCAACGTTTTCACTTTGAACTCTCTTTTTTTCTCTCGGGCTTATCGAAGAAGGAAAGACAGCGAAACAGGTGGACCGGAGGGTTTCGAGGCATATCCGTAAATAATGGGAAATCAGAGGGGTAGAAATGGGAAACAAGCTAGACCGTGGAGGGTGTTTTGGTAATTTGATTTTGAGCAGTCATTAAATTAAATCTTGTGTTTTTATTCTGGCTTGCGTAGGAAAATAAAAAATCTGGAGAGTAGTACGGGGAATCTAGGATGTGAGGAGAAGTAGCTCGTCAAAAAAACATTAATGCTAAGGTGTAAATACTCACACCATTTCACTTCACGAATTCATGGTCGTTGTCATTGTCAACACTACTGACAAGGCTTTCAGCCCAACGTGGTTAGGGACCATTGAGCCTTCTGTTTTGTTTGGTTTTGTGTATCTTTTTTCTTTTCTTTTTCTCTCTCTTTTATTATGAAAAATCTTTTATAAACACTATTAAGATGCTACGAATGTTTGAATTTGAGACAACTGATTTGCAAGTTAATATCATTTTTCATTGAGCTTTTTGTTAAAAGAAATGTGCGGAATTCGAACATTATATAAAAGCTATAATTAATATATGTAACATGTCAAATATGAATAAAAGCATCACGCGTATCAATTAATTTGAAATACATGCTCAAATAAAATTTTTAATTAATTGCTCGTATTAATTGAGAATATCACATATAAGATTTTTTATTATATAAATACAAGAGATATTAGCACAGGTAAATACTCATAATCACTTGAGTTACAAATCCTTTAGAAAGATCATGTATAAGATAAATAAGTTATTATTAGAAAATGTAAGTGTTCGTATCAATCCCTCTCAATGTAATAAAAAGAAAATGAATGTCACATATAAGGTTAGTATGGAAGCGAAGCAGTCTAACATCATCGATGTAATTTGTGCACCTTCTCTACAATCAATCCTAAATATTCATCTTTTGAATATTTCACACATGTTCACGAGTACTCATTTGACTATTCACACATGTTACATACTCATTTTAGAATAGAAGAATTTGAAGTTGTGTTTACCAACTTTGAAAAGAGAAGTACTAGAAATACAAACCGTCGAGAGCATTCCCACCGTGAGTTTTTATTTAATATACAAGCATTATTTAAGAAAAGATGAATTCATATATACAAGCTGGCACTTTATTTTCCCATGTTGTCACCTTTCATGCCTTAAGCAAAATCTACATGATTAAAAATAGGTCATAATGAGGCTTAAGCCAATGTGAAGTCAAAATCAATTTGTTGACAGAAGGAGAGGAAAGGAAGGCCATGAAAAACAGAGAGAGAGAGAGAGCACAAATGCCAAAGATTAGGTGTCACCATTGAAGAGAGTGGGGAGTGTGTGTGTGCTGCTCACAGCCTCTAAAGGGAGAGTAGGCCTCCATGGTACTAATTTCTGCAAGAAAAAAACAACAAATAAAGCGATTTATGGAGGAAGGTTGGAGAGTAGCCAAAGAAGAGAGAAGAGAGAGATAGATATTGGATTTTTATTAGAGATTTTAGATTTTAGACTGAGAAAGAAAATTGATGATAAAAATACAAACAAGAGGAGAAGAGAGAAGCCTGTCTCGTGAAGCAGCAGGTGAAAGAGAGAAAGGGAAGAAAAAACAATAATAAAAAAGTTCTCTCCTTTCTTTCTTTCTTTCTTTCTTTCTCTCTCTCTCTCTCTCTTCTCTCTAAGGACTTCACATTCATTCTTTGCTTCCTTCTTTTATATCACGAGATCCCCATCTCGGCTTCTTTTTCCCCTCTCTCTCTGTGTATCTATTGATGTCTTCATCAAAGCCTCTTCATTTTCTGCTGCTTCTGGGTTTTTGTGTGTCTGCTTGCCGCCATTGTTGTTCTTCTTGGAGTAGCTTCACTCGCATACATTGCTGAGGGTGCGGACCCCAGAAAGGAGAAAAAGTACCGAAATTTACAGAGGGGGAGAGATAGAAAAATTTACAAGCTTTGCTTTTGTTTTTGGAAATGTCGCATTCTGGGAAGCCCATTTCGGAGCTAGGCCTCGACTCGCTCAACGATCGCTTCCGTGACTCGCTGAGTTGCGAAGCCAACAAGCCTGATTTTCGAGAACTCGATCTGGGTTCACCCGTTTCCCCTCTTCGGACCCGTCAAAGCGGCGGTCTTGCCACTGCAACAAGTAGTAGCTCCAGCTCGTCCGGATCGTTCTCAGGCCGAAATGGGCCCAACCCAGCTGCCAAAAGGTCCGATTCAGCCCCAAACAACCACTCCGGCGAGCTGTCAGGCTCTAGTGAGAGCAGTCCCACCGCCGCCGAGAGCGTCCGATCCGCCGGAAACACCCGAAATTTCAAACCGGGTCATACAAGATCCGATTCCGGCTCCACCCATCCCTTAATATACTCGGGTCAGAGCTCTGTGAACTCTCCGCCACTCAATGTTTTGCCCACTGGGAACATATGCCCGTCTGGAAAAATCTTAAAAACGGGTTTGGTCCCAAACCGGAGCTCCAGAAGCGATGTTTTGGGTTCGGGTATGGGCAATTACGGTCACGGGAGCATAATGCGGGGCGGCCCGGCGGCGAAAGGTGGCGGCATAGAGGCGGTGAGTACTGTGACTTCGAGGGTAACTGGCGGCGGAGACTTGTTGAAGAGAACAATGGTGAGTGCGGATCCAGAGGAGGTGAAGAGAGCTGGGAATGAGCAGTACAGAAGAGGCCATTTTGCGGAGGCTTTGAGCTTGTACGATCGGGCAATCGCATTGTCTCCGGCCAATCCAGCCTACCGGAGCAACCGGGCGGCGGCATTGATCGGTCTCGGGCGGCTGGTGGAGGCCGTGAGGGAATGTGAAGAGGCAGTAAGGTTGGATCCCAATTATGGCAGAGCTCACCAGCGTTTGGGGTCTTTGTTTCTTAGGTGAGTTGTTGGGATGCAAAACACTAAAGCTCAGTTCATTTTTGAAGCTGACATGTTGGTGAATTAGTTGGTGATGGGTTAGTGTCAGTCTTGTTAATTAGCTGGTCAACATTGTACAGAATGTCTCTGCTTGTTTGGTCCTTGGATCTGGTTCATTCTGCTCTGGTTTGCCCTTTTGATTTGAATTGTTGATTTGTTCTCCTGTATTTTTCTTGTTGCTTTAGATTTCTACATTAGTTAATATGTGTCTATAATTTCCATGTGTCATTCTAGTTTCCTGGATAAACATATATATGCTTCCTTGGGTAGCAATTAGTTGAATTTGACTAGTGGAATGGACAGATTCAGTTGTGTTGCAATTTTTTGTATTGCTTGATATACCAGCTTACTGGAATCTTCTTTAGAGGTTTTCAGTGGAGCTCCAAATTTTTGCTGGTTCGTTTAGATTTAAATTCTACAGATCCAGTGTTTTAATGGTTTATATAATTGTAGGTGGATTGAATTTCAATGTATTTCTCCAGCTTAATGCAGCAGGGAATTTAGTTGACAGAATCCCATGTTATGGCAGGTTAGGACAAGTTGAAAATGCCAGGAGGCACCTTTGTTTTCCAGGGTTGAAGCCAGATCCGGCTGAGTTACAGAAATTGCAGGCAGTAGAGAAGCATCTCAAAAAATGTACAGATTCCCGTCGTGTAGGAGATTGGAAAAGTGTATTGAGGGAATGTGATGCTACTATTGCTTCTGGAGCTGACTTTTCTCCTCAGGTAAATATTAATCTCTAAGTTTCTATAAGTTTTGTCTACCAGGATTGGATGATTTGTTGCAATGGAAAGTGTAGCGAAATGCTGAACTTGTTCAAATTGAATTTACAGCTCTGTATGTGTAGAGCGGAAGCACTTTTGAAGCTCCACCAAATTGATGATGCTGAATTAGTCTTATCAAACACACCCAAATTAGAGACCAACCCCTCACAATCTAAGTTCTTTGGGATGCTTTCTGAAGCTTACAGTTACTTTGTCGTGGCCCAAATTGAGATGGCATTTGGAAGGTGAGTTCAAAGATTCTAGGCTTCATCAGAAATAAGATGGTTAAGTTTTTGTGGAGAGTGAGGATAGATGATGGATGTTGCAGGTTTGAGAATGCAGTTACTGCTGCTGAGAAAGCTGGGCTGATTGATCCTCGGAACATTGAAGCTGCAGTGCTGCTTAATAATGTGCGTATGGTTGTGAGAGCCCGTGCCCGAGGCAATGATCTCTTCAAGTCCGAAAGGTTCACTGAAGCTTGCTCAGCATACGGAGATGGTCTGAGGCTTGATCCTTCAAACTCTGTTCTATTTTGCAACAGAGCAGCTTGTTGGTTTAAACTTGGGATGTGGGAGCGATCCGTTGAAGACTGCAACCAGGCCCTATGTATTAAACCCAATTACACAAAAGCCCTACTTAGAAGGGCTGCCTCAAACAGCAAGGTAAAATGCATTTCTAAACCTCAATCATTTTATTTTCCTTTTTCTTTATGTATTTTTCCTTTTGTAAAAAATGTGCAATTTAGTTTGTTAGATTTTTGTGTATTACAGCTAGAAAGATGGGTAGATGCTGTTAGAGATTATGAGGTCTTGAGGAAGGAGCTTCCTGACGACAATGAAGTTGCTGAATCTTTTTTTCATGCTCAAGTTGCATTAAAAAAATCCCGCGGGGAAGAAGTTTATAATATGAAGTTTGGCGGTGAAGTAGAAGAAATATTAGGTCTTGAGCAGTTCAGAGCTGCAATGGCTTTACCAGGTAGGCCTCCCCATCTACAGGTCTCTCACCTTCTTATTTTTACACTACATCATTGCACAAGTGCCTAAAAGTCATATGTACAGGTGTCTCTGTGGTCCATTTTAAAGCAGCCTCTGATTTCCAATGCAAGCAAATATCTCCTTTTCTGGACACACTTTGTGGCCGGTACCCATCCATAAATTTCCTCAAGGTAAATTACTGACTGATATAATGCATCGTATTCTAGTTTGACTACGCTTTGCATGCTCTGGTACTTGGTATGTTAGTATATTTAAGAGAAGGAAATTTATGTACTTATTATGGTGATGCATCATAGGTTGACATTGAAGAAAACCAAGCAGTTGCAAACACTGAAAATGTGAGGATTGTACCAACATTCAAGATTTACAAAAATGGTAGCCGAGTGAAGGAAATGGTGCGCCCCAGCCGTCAAATGTTGGAACACTCGGTCAGGCATTATAGCTTCTAGAATCAGGACTGTACTGTAATTCTGCTGCTCTGCCGTAGTTTTGAGTTTTTCTTGTTGCTCCCCGGCCCCCAGTTTGTTAGGAACTCTCCTACAGCCCTTCCTTTCTGCCTCCCACCATATAAGCTTTACAAGATACCTGTGACATAATCAGAATCACCAAATAATCTCGTTAGCGACCAATGCCAGTGGATCCCAGAGAGGTAGCTTAGTTCCTTCTTCAGTTTTTATTTATTCATTCATTCCTCATTGCTCTCTGGTTCCACTTTCTTCCTCCTTTCTCCTTTTCTCCTTTTTTCCTTTTTACCATATCTTTGAACTTTTTTCATTTTCATTCTCATGTAGGCCGGCCTGGTTCCTGTATCCCCACTTCCAAAAAAAAAAAAAAATGATAACTGTGTACAATTGTTTAAATTGGCCTTTTAGTTTTATTTGAGAGAGAGAGAGAGAGAGAGAGTCTGTGTCTCAGTGAGAGAGAGGAGAGAGAGAGAGAGAGAGCTGGCTGGCTGGCTGTAGCAGAGGATCTGTACATGTATATATGTGATATATACAAAACAATGGAAGTCATGAGGGAGATTGGATGTCCGGTGGGTACTTACTGGGTTAGTGAAGGAAGGATGAATATGTTATTATTGTTGTTTCTTTTCTCAAACCAATTATTCAACAATAAAAATTTCTATTTTTCTGTTCTTGTCGTTGCACATATTTTCCATTCTATATCATGTTCTTATCTAACCTTGAATTTGCACCTTCAATTATGTATGGCCTTGAGTTAATGTACTTTTATCCTTTTGCACAAGTGTGTTTTGGTTAGTGAGATTAAACTTGTGTTGATTAGTTTTAAGCAAAACTCAGAATTCTAGGGAGTATCAAAATCTAAGCCTTAATGCTATAACCCTTCAGTAGCTGGAGAAAAACTTTTATATTACACTGTTTTGCTATCCCCATCCAATTTCGCTTGGATGATGATAGCAAAATAGTGATATTCTTGTGACATGCAAGTTCTTCTCAGCTGGCAATGTAAATGGTGACTGGTGAGGGTGAAATTTGTGATGGCTACAGATTGCAGGCTGACAGAGCAGTAACCATCTTTTGATTGTCGGTGTGGACTGATTTGGTAGTTCAGTTTTTTGGGTTTCCATAATGGGAATTGTCGACTTGTTGACAGGGGTAAAGTAAGTGAGTTTTTAATGAAGCTTCAAGGTTGGTTTTCTTATTAAGTGGGTGGATGGACTTGGTAGTTGAAACTATTCAATTCCCTTTCTTCTCAAGTACATGTCCTTTCGTGGAGAAATATTTTGCATACATCAATAATGCCTCTGTTTTTACATCATGATTTATATAATATATTTTATATAAGATATTGTAAAAGAAATGTACGTTGTTTGCAAGAAGTTCTATTTTTATTTCCTCCTCAAGGCCACTATTGCTTTTGTTTGCTTCTGCTTTTGGCAACCACTAATTGCTTGTTGAGTTGCTAATTATTATAATAATTAGCTAATTATATGATTGTGTTTGACATAGAGGACATAATGTGGGGGCAAAGAGCCGCAAATTACTCAATACACCCTTATGCATAGCTAACTAAAACCTCTATAATTCAAGATTGCGCCCAAGGTCTTATATTCAAATACCTCTTTCTTAAATATCGCTTGTGTCTAAAAAACACTAAAACCTCTCCTAATTATAAAGTCCAAAAAGCGCAATCGGTGCTTGCTAATATCAAATGTCTGGGTCGGTCGGGCGCCTTGTGCTGACAGTGACCACCCAAGAAATAGACCTTTTCTTTATATATATATATATATATATATATATATATATATATATATATTCTCAAGTGTCTTCTTCTTCTGCTTGCTTGCTCTGAGTTGTGGTTGTTGACGGACCATGTCTAGTCTACATTCAACATAACTTTGATTGGGTACGTGACAAATTAGGGCTTCCCCTTTATTATTAACAACAAAACCGGCCTATCATTAAAGAATAAAAGGAGAGAGATTGGTGGTGGTTGAGGGTCCTTATCTTATCGACCTTATATTTCAAAGGGACTACTATGATTTTAGCATTTCGGGTAACTAAAAGCACTTTTGTGATCCTTTGTTCACGAGCATTTTCAGAATGTCTTGTTTGATTACGAAAAGTGACTCTGACTGCTTTTTCAAGAAGCACTTTAAGCTATTTTAATGAAATTTTCTTTTAACAAAAAATTCATAATTAAAAGAATATAGTGTTATGTTTTTATTTATGAAAAAAAAAACTGTGCTATGAAGACACGGATATATGTGGTAGGATAGGAGTAGGACCAATAATCAAACTATTGAGTCATGTTTTGGTAGTGATATGTAATTTGTTCTCTAAAATTTATTAATAAATATAAATGCAATGGTCACATGTCTGAATCGCCCGGGTCGGTGCGTCGCAGCGGTCAAACGGCCGGCGGATGACTGCTCACGTGGTCAGACTTTAATAAAAATAAAAATACTATAAATAAAGAGAAAAAACTAATTCACCAAAAAAAAAAAAAAAACACAAAAACAAAGTCGCGCGCGTGGCGTTGAGCAGAAAGAGAAAGAGGACAGTGGAGGGTACTTGACTTTTGGAGTACCCTACGTACGTGTGACGTGTCCTTACCCTACATCTGTAGGGCAGTAAAAGCCTCGCAAGTAACGTTCTTACAATTTGTACGATCCATCTAAAGTAAATGAACAGAAGAAACAAAAAAAGAAACAGTGAAACTCAAACAGTAAATTCAGAGTTCTTTAAGATTTCTTGTGATCTAATCAGATTCTCAGAGCCATGTCGTTTTGTGGCGTTTTCAAGTCTGGGGAGATTAGGTCCACCATTGGTCTCTTATCGGCAATGGACATTAATTAATTAATGCGGTTATCCTTTTGTATTTTCTTGCATGGGTTACTTCTTTTAATATACAATTTTTTTAAAAAGGGTGTCACTCATGCCGCCTCATCACATACTTTCCAATCTTTCATTAAATATTAGTTGTATTTACCCTGGCCGAAACCCAAAAGCAAAAAAGCCCACACAAAGATTAGTGATAGCCTTGACTTAATCATGCTTAAGTAACCGTTTAGCATTGTTTATTTCGAATGACAATTGATTTTTTAAAAAATTTGGAAATCCTAGCCCTTTTAGTAAACTATAAAAAAATCACTTAATGTTAAAAATTATTATGAGAGAACTATAAGAGATGCTTTCATTTACCGATCATTTAAAAAACCCTACAGAAAGCGCTACTCGGTTTCCATGTGGTTTATCTCGTATACAAAAGTAAATACTCTTAATTATTTGAACTACAAGCCGCTTGCCTACTTGAAAGTGTTTAGAAGAAGTAGTGGCCTCATTAACTTCAGACCAGTGCCTAGGCTTACTAGTACGTGATGTTTTAAGGCAAAGGAGGAAGAACAAAATGCTCTCGGTTAAAAATGCCAAAGTATTTGCAACGACGAGGCAAGGAACGCCCTGCAGATTCTGAGAAAGACACATCAGGAAACGAGAAAGAAAATTGGTAAAGAATTATTCACACTATCGATTACCAGAAATCCATATTTTGTGTGCCTATAATAATCCCCAGTCGACACTTGGGACCGAAGATAAATGTATCTTCACACAAGCTTCCAAGAGATGAAACAATTATCAGGCAATAAATGGTAGCTTGAGAACATTAAACTCCAATATTTCAAATATCAATTCTTCCAATTCTTTCATCTAAAATGACAGTGAATAGCATACATTGCAACAATGTTATTTGAGGGAATGATAAACTTGCACCATGCCATCACACACCACTTGCATATAAACGGGTCCATTCCTTTGCTGCGGGAATAAGGAAGAACAAATTAGCTTTAGCATTGTTAATTGATATTACAGTTCTAGCTCGGCAAGGGAAAAACCAATAAAAAGGAACACTATCAATATTACCTGTTTCAACCGCTTCAGCCTCATTCGATTTCCAATGTTTGGCGATGTTCTCAGAGAGCGGATCGTCGGGGTTTGGAGCACTCAAAAGTGCCTGAATACTAGCAGAAAATGATGGCAACATTGCCGATGATTCAGTTTCAATTTTTACTTAAAAAATATATAACCATTCATCACATTAAAACATTTTCCCAAATCAAGTACAGTGACTATAAGAATAAAGCAGCAGAAATGGCAGCTGCATGAACTCTACATTATACCAGAATGAATTATATCAAAATTTGTTTTGAATTGAACAAACAGTTTGTCGTGATATTTTAATCTGTGACCCGCACAGGTGTTTCTTATGTTTTGATCTCAGAACAGGTAATAGATTCACTACAAAGGCAATATGAAATAATGATACCTCAAAAGTACAGTTCGTATCTGGAGAGCAGGACTCCATTTGTCTTTCAAAATGTCAAGGCATATCCTTCCCAGCTGCATTAAGAAAACCATTCATAAAAAGGCAAGAAACTACTACTTGCTAAACCTTTGAAAGTAAAAGGAAGAAAATAACGAGAAGGCACAGCCTACCTTGTCAATGTTAGGATGATAAATTTTGGTGAGAAATCGAACCTGATACAAGGGAAAAAACAAATAATTACTTGATACACACAAGATAAGGAATATAAGGATGCGGAGAAGCATGCTAAGGCAGAAGGTGGTGTGGTGCTGGACACTGCAAAACTGGAACCACATCCTAGCACATTTGTAAAATTACTACATAATGACAACACAGTTTCCTTATAAGTCTTTAACAGTTTCCAGTACCATGTTGGTATCCTATGAAAGGATAGCGAACTATTCAATCCCAGACTGCCACAATTGATAACAGTTGCTAGCAAAGATGAATATATGCAGATTGGTCTTACATTAGTTCTAACTCAAAGAAAAACCATTAAAGCACAACTATTAAACCTATGACATTTTCATTCATAATCAACATTGGCAATGTACTCAGAAAAAATTGGAAACATTCCAGTCCATAAATTATTAGCGATCAGAATCAGTGTCAAAATGTGTTATGTAAACGATAATATTTACCAAATTGCATCTCCTTTCCCTTCTAGCTACATGACAGGCCAAAAGACTTAAGCTATTTAACTTCTTTAGTTTGGGCGAGTTTAAGAACTGCCTTCTAAGATCCTAAAGATCCAATGCACATGCATTAACTATGCACATACCAAATACTAGTTTCTTCTTGGTAAATTACAACATCAACATTAACAGACTACCCAGGTTCAATCCAGTTCTCAAAACACACCGCCACTTTTGTAGGCATACACCACATGCGACTAGCAAAGCATGGCATCCCATCAAATTGCACGGCAAGTAAAAAATACAAAGGGAACAAAACTAAGTTGAAATTTAATATAAACAAGGAACGAATTAACTGTGAAGATAAAACCCATTTATTAAATAACAGTGAAACTCCACACATCTGAAGCAAGAATTAAAAGTGCTCCTATCCATCGAAATGTTTTATTTCATACTCTCCCCCAATATTTTACCCTTTGTGTTTGTTTCATACTGAAAAGACTTCAAATCAAAGTACCTTTGGAGCAGCCATTGGATATTCTTCTGGCAAAAATAGTTCCAACTTGAAAACTCCTCCTGAACAAATATTTCAAACAAACAAATACACATCGTTAAATTTGCAAATCAATTCTAAACAACAGAAAAGGAAAAACAAGGGAGTAACAAGAAAAAGGAAACCAAGTAAACCCGTAATACATTTCTATAACTGACATCTGATTTTTCATTTACAAAATTATCCGACTAAGAAAAATAAGCTGCCATCATTTGACACAAGCTCAACCACGTAGCAAAGTACATTGTTACTCAATGCAGATGTAAAGAGAAATTTTCTCAAGTATAAGCAGTATACACAGATGTTACTTGGTTATATGAAGAGAGAAAAGAAAAAAAAAGTCGGAGTTGTGAGAAAGGGTATCATCATTAATCTAGGACCTGGTTCACTGTCCATGATTTGACACAGTTGCGTCACATGAATGTCATACACCTCTAACAGGCCAACGAACTCACAAAGATAGACAGGTGCTAGAGAAACGGACTGCACTTTTCTGACAGTACAAGCGAAAAACAGATTTCTTTAGGTGAGATATAGCTCTCCTCGAGTATGGGGATGATTGCTACAATATCTCCTCAATTAGCCTGCCTTTCTGAGTAGCACGATCTCGCACTAGTCCTCAATTAGCCTGCACTCAGTCTTTCTGAATATTGCAAAAATCACTAACAGGAAAATCAATTTTATTATCTTCAATAGATATCATGTTTTCTCCAATTCTCTACTTATCCCTTGCAAAGTGTTAAGGCTCTCAAGAAAAACTACCGGCTATTCCAATAACCAAAACAAGTGTTCACACTTAGGCAATGTCACTAGACTGACTACTTGCTCCAAAGACATGGTAGAAGCTGCAGTCCTTCATTGATGGTTTGCTTCATATACATACTTCCATTCGAAAATCAAGGGAGAGTTGATCATGCCCTTCAACACAACATTATTCCCGGGGGCTACATTGTCACATTAAAATATTGAAATATGGACCTGATACTCCTTTACTACACAAGAGTAAGAACAAATCACAAAAATAGACAACCTTCGGTGATCACAAACCACTATAGAGTTAATGGAATGCTCCCACCTCCTCAGTCATTCTCATTAAATCTAACTTTAGCAGACAACGACTTCAATAATTTGTTTCCAGCCAACTTTCTCCGGAAACAATATGAATGAATACAAACATCCAGTAATGCAGATCACTACATTTCAAGTGAGGTAGGACTATTCATCGCTAAGCACCATAAGTCATCATTCTGATACATGAATTTGTTGATTAAATTAAAAACATTCCCCAAATCAAAGTTACCATCAGGCTTTTACTCCCAAAATAAAGCTCACACTTACAAATGGATGTGCACAAAACAAAAGAACTAATGCTCTTGTTGTCTCAATTATGAATATATCACATGGAAAACAAAATAAACACTTCTGATGTTTTCCCCAAAATTTTCTTGAAAAAAGAAAAAGACTTGCAACAATAATAACCAAACAAGATTGAATTTCTTACATATGCATGTAGTATAAAAATAATGCAGTCCAGTAATTTATACCTTCATAAGGAGATTGTGTTGGGCCAAGGATCATCACATTGAAATATCGCATATTGTCTTCCGATGGTGAAGCGCTAATTCCCGGTGCTGTATAGATAATCCCGGTATTAAATAAAAATTAAGCCCCATAAATCCCCATCAAAATAAAACCCAACAGAATTAGCATATATATATTTTACATCTAAACCCTAAAAAAAAATACTATCCTGCTCACATTTCTATTTAGATTGCTTTATAAAACAAACTAACACAAAAATCAAAAGAATTTAGAGCACAACTTCAAATTCAAGCTCAAATAATTAGTGGGAAAGAGTGCAACTTACCAGGCTCACTGAGGAGACGTTGAGTTTCCTGTGGGATCAAAAACACAAAAGTGGTTAAACAATTACACAAAATAAAACCGCAAAACCCTAAGCCACGTTTGGCAGCTGAGAAAGAGAAGACAGAAATGAAAAAGATCACAAATTTGCAAGTACATATTCCAGGCTAAGAACATAAGATGAAATTACAAAAAAATAAATGAAAGTCCAAAATTTCTTGGTTTGGACACAAGCAGAGCGATCAGAGGGAAATCAGAAGAGGGATCGTGAAGAAGATTGAAGGGTGAACCTTGATGATTCTCCGGGGAAGGTTACTGTTGGCCATTCGAAAGTCGATTGCAGGCTACGCAATGAGGGTTTTTGCGACAGAGAGAGAGAAGGGAAGGGGGGGTAGAGAGAGAGAGAGTGCGTTGGGTTTCTTTCTTTCTCTCACTATGACGAAGAAATAATCTTAATAAGCACTCGGTTTACGAATATTTTACGTGTTTCTTATTTCCCAAAACTTAAAAGCAATGATTTTGACATCTTTATTATTTCTCTCTCTCTCTATTTTTTTTTCCTGCTTTGGGGAGTTTCAACTTTCATGTATGCCCGACAGATTGCCAATAACTGATCAGTTTAGTGGCATTTTTCTTTTTACAAATTTATAAATAAACCCAATTCTAGATATGTATTTATAAAAAAACTCAAGCATTATTTAAACATAGAAATACACCCAAAATCAACTCCAAAATCAACAATTGTATATTTTTTGGGTGTGTTTATAAATGGGTTTTGAGTGTGTGTAATGATGGATTTTGAGTGTGTTTATAAAGTGTTTTGGGTGTTGGGTTTTTTTATAATTTCAACTCCCATTTTGGTGTTTTAGTGAAACTCCCTTTTCTTTTTCACTTGTTTCTTCCTTTGAAAAAAAAAAAAAAAAAAAAGTTAGCTACATTTCCTTTCCTTAGGTGAGCGGGACTGTTTTAGGTGCACCTTCTCATTTTACCTTATTTTGTTAGCTACATTTCCTTGAGTGAGCATGACTGTTATTATCTTGCAATGTTGTTTAATTATTAATGTCACCTAAAGCATAAAAACTTGTATGAAAAGACTAATCACATTCTGGAACGTGAAACAATTATCAGGCGTGGCATACCGTGATTAGTTGGGAATAGTAAGATAATGCTATCCTTATTTTATATAAGTGTTTCTCCATCTAAAGGGCTAGGATGGTCTCACGTCCTCTTTTTTTTTTTTTTTTTTTTTTGGTGACAAAAAGTTTAGAGGGGATTTTTTTTTTTTTTTAATGACAAAAAGTTTAGAGGGGAGGGGTTCTCATGCCCTTTCTTCCCTCACTAATTCCTCATTCTTCCCAATTTTCCCTCTTTTTTCTCCAAGGGGGAATCATGTTTCCGATCCCCTTCCTAGTGCAAGGTCCCTCCTAATGTAGAAGGCCTCTTCTCATTTGGAAGTCAGGCTCTTTGCGTTGGACTATCTTCTAGTTCACCTTTTAAAGATCATGCTTGCTAAAATTCAATAAAATCATAAACGGTTTCGTAATTTAATTGTTATAAAATAAATTGACGGAATCTAGTGTTTTGATTTAAAAAAAAAATTATCGCATTGTTAATAAAATAGAAAAATGTTTCCGATTAGTTTTTTTTTTTTTTTTCCAAAAATAATTCTTGAAAGATGACCTTGAAAATGAACGGTTTTGATTACCATACAACATTGCAGAATGAAAATGAGAAAAAAAAAACGATACAAAAAGAAAATAACTAGCATTCCAAAAAACAAAGCATTATAGATGGGATTTGATACTTATTTGGTTGATTTTCTCGAATAACCCATTTTGACCACCCACCATCTATTGGGACACAGCGCTTATATAAAATGGTTCAATGAAGGGGGTAATAACAGACGAGATGGACGGGTAAATCATGTATCAGGGTCAAAATTGTAACTTTTCTGTATTTCAAAAATGCAATTTAAAGATAAATTGATCTTTCTGGTTTTAATGTTTGGATATTTGAGTCGCATAATACACAAAATGTTATTGAGCAAACTATTTTAGATGTATTAATTCATGCAAAAAATATAGATGCATCAACAACATCCAATCTTTTTTGTTTAAACTTGTCGATCCTTTTATTGTGATGTTCTTTAAAATAAAATAAAAATAATTTTGTAGAGAGCTATACAATTAAATAGAGGGAGAGTTAATTCCTTCCCACAAATATATATATATATATATATATATATTAAGTAGTTCACATTATGGTGACAGAGTGTGATATGTATAATATTTCTATACTTCCTCAGTCTCCTCGGGGAACAATTCCTTAAGAACTTCCTCACACTCAGTGACACTCGCATTCTGCATGAACCCAAGGGGGTTGGCATACCGAGCCATGGACTTGACACCATTGTTGTGTGTTAGCAAAACCCTAGCTCTCTCGAAGTCAAAGTGATCATTGCAATTGGCCCTAGGGCTGCTCACGGTCCTCACCTCACAGATTTGCTCCTCCATGTCCTCATCGGCGGGAAGGCTGTAGATGCCATTCTTATCGGTCTTGCCTTGGAGTGTGTATGCCAAGGTACCATTCTCACGGCCTCGGCACTCCAAAGCTACTACAGCACCTATATCCATGCACATGTCAAACAAAGTGCATAATTTAAGAATGATCATTGATTGATGAGTGAGTGATTTATAAAATGTAGGCCCATTAAGAATTTAATAACTTCTTCGACCTACCCCAATGCCATTGTATAGGGATTAGTAAAAATAACATATAAAGTGGAAATAGGGTTTTAATAACTTCGGACAACTCAATTTCTTTAATACGAGATTCTGTGTTCGATGCGAAATACTGAAAAACAGATAGGGGTAAAAGCAACCCTTTAAAAAGATAATTTTCCTTTCGTTTTTCATAAACCAAAAAAGAAAATTAAGAGGGTCTAATAGAGAGCCATAGATGGTAAATCTTAGATACTAACAAAAAGATTTGATGAAATGGCAAAATAAGAATGTGGTGATATATGTAACAAGTTAGATATGAAGTTACCTTCGAGGGGTACACTAAGTCTAGTCTCGAACTGGACACGACATGGGTCACAGTACACCCTGCCCTCCACAAAGAGATTGGTTTTGGTTGTGGCATAGGCCAAAGAGCAGAAGCAGGACAGGGCGACAACAAGTGCTACGATACTCAAGTTCTTGGCCATTTTATATCTCTCCTCTTTGGTGTTCTTTCTGTATTTGAGTTCTAATTATATTCCCCCTTTGTGTTAAATTTCTTGGAGGCAATTCAAAGTCTTTATAGGTGAAACAAATGGTGTATGGTTAAGATTGTGTGGTAATGGTCGGGATGTTCTATTTTAGGGTTTGTGGAGGGAGTCAATTTTAGTTATCATTTTCCGCACTTTCTTCCCCTTCAACTAATATGACAACAAGTACATAAGTTTGGAACTACTTTTTTGAAGTCTCATGGTTGAAAAACTAGTTTGAGAAATTTGGTTTTTCAAAGGTTTAGATTTGATGACAAGCCGTGTAAGGAAAATACTCATTTTATAAATAGTTTTGCTCAAATACTTATTTCTTTTATTAAAAAAAAGAGGAATCGAACTTGAAACTTCTCCAATATTAAGAACTTGAAATTCTATTTTTCATATGAGACCATGTGAGGGTCTCATATTAAGTTTTGTACAAGACCCCTAAAATCTTAGAGCCGATCTTTTAAATGATTAAACAACTTTTGATTTAATTTTTTTTTAACGGAGATATATCTTACATAGATATTATTATTTATACAAACATTTTCACTTAAAAATTCTCCTATAGAATACGTCACTGTGACATAAACTTCACATTGATAATATTGTTGAGATCGTATAATTATATTTTAGACCAAAAACAATATATAGATAATGGAAAATTGTAGGTGCTTTATTCCATATTTTTCTTCTGCTATTTCACATCCATATATAATTTATAGTTAGTCAACGTGTTTTCTGCCCCCAAAAAAAACACGTGTTTTTCCTATTTTGATTTCCTGGTCCTTTCTTTTTGGAAAGATTGATTTCCTGGTCTGAAAAAAATTTAAAATAAATTTAATTTAAAAATAACAAAAAGTGTCAATTAGGTAAAGCAGCCAATGAAGAACTTGGCGGCAACTCTTCACAAATGGCTTCCTGCTCTACCTTCAACCTTTCACCAAGTTCAAAACCCACAAAACCCACAAAACCCACAAAACCCTTACCCCATTATTTCCTAAAACCACTGATTCACGAACCTGAAACCGAGACCCGAACCAGAATCCAAACCCCTTACCCAAAGCTCATAATCACTGGTCCTTCCAAGCTCTCCGGCCATGTACCCATCAGCGGCTCCAAGAACTCAGCTTTACCCATTCTTGCAGCGACCCTTTGCTGCTCAGGCACTTCAAAGATTCACAATGTGCCCAATTTGTTCGATACCCGCACAATGGCTTCGGTTTTAGCTTCTCTTGGAGCCAAAGTTGAAGTCTTTAATAATGAAATGTTGGTTAACACTGATGGGGTTGACTCAGTTGAGCCTAATTCGGATGAAATTCGTAAGATAAGAGGTGGGTTTTTCGTCATTGGCCCTTTGGTAGCCCGATTCGGCGAGGCTGTGGTTGCATTGCCCGGTGGCTGCAATATCGGGACTCGACCAGTGGACCTGTACATTAGAGGTCTTCAAGCTCTTGGTGCTGTTGTTGAGTTGAGGTAAGTTTCTCACTGTTTTCTTTAGCCAACATCTGAAATGTATAATGCTTGATGTAACTGCAAATTTCATAGAATGGTTCCCAAAATCTTGATTAGACTTGCATGAGAGTAAGCATATTATGCTTTGCAGTGTAGTGTAGGAGAGGTTCTATGGTCACTTTATGATAAATGCGTATACTTGAATTGTAATAATAAGAAGGCAGTCTTACGAAACTTTTGTTACGACTAAGCATGACACTAGAGGTACAATTTCCTTTACAAATTTTAGTGTGCCAAGTAAGGAATGAAGGTGTGAGAGTTCACAGATTGAGTAATTGCTAATCTCAGCTATTGTGGCGGTTGGCATGTTGCTGATTGTCTTATTCAATATGACTTGCTTATTTTCTTAATTAGTGACACTTGACACGGATGATTGGTCTATTGGAAAGTGTATCCAAATTCTTTGTTATATACATGGTCTATGAATGATGTGAGGAGTTGATCAGTAAAATTTATGCAACATACAGGGATGGGAAAGTTCAGGCATATGCTGCAAACGGAAGAGGATTAGTTGGAGGAAGTTTCCAACTTGATTACGCAAGTGTTGGGGCAACAGAAACTCTTATGATGGCTGCATGTATGGCTGATGGAACGACTGTACTATCCAATGTTGCCAGAGTATGATAAGATGAATCTCACTGAACATTTTAGCTTCTAACATTCATTGAATGGAAGTGTGTTAACTGTTATCATTTGTTGTCTAATGGATTAGATTAAAATAATGAAGTGACTTCTTTCCCCAACATTTCACCATAGGAACCAGAGGTGGTGGATCTTGCTCGGTTTCTTAATGACAGTGGGGCCAGTGTGGAAGGAGCAGGAAGTAACCAGCTTGTTATCAAAGGGAAACCCCTGTTGCATGGTTCTGAATGTGTTATTGCTGCTGATCGTATTGAAGCAGGCACATTTATGCTTGCTGCAGCTATTACTCGCTCATGCATCTCAATATCACCTGTCGTACCTAGCCAAATGGCCTGTTTGATACAAAAACTCTCGGCTGCTGGTTGCAAAATCAGGCAATACTCTCATGATACCTTGGAAGTAGGTGAAAATTCTTAACATTATTTTGTACCCATTTTGTTTGTATCTTACAGAACTTTATAGTTGACAAATACTTCAGGTTTCAGCAGTTTCTAGATGCGGGGGTGAAAATTTGCAAAGCTTTGAGGTTAAGACAGGCCCATATCCTGGGTTTCCTACAGATCTTCAACCGCAAATAATGGCTCTGCTGACCACGTGCAATGGTTTAAGTCCTGTAGAGGAATCTGTATTTGACAAACGTATGGGTCATGGTATGTGGTATCTGCAGATTTATATGTGTATGCATTTCTGCATATTTTTGGACGCGGATCACTTCTGATCAATGGACTGTATAAGTGCAACACCTTGTAGTATCTATGCATTATGTTTGTATATGTGTTTGCTCATACATACACATCATTCTTTTTGTTTCGATGTTTGGAAGGCTGATATATTGCTTAAAATTGGTTGCATTGAGATATTCACATACATGTTCTCTGCTTTCTACCAGTAAGTGAACTGCTAAAGCTTGGAGCAAAAATTCAGGTCTGTGCAAGCACTGCTCTGGTCTTTGGGAAAGATAATGGAAGGCACGTAGATTTTCCTTTTATATAGTTTTATGTTTTTCTTGCTTCCTAATTGGAATTACATGAATGTGCTGACTCATTTCCATTCTCCTGTCAGTACCTTGTCTGGTTCTTCCCTTGTTGCAAATGACATTAGGGGTGGCATGTCACTGATATTAGCTGGATTGGCTGCAGAAGGAACTACGGATATCAGTGGCGTTGCTCATATTGACCGTGGTTATGAGAACTTAGATATGAAACTTCATTCACTGGGAGCTGATGTCAAAAGATTAATGCCCTTGGCTTCCTAATTGGAAAAGTAAGAACCTTGTTCCCCATTATAATTCTTTGCTCTTTCTAGTGCCCATTGTGATAAGTACAAAAAATTTGTGCCAAATTACTGTAGTATATTGCCGAGGGGGTGTACTTTAAAAAAAGGCTTAGAATGTGTTATTAGCCAGGGCTACATGCACATCAGATTGTAGGTGATTCTAGCAAAGTTATATAAGTTATTAGAGGGATAATGGTCATGACATATGCTACGTATTTCAGTTATCTATTAATTTAGAACTCAAGTAATCTGCATTTTTATCCATGCTAGTCATGCGTGCTCTAAATGTAAAGTGTAAACTGACCTGAGTTTTATTCTTGTTCCTGCATGGTTCATCCTTCAATTCCTGGTTTTGTAGCTTGATTGTGCAATCAATATCTTCGAAGATGATTAAGATTGGTTATGCATGGAAAACAACAAGAAGTTACCCAAATGGGATTTGGAATTAATTGCTCAAAAACTCAAACTTGTAGATGTCATAGTTAATGTGATTAGCCATGGCTACAATCAAGCTTGCCTGTGCCAGGAAGGCCATCTAAAGTATCCACGTTTCCAAGCCTTTTTCAACCTCCTGTAGAATTCATTCCCTTTATAAAATTGTTAAAAAATCCTGCCTTCTTAAGCTCCATATCCGTTGCAACGAGCTTGAAGCACATTGGGTAATCAAGCTTGATCACCCATTAAAATTCGTTTCAAAGTTGTGTGGTGTTTTTTTGGGGGTGGAGGAGCGGAAGAAGCAGTTAGAGGGCCACTAACTAGGACATCACCAGGGAGTGGAGGTCGCCCGCTCCACTGGTTTTGTGTTATCCCATATGATTTCAAGAGGTCTATCCACGAAATCCTCAACACAAGAGCAGACCGGAGAAGTCACCATAATATGACCTACTACAACAGTAATGTCGTCCTTCTTGCCTCCTGGATGATTCTTTCCAGCCTCC
The DNA here is from genome assembly GCF_029339155.1 of Prunus mume. NCBI lineage: Eukaryota > Viridiplantae > Streptophyta > Magnoliopsida > Rosales > Rosaceae > Prunus > Prunus mume. Next base: position 12,546,372 of record NC_142700.1, on the reverse strand, counting down.
TGAGCCGCTTTTGAGTAAGGACTAAAGCTGTCCTTGTCCAGAGACCTAAGCCAAGCCAAATCTGCCAAAAGACAAGCCAACGCCTGCGGCTTCATCACACGACTTTCTCTCATGTTTCCCAGAACAACTTGCTCTATTTCATTCGGGTACATGTTGTCCCACAATCCATCAGTCCCAATCACTACAATATCCCCTGGAAATACTCTAATTTCGATCTCTGTTGCGCTACGAGGATTATCACTGCCTCTGCTGTTGCCCAGTTGATACGGACAGTTAAAACTACGCTGTTCACGAGGAGACATGTACAAGAGTTTGTAGTTTCTAAACACCATCAAACCACTATCCCCAACGTTGACAAAGTGTAAAACTCCTGTTTCTCTAAGCGTGACAATGCAAGCGGTTGAGGACCCTTCACACTTGGTGTCTGCATAAGCTTCGTTCAAAACCCTTCTTGGGTCAACAATGGTTTGTTTTTGGACCGACATGATCGAGTTGCACATGAGTTCTCTTGCGTACTGGCCAGCATCTACACCATGCTTTGCCCAACCACCCACGCCATCTGCCACACCAATAGTCTGCTCTTGTGCACATATGAAGTGGGCGTCATCGCCTTCTGGCTTCAGTTTGTCTTCTTTGGGCCAATAATAGGACCCACAAATCATCCTCATGCTCATGCTCTTAAGATTTCAGAAGAGACGGAGCAATGGCTAATTTTGTTCTTAACCTAATCACCACCTACAAAACAAAACAAAACAGAACTTGGAGGGTTGGAAAAATATTACATGTGGTGTGGCATTTATGGTGGAGTGATAGTTCCTTTTGGGTTGGAAATTATATAGGCCTAGGTTTTTTTTAATACCTATTTCGGATCGGAATTCCAATCCTTGTGGGCTCGTTCTTTGTATCGGATTTGGTTTCCTTTTGTTTTAGGGGTATCTTGGTCTTTTCCTCCTCACAATGCTACTTTGCAGGGAGACTGTGATCAAAGCAAATCCTAAAGTCATTCCTTGTGAGAGATTCCTGCCTTAAAAGCACCCAAAATAAAAAATCAGTTTTCAGAGAGTTTCCTATTCCAAGGGACCAAAAAAAATAAATAAATCCTGAATTTGATTCTTTCTTGGTTCAGTTCTAATTGAAATAAGAAAGAAAAATGAAGCTTCGTTTTTTTTTTTGGGTTTTGATTAAACATCACATACTTCTGATGTCAAAAGATTAATTATACATATGGCTTCCTAATTGGAAAAGTAAGAACTTATTTTTAATGAAGAAAAATTTAGGGAAGGAAGATGCTACTCCAACACCCAGGGCCAGGGCAAACCTGCGACTTAGAGCCGGTTGAACTAACACAAGGAACCATTAAAGTCAGAACCTTTTTCCCCATTATAAGTTCTTTTCTCTTTCTGGAGCCGTTGTGATAAGTACAAAGAAAGGCTTAGAATGTGTTGAAAGTAAAAGAAATTATGTAATCTAATATAATGATAACGATAAAATCACAAAAAGGGAGAGCTGGGTTACATATTTTAGACATCAAACAGGCCTAGGGTGCACACACATACAAGTGCAAGCGTGTTACCTAATAACTAAAATAGGTTTCTATACATCTCCTTTTGCTTTGTTCCCCTTCTTCAAACATTACTTTCTTCTCAGAAGGAAATTTGTGACGCCTTGGAGCGGAATGGGATCAAGCATCCTTGCTCTTCATTACCTCTCATGCAACTTCTGAACCTCCCCTATAAGCCCTTCAATCTGTTCCAATTTGTGATGGCAAAGCCAGATCGTGTCACTTGTAGATGTCATAGTCAAGGTGGTTAGCCATGGCTGAAATCAAAATTCGTGTCAAATTCGTGTTGTGTCTTTTTTGGGGGTGGAGCTCCTAAAACAGTTACAAGGCCACGAACAAAGACGCCACCAGGGAGTGGAGCGCTTCAGCCCGAGTTGTGCTGTGTTATCCGATATGATTTCCAAACCCTCAACACAAGAGGAGGCTGGAGTAGAAGTCGCCATAATATAACCTACTACAACAGTAATGTCGTCCTTCTTGCCTCCTAGGTACTTTATTCCAGCCTTCTGAGCTGCTCTTGAAAAAGGACTAAACCTGCCCTTGTCCAGCGACCTAACCCTAGCCACACTTGCCAAGGCACAAGCCAATGCCTCCGGCTTCATTTCTCTCATGTTTTCTACAAATTGCGCTATCTCATTCGGTTACATGTTATCCCACAACCCATCAGTCCCAAGTACTAAAATATCCCCTGGAAAAACCGTAATTTTGATCTTCGTAGCCGAACGAGGATTATCAAAGCGGGTGCTGTATCCCAGTTGGTACGGATGGTTAAACCTATGCTGTTGACGTGGAGACATGTACAAGAGTCTGTAGTTTCTAAGCACCATGAAACCACTGTCCCCAACGTTCACAAAATGCAAAACTCCTTTGTCTTTAAGGGTAAGAATGCAAGCGGTTGAGGACCCCTTACACCTGGTCTTTACATACGCTTCGTTCAAAACCCTTCTTGGGTCAACGCCTCCAAAAGCTTGCTGCTTTTTGACGGACTTGATCGAGTTGCGCATGAGTTCTCTTGCGTACTGGCTAGCATCCACACCAAGCTTTGCCCAACCACCAACGCCATCTGCTACACCAATAGTCCGCTCTTGTGCACATATGAAGTGGGCGTTATCGCCTTTGTTTTTTTTGGGGAAATAATAGGACCCGCAAATCATGTCCATGCTTTTAAGATTTCAGAGGGACGGACCAACAATCGCTAACTATGTTTTTAACCTAATCACTTACAAAACAAAACACCTGAGGGTTTGAAAAATATTACATACTTGAATGAATCAACCTGTGGTGTGGTATTTATAGTTATAGGCTTTAGTTTACTACTTGTATGATTTTTACCTATTTCCGGTAGCATTCCAATCCTGGGTGGACTCGTTCTCAGTATTGGGATTAAATTTGGTTCCACAGTTGTTTCGTTATCCAAAGCAAATCCATAATAACTAGTCACACAGATGTCCAGCATGCGAAGACAACATGGGTGCCTGACACATATGGCCAACATTGCCGCAGTTTCCATTTGCTATTTGAATATTAGCAGCCAAATTAGCCACAGTCTGCACAACCACTTGAATATTGGCCACTGTTCACCATATTGTTGACATAAATGTGCAGTAAATTGTGCCCTAATGATTTAAATGATTTAAGTGCGGTCTTCTAATGCTAGGAGATCTAGGTCTTAGTATTGATTAGGAATTCAACAGTCCCTAGTCATGTGGTCCTATGAAGAGTTGTGTTTAGGTTTAATTGAAGGGCCAAACGGATTCCTAAATTCACCGGGAGAATATAAGAAAATGATATATAATCCAGAAATTCTCAACAATATGTCGTATATATGCTCAAGTATAATTTTCCACATTCGAAACCTAATTTTCTAATTCTGAACTTTATTTCTTTTTATAAATGTTCTTTGTTGGAATAAACTCATATTTTGTCCTACATCAATTTTTCAATCGGCTGTGTGCCTAGCCACATTGATTAGAATGCAAAAAAAATCAAATAATCTAAATTTTAAAAACAAAGTTAAATTAATCAAAGCAAACAAAATTCTATTATTTGATTTGATATAAATACAAAAATCAAAGGAAGAGCTCAAACATTAACCCTTGCTCTCCTCCTCCTCCTCCTTGTGAATGCTCTTCTTTTGTACAGATGTAGTTAGTTTTAGCCTCACAATCTCTTGTTGATTTTTCTTCTCCAGGAGGAAATTGATGAGGCCTTGGAGTGAAGTTTGAGCATCTCTGCTCTTCATCAACTCCCCTGCAACTTCTGCTGCGGTGACTTTAACCTCCCCTATAAGTCCTTCGATCTGCTCGAAGAGTTGGTGATGGGAGAGGCCATGGTAATTGAATGTCAGCTGCTTGAATGCAGAAAGAGTGCAATATGACATGTTTATGTGCATGTCCATGCGTCCAGGTCTCACTAAGGCAGGATCTAGCTTCTCCTTGTGATTTGTTGTGAAAATTATTATGCGTTCATCAGTACAACATGACCAAAGACCATCAATGAGGTTGAGAAGCCCAGAGAGTGTCACCTATTGATGAAACCAAACAAAAGTTATGTTGTCAGACTAAGAATTTGTACCGCAATTCAGACAAGGATCAACATAATTAAGTCCAGACTCATGTTATGGCAGCATAAAGTGATTAACTCGGAAGCCAGGAAGCTTGTTTTAATGGAAAACTAGTAATGCCCTAAATGTAAACTGACCTGATTTTTCCCCGTACTCGGTGCTTCATTCTCGGTTTCCCGGTTTTGCAGGTTAATTGTGCAATCGATATCTTCGATTACAAGTATAGATTGGTCAGGCATGGCAAGCAACCTTCTCTTCAAATCGGAATTGGAACCAACATCTGCCAGCTCCAACTCGTAGATGTCATAGTTGAGGTGATTAGCGATGGCTGCAATCAAGCTGGACTTGCCTGTGCCAGGAGGGCCATATAACAAGTACCCCCGTTTCCAAGCTTTTCCTATCCTTCTGTAAAATTCCTTTCCATTTTTGAAATTATTCAAATCATCCAACAAAACCTTCTTAATCTCCATATCCATGGCAAGCAGCTCAAAGGTCATGGGGTGATTCAGATTTACCTCTTGGGTCCCATAACATTCATATTGATCAATTGTGCAGAGCTTTACTACCTTTCGTTCTACTTTAATCGCCTTTGATCTGTCTAAAATGTATGGAAGGTATGAATTTAATACCTTCTCCTTGTGCTTCTTGTGGAAAGTTAGCTCATAGGATCTTGTTTCTGATCTTAAGGACGCATTAAGATCACCAGGATTTGTAGCCCACGATGATTCAACCTTTGTACAAACAAATTTCCACATCACTTGAACATGATCTTCATAAACGTCACATATCTCTTCCCCTCGATCCAGTGCAACTCCGAGCTTCTCCTTATTAACCTTGCTCACTTTGATTCTTTGAAGAGACGGGGTAGCTAACGTGCCCAAATAGGCTTCAGCAGCCTCAAAGACTTCATTCAAGGATAGCCCTTGAAACTCATCTATGACAATGGTGAGGTGAGAAGAGAAGCGCCGGGAAATGTTATGGAGGCTTGAGAAGAAGTAGTTTCGAAACTCATCAGGAATGAAGTCATTGGCAATACTTCTAAGAAGCATTGCAGAAGCAGCAACAGTGGCTATCGCAGGCAAAATAGCCTTTGTATCAGGCATTTTTCAAGGCCAAAGTTTTGTTGGAGAGTTGGACTAAAAAGTAAAATGGGGATTTGACAAATTATGAAGATGAAATTGGTTTGCCTTAGAATATTTTGGCAACCTGAATATATAGAGATCTCTAAGAGAAAGTTGTAACAAAGACTGTTCCATTAGAGGTGGTATTTCATTGACTTTTGAATTGACCTCTTCAAAATTTCGTATATTTGCCGAAAATAGTGTTTTTGAATTTTCTAAGTTGAAATTTTGCATAAGAAGGTTCCCCTATGGACTCGGTGCGGTGGTTCAAAGTTTTTTCTCTTTGGCCAGCAAGAGAAGTCGCCAAGGGTGTGAGAAAGAAAGACCCTTCATCGATATTATTCTTTCTCAAGATTTATCCATTTCTAGAAAAAGAGAAATAGCTGAGCGTAAAAATCAAACAAGTTTGATTTAATTAAGGAACATGTTTAAATTCCGATGGATAATTAGAAAATAAAGGATATGACGAACAATAACACTTTTGTGTTTAAGATTGAATGTACAATAATATTAAACTATGAGCCTACTAGACCACGTTGATATTTTATTTAATCCGATGTTTTGGTAGTACAATAGAATGACCATTAAGGAGTGTCATTAAGGTTATTACACAGAAAATTAACCAGATTAAAATTCATAAACAAACAACCAATTACTGAAGTTCAGTTGGACATGGTTGTCTGATTCAGGTTTTTTGTATTTTGTGCGCTCTGTATTGGCTGGTCTTTGTCTTCAATGTTTCCAAGGGAGCAATTCCAAACCCCAGAAATATACTAAGCCAACAAGACCACTACTAAAAGTTCAATGATACCTGCAGCTAACTTTCCAAGAGAGTAATTCCAAACCCCAGAAAGATACTAAGCCAACAAGACCACTACTAAAAGTTCAATGATACCTGTAGCTAACTTTCCGGTGCTCCTACCACGATCACAGTTCCAAGTTATCTTCTTTTCCTTAACCCATTCCTTCCAAGTCTGTGATGGGACGGGGCAAGCAACATGGAAGGATGTGTCACTACCATTAATGGGATTAACAGAGCTTGTAGACGTTTCACCGAGCGGCTATGTTGAAGAATATCATTTGAGCGCTGCACGTCGATCGGTCTGTGTCAATTGGGTGTTATGTAGGTCCAGTTCTATCACTAGCTGAAAATCGAAATAACGTTAAATCTTACAATAATGATGATGTCATTGATCTTTGTGCTTGAATTTAGCTTTTTAGCCTCGCTGGAATTTTTTAATCTTATTATATTAAGTTTACTCCAATATCTCACAAAAATCAAATTATTTAATTAAAAAATATTTTTACGAAAAAAACCAATTCTTTTTCGGCTCAATACAAACAAACGTAACAAGTAAGTTCTATGTTTTTTTAAAGAGTTCGATGTTATTCTGACACATCAATTCCAACCATCGTTGAAAGTTCTATTTTATTGTCCACTATCATGAAAATTGTTGGTTAAACCAGTCACTCGTTTGTTATTTTAGGCTATAAAAGCATGACTTGAATGATCACAGTGAGAGAAAGCTATTCATATATTTATTTTTTTATTTTTTTTATACAATTGATATTCTATTTAATTTAATCTAAATTATGTGAAGGGGGATTCGAAGCTTGAGTGCAGAGTGGAGAACACATCCGTTCTAGCCAACTTTTAAGCCCATGTGTGCGAAGCTATTTAGGTTTTTTAGTTGTGTTGTAAATGATTATTGTGCCATTAATTTCACAATAAATGGAGAAATTGTTTTTTTGGTGTGGGTTTAGAGATAATTATAGGGGGTAGTTAGGCATTGAGAAAACTCAAACTATCACTACTACAAGAAGGGGCTAGGCCACGGTTTGCCTAACCACGACGAACTAGCAGTGGCCATTGGTGTTTAATGACCACTGTTAATGCGCATCAGTATTCAACTTTGCTTCACTCATTAGTCACGGAACACCGTGGCTAATACTATATGCACTATTCAACTATCTACTAGAGGTGTCAAATGGACAGTGCCAGGTGAGCCCGTCCTATTTAAGCTTGTGCTTTTAACGTTTCGTGCTAGGCCGGGCCTGCCCATTTAATTTATCGGATCATGCCGTGCATGCCCATTTAGTAAAATCATTGATCCCAGCCCGGCCCAAAGCCCATGTCCACATTGAAAAGGGTCGGGCTAGGCTCATGTCGTGCCTATGCTCGTGCCATACTCGGGCCCAAGAACCAACTCATTTAATTTGAATTTTTTTCACTTGATTTTTTTTCCCACTAGATAATTCAAATTATAAACATTAAAAATATAATTAGAGGCAAGAAATGATGAACTATTTGAAAACATTAATCAATCAAACATTCAAACAATATGAAATGACGGAGGGCAAAAAGTGTCAAACTCCACAAAGTCCACTTCAACTTTTCATCTTTAAACAACTTATTATTTTATATGTGAAGAAATGTCTTGCTTTGATTATAAGAGAACCATATATGTCATAGGTACTGATTAGATATCAAGTCTAATGTTGTTTAATTAATTTGTAGTTGATATGTTTAATTAATTATGAACCCAAGTAATTTCCCTAAAATGAAAGACATCAAATGAAACGACCTGACCCAATTTCTACTTTGGAATCCGGGTTGAAACCTGTTTAAAATCGACACTGGTAACCATGGGTCGTAAATGATCGAAATGCCCAAAACAAGAATATAAACCTTGAGCACCTAACTCGTGGCTGCGCCTGATAATCGTAGGCTGCCTACGTACCATTTTCGAGGATCAAACCACATATAGTTCTTTCTTCTATTCCCGATCAGAATCGAATTGTTTCGTAAACCTGGTTATAGGGTTGGCATTCCTGAAGTATCCGGACTCCGTTTACGATTTGTAAAATACTATATGATTCTGGGAACGTTTAGATTAACCTATCTGAAAATGGTTACGATCCAACGGTTCGAAACTATTGAACCAGGAATTCACCCACTAGGCGAGATTCGTTCGGGGTTCAAACGTTAACCAAATTGAGATCCGTGAATTCCTACGCGCTCGTGACGACCCAAGGATCATTATAGAACTGAAAGTAGTCTCTACCAATCTGCCCATGCGCCTCCACACGAGCCTGCAGGACGTTGGTGGCTTGATCAATTCCTGGAGGTCGGAAAAACTCAAAACCACCTGCCCAAACTCCTAACTTAGGTAAAATACACCATTTGGAACAACTTTTGTTCTTGGACATACCCCAAAAAGTGGCCGGAACTGGCCGAAACTATGCTCTCAAAACCGGCTGAAACCTAACTCGTAAATCGAGCTATCTACGCTTGAAATTTCTGAAATCCTACCCAACCAGCAGCTAGACCATGAAAAATAGCTAGAAAACAATACCTTACTCGTTCGATTTGGTGGCCGGACGACAGAGAACAAAAGGTTGGAAGTTCATCAAAATCGCCCAAAGACCGCTTTGTTTCGTGGTTGTTTCCGGTGACTATGGCAGCGGATCGAGGCGGTGAAGGGCTGGGGTTGGAAGAGGGAAGTTTCGTGGTTCATTTGCACTGGTCTTGCCTGAATCGGAGGTCGGAGCTGAGAGAAAACACCTCCCAAAGCTGAGAGAAATTTCTGGGTTTATATACACTGAAGTTCGAAATATTTACGGTTATGCCACTGAACTTCTTTTAATCATAACTCTTTCGTTAAAACTCCAATTTGAGTCCACTACACGTCTACGGACTCATCTCGCTGCGTTCTACTCAACGGTATAGTTGAAATCCCAAAATTCCTTCCGGTCAAAAAGTCAACTTTTATACTATTAAAATATTCTAGGGGTATAGTGGTCTTTTATTGGAATAATTAATAATTAAATATTAATTAAGGACCGGGTTGTTACAATCTACCCCCCTTACAAAAATTTCATCCTCGAAATTTACTCATCCTTCACTGGATGGGGTGGAGGTACTGGGCCTACGACTGCTACTCGGGTGCTCAAGTCTGCGCTTTTGAAACTGCACTCACCATTTGCATCTCAATAACTGTATCTATAAGACAATCAATAAAATCCGAAGGCAACCTATGTATATATGGGTACCTGAGGTGACTTAAGAAAGTATAAAACTCTGAAAAGATCTACTAATTAACTGAATTTCAGATAAATTCAAAACTCTGCTGCCATGAATATAATATTTAGCTAAAATCCCTTTTTTTAAGCCATGAATCTAATATTAGGCGCCACGTGTCATTTCCGCAAAAAATTAAAAACACACAGTATAGCCATGCGGCTATATTATTTCTTTTTTTTATTTTTTATAAAAGAAATCCATCTATCATAAAGGCTCCACATGTCAAAGAGAGGTATAAATATGAAAAAAAGGACCACTTATAAGGCGGCATGTGTCAACACCAGTCTATTTCTTTAAAAATAATTTTAAAATGTAGTATACCCGTGCGGCTATACTCTTTTTTAAGGAAAAAAAAAATCCCTCTATCATATAGGCTCCACGTATCAAATATAGGAATAAATATGAAAAAAAAGGATCCCTTATAAGGCGCCAAGTGTCAATACCAGTGTAATGCTTTTAAAAATTAAAAAAAAAACATAGTATAGCCGACCGGCTATACTTTTTATTTTTTATTTTTTATTTTTTTTTTTATATAAAAGAAATCCCACTATCATATGGGCTCTACAAAGATAGGTATAAATACGAAAAGGGACCCCTTATAAGGCGCCACGTATCAACACAGTCTAATTCTTTAAAGAATTAAAAAAGTAGTATATAGCCGCGCGGCTATACATTTTTTTATAGAAAAAAAAAAAGAAATCCCTCTATCATTTAGGCTCCACGTGTCAAAGATAGGTATAAATATGAAAAAATAGGACTCCTTATAAGGCGCCAAGTGTCAACACCAGTCCAGTTTTTAAAAAAAATGAAAAAAACATAGTACAGCCGTGCGGCTATACTATTTGTTTTAGAAAAAAAGGAAATCCCTCTATCATTTAGGCTCCACGTGTTTGAAAAAAACATTGCAAATACGTACGTACACGTACAATAACATTACTGTATATTTACTTTTTTAAAAACGTAGGACTTGTATAAAACACGAATGTATTATTGAAAAATACGTACGTACATATATATAAAAGAGTATAGTTGCTCTTCTATACTATTTATTAAAGACAATTTATAATTTTAAAAAAGGTAAAGACACCCGGCTATCCTATTTTTAAATTTTATAAGTCATTAATTAACTACTCTGCTTTTAAAAAATGTGAATGTATTATTGAATAAATGTACGTAGATATATATGATATGCATGTATATATACGCAAAAGACTATGGTGGCTCATCTATACTATTTATTAAATTCAATTTATAATTAAAAATAAAAGTAAAGCCTATACGATTTTGAATTAAAATATTTAAAAAATTGAGTATAGCCGTTCGGCTATATTATTTACTTAAAAAGATAGCAGAGCAGCTGCAAAGCGCTATCCACGTGTAAAATAGTGCAGCCCAGGGGCTATACGATTTTTAACCTTTTTAGGCGCCTTGTGTCATGTCTTTAAAAAAATTAAAAACACAGAGTATAGACGTGCGGCCATACTAGAAATCCCTCTATGACATGGGCTCCACGTATCAAAGATTGGTATAAATATGAAAAAAGAAGACCCCTTATAAGGCGCCACGTGGGAACACAAGTCTATTTCTTTAGAAAATTAAAAAAACATAGTATAGCCGTACGACTATACTTTTTTAAAAGATAAAAATGAAATCCCTCTATCATTTAGGCTCCACGTGTCAAATATAGGTTTTAATATGAAAAAATAGGACCCCTTATTAGGCGCCATGTGTCTTTTCTTAAAAAATTAAAGGCACTGAGTACAGCCGTGCGGCTCTACTATTTCTTTTTTGTAAAAAAAGAAATCCCTCGATCATATGGGCTCCACATGTCAAAGATAGGTATAGATATGAAAACAGAGGACCCCTTATAAGGAGCCACGTGTCAACACCAGTCTATTTCTTTAAAAAATTAAAAAATCATAGTATAGTGCTGCTATACTTTTTTTTATAGAAAAAAAGAAATCCCTCTATCATTTAGGCTCCACGTATTAAAGATAGGTATAAATACGAAAAAAGAGGACCCCTTATAAGGCGCCAAGTGTCAACACCAGTCTATTTCTTTAAAGAATTAAAAAAAACATAGTATAGTGCGGCTATACATTTTTTATAGAAAAAAAGGAAATCCCTCTATCATTTAGGGTCCACGTGTCAAAGATAGTATAAATATGAAAAAAGAGGACCCTTATAAGGTGCAAAGTGTCAACACCAGTCTATTTCTTTAAAGTATTGAAAAAACCATAGTATAGCTGTGCGGCGATACAATTTCTTTTAGAAAAAAAAAGAAAAAGAAATCCCTCTTTCATTTAGGCTCCACGTGTTTTAAAAAACATTGCAAATACATACGTACACGTACAATACGATTATTGTATATTTACTTTTTTAAAAACGTAGGACTTGTTTAAAACACGAATGTATTATTGAAAAATACGTACGTACATACATGTAAAAGAGTATAGTTGCTCTTCTATACTATTTATTAAAGACAATTTATAATTTTAAAAAAGGTAAAGACGCCCGGCTATCCTATTTTAAATTATATTAGTCATTAATTAACTACTTTGTTTTTAAAAAATGTGAATGTATCATTGAATAATACATACGTACATATACATATATGTGTGTGTGCGTGTTTATATATGCAAAAGACTATAGTGGCTCATCTATACTATTTATTAAATTCAATTTATAATTAAAAATAAAAGTAAAGCCTATGCGATTTTGACTTAAAACAAAAACAAATGAGTATAGCCGGACGGCTATACTATTTACTTAAAAGCAGAGCAGCTGCACAGCGCTATCCTCCCGCGTGTAAAATCGTACAGTCCAGGGGCTATACTATTTTTAATATGAAAAAGGGACCCTTATTAGGCGCCACGTGTCAATTCTTTAAAAAATTGAAAACACAGAGTATAGCCGTCCGACTATACTATTTCTTTTTGAAAAAAAAGAAATCCCCCTATGATACGTGCTCCACGTGTCAAAGATAGGTATAAACATGAAAAAAGAGGACCCCTTATAAGGCGCCACGTGTCAACACCAATCTATTTCTTTAAAAAATGAAAAAACCATTGTCTAGCCGTTCGGCTCCACGTGTCAAAGATAGGTATAAATATGAAAAAAGGGGACCCCTTATAAGGCGCCAAGTGTCAAAAACAGTCTATTTCTTTATAAAATTTTCAAAAAACATAGTATAGCCGTGCTGCGATACTATTTCGTTTAGAAAAAAAAGAAATCCCTCTTTCATTTAGGCTCCACGTGTTTAAAAAATACATTGCAAATATGTACGTACACGTACAATATGATTATTGTATATTTACTTTTAAAAAAATTCAGACCTTATGCAGAACACGAATGTATCATGGAAAAATTCGTACGTACATATATGTAAAAGAGTATAGTTGATCTTCTATATTATTCATTAAAGACAATTTATTAATTATAAAAAAGGTAAAGCCACCAGACTATCCTATTTTTAAATTATATAATTCATTAATTAATTACTCTGTTTTTAAAAACTGTGAATGTATTATTGAATAATACGTACGTACATATATACATATATATATGTGTGTGTGTGTGTGCATGTATATATATGCAAAAGACTAGAGTGGCTCATTTATACTATTTATTAAATTCAATTTATAATTGAAAACAAAAGTGAAGTCTATACAATTTTGAATTAAAATAAATGCGTATAGCCGAACGGCTATACTATTTACTTAAACAGAAAGCACAGTAGCTGCACAGCGCTATGCTTCCGCATGTAAAATAGTACAGCCCCGGGGCTATACTAGTTTTAAATATGAAAAAGGACCCCTTATTAGGCGCCACGTGTCATTTCTTTAAAAAATTAAAACACAGAGTATAGCCGTATGGCTATACTATTTCTTTTCTTTAAAAAAAAGAAATCCCTCTATCATATGGGCTCCACGTGTCAAAGATAGGTATAAATATGAAAAAAGAGGACGCCTTACAAGGCGCCACGTGTCAACAACAGCCTATTTCTTGAAAAAAATAAAAAACCATAGTATAGCCGTTCGGCTATACGTTTAAAAAAAGAAAAAGAAATCCCTCTATCATTTAGGCTCCACGTGTCAAAGATAGGTATAAATATGAAAAAAGAGGACCCCTTATATGACGCCAAGTGTCTACACCAGTCTATTTCTTTAAAAAATTTTAAAAAACATAGTATAGCCGTGCGGCTATACTATTTCTTTTATAAAAAAAAAGAAATCCCGCTATCGTTTAGGCTCCATGTTTAAGAAAACATTTCACATACGTACGTACACGTACAATATAATTGTTGTATATTTACTTTTTTTAAAACGTTGGACCTGTATTATTGAAAAATACGTACGTACATACATGTAAAAGAGTATAGTTGCTCTTCTATACTATTTATTAAAGACAATTTATAATTTTAAAAAAGGTAAAGCCGCCCGGCTATCCTATTTTAAAATTATATAATTCATTAATTAACTACTCTATTTTTAAAAAATGTGAATGTATTATTGAATAATACGTACGTACATATATGTGTGTGTGTGTGTGTGTGTGTGTGTGTGTGTGTGTGCGCATGTATATATATATGCAAAAGACTATAGTGGCTCATCTATACTATTTATTAAATTCAATTTATAATTAAAAATAAAAGTAAAGCCTGTACGATTTTGAATTAAGATAAAAACAAATGAGGATAGCCGCGTGGCTATACTATTTACTTAAAGCAGAGCAGCTGCATAGCGCTATGCTCAGCGTGTAAAATAGTACAGCCCCGGGCTATACTTTTTAATATGAAAAGGACCCTTATTAGTCGCCACGTGTCATTTCTTAAAAAAATTAAAACACAGAGTATAGCTGTATGGCTACACTATTTCTTTTCTTAAAAAAAGAAATCCCTCTATCATATGGGCTCCACGTGTCAAAGATAGGTATAAATATGAAAAAAGAGGACCCCTTACAAGGCGCCACGTGTCAACAACAGCCTATTTCTTGAAAAAATTAAAAAAACCATAGTATAGCCGTCCGGCTATACGTTTAAAAAAGAAAAAAAAGAAATTCCTCTATCATTTAGGCTCCACGTGTCAAAGATAGGTATAAATATGAAAAAAACGGACCCCTTATAAGGCGCCAAGTGTCAACACCAGTCTATTTCTTTAAAAAATTTTAAAAAAACATAGTATAGCCGTGCGGCTATACTATTTCTTTTAGAAAAAAAAAAAATCCCTATATTATTTAGGCTCAACGTGTTTAAAAAAAACATTGCAAATACGTACGTGCACATACAATACGATTATTGTATATTTACTTTTTAAAAAACGTAAGGCTTGTGTAGAACACGATTGTATTATTGAAAAATATGTACGTACATATATGTAAAAGAGTATAGTTGCTCTTCTATACTATTTATTAAAGATAATTTATAATTTTAAAAAAGGTAAAGCCGCCCGGCTATCCTATTTTTAAATTTATAGAAGTCATTAATTAACTACTCAGTTTTTAATCACAAAGCCCAAAGGCCCAAGGCCCATCTTTTGATGAATTAAATATATTAATTAACCATCAACCCATCTAATTTGGCATTTAACCAAAGACCATACCCACAAGCCACTCAATTGGGCCATTTGCATAGCCAATACAAACTATTCTATTTCTAAGAGTAAGTCTTATAAAGACCTTCAAGGAACTCTAGTTTTCCAATGTGGGAGCTCAAACATTTTTGCAATACCTTGGAAAACCAACAAAACTATTATGTTAATCCACACATTATTTGTCGTAGAGAATCGCATGCTGAGTTGGAGTGTTTTTGATAATTGCTTCACTTTTCAAACAACATACATGAAGAATACTATCACCTCTCTTACTACTATACCCATAAATATTTGTTTGAAATTGTTGTTCTTGTTGGCAAAGAGATTGCAAAATTACCATATTGCATTTTTGTTACAACAAGTTAAAACTAATCTTTGCCTCTCACATTCTTTCATAATCAGTAAAATACGGATCGGAAAAAATACGAAAGCACTCCATAATTAATAGCAAGTCTTAAGTCTGCAAAAAATTGATGAGTATTCTTTGGGAACTTGTCGCAGAGCTGCAAACAATTCGCCAGCTTTCAGTTAGAACCCTCTATTGACCTCACAAAATTTCTGAATTCTCGAGGCAGAACTTGTATGAACCTAATTTCGATCATCATATTCATAAGATGTACAACTGAAGCTACTTCATAATGGTTATCGGACTAGAAGCAAACAATTACAAAATCTATCTAATTTCTTCTGAAAGAAACTTACTTTCTTGAGGTTATATATGAAATCTCCCTTCAAATTTGTCATGTCATCGTAGCTTATATATGAATATCTATTTGTCATGTCATCGTAGGTTATATATGAAGATCTCCCTTCAAATTTATGTACCGTACGAGATTACGTAGAAAGGACGGAGGCGGCACACTCAATGAAAGCATGCGCTGAAAGTATATATAGGGAGGAACAAACCGCTTCATCTAGCACAGACCGTGATGATGGAAGTTGTATAACAGTTGATCGGCTTTCTGATACCAATGCTCAAAGTTCATCTAGGCAAAGGCCGAGATTACCAGGCTTGCAGAGGGATATTGAAGTGTTGAAAAGTGAGCTCCTGAAATTTATTTCAGAGCATGGGCAGGAAGGATTTATGCCCATGAGAAAGCAACTTCGTTTACATGGGAGGGTAGATATCGAGAAAGCAATCACACACATGGGTGGATTCCGGAGGATTGCAACATTGATG
Organism: Prunus mume; assembly: GCF_029339155.1. NCBI lineage: Eukaryota > Viridiplantae > Streptophyta > Magnoliopsida > Rosales > Rosaceae > Prunus > Prunus mume. The sequence goes on along the minus strand of NC_142700.1, from coordinate 12,530,272 downwards.
AACCTCTCTCTTGCTTATAAACATCGAAAACCAAAGGGCTATTGGGACAACGTTGATAATTTGCAGGAAGAGGTAGGCTGTAATCATAACGTGTGCTAAACTCTTGTTATAGAAAAAAGGAAAAGAGCTCAAACTCCCTGGTTTAACAGAATTCCATTTTACATACAGATTAATCGATTTCAGAAGAGCTGGGGAATGGACCCTTCATTCATGCCCAGTAGAAAGTCATTTGAGCGTGCAGGTAAGAAATGACCAACAACATGAAGATTGTTGTATTGTATATACTATATACTACTGATTTGTTACTCATTTTGTTTGATTTCCTTTTTCTTTTTTTCTTTTTTAAAATTTCATGTAACTGGACAAGATTTGAACCTAAGACTTACCTCAAACCACCAAGTCACTTTACCCTTGAGGCAAGGCCTAGGACTTGATAGAAGGAGATTATGATCTCATATTTGGTTAGATGGTTTACTGTGGCATAGCCATTGCATGTTTGAGAGGGACATAACAGTCCACATCTAGCCAGACCTAGTTTTTCCTTGTCCTTTTGTTTCTGCTACGATGTTTTACTAGGAACCTAGGTTGTTTCACCTTACAAAGTAAATACTATTCTTTGTATCTTCCGATAAAACCAATTTTGTTTTCAACATTTTACAGGGCGCTACGACATTGCGCGTGTATTAGAAAAATGGGGAGGCCTTCATGAGGTTTCTTGTCTACTGTCGCTCAAGGTGCGGCACCCTAATCGACGGCCGAACCTTGCCAGGGATGTAAAACTTGATTATGTAGTATCAACTGATGTAGAGGGAGAGAAAGTGGCACCATCTAATCCTTATGTATCTCAAGATACACAAAAGTGGATCTCAGAACTAAAACATTTGGATATTAATTTTGTTGAATAGAAAAAGCATTTCATTTTTCTGTCTCCCTTGTTCACAAAACCTTTGATTTGTCATTCATCAGATGAAAGAATGTAGATCCTTCAGTATTCAGTGGATGAGTCAACTGAGCATGTTCTTTCTATTCATCGTGGACTTTACCAGTAAAGTTCTAGTTTCACCAAGAGCAGGATATTCATGCATCTGTTGGATACAAATTCTGCAGAAAGTTGTGGAAAAAAGATGTAACATATTTGAGGGATTATACATCTAGCTGTTCTTCAAGCAGTTATCTAATTCTAGTTGCTTGGTTGCTTGCTTGGTTGATGGTTGATGATGGCTATACGATTTCTTTAAAAAAGGTCTTGAATCTAAACTATTTCTTAAAAATAAAAAATAAAAAACCGAGTCTAGCCGAGCGGCTATACTATTTCTTTTAAAAAAAATTGAAAAAACTCAATATATCATTTAAAAAATTAGAGAAAACCAAGTATAGCCGCGTCTATACAATTTCTTTTTAAAAAACTTGAAAAAGCCCAGTGCTATAATATTTCTTTCACATTATCACAATATAGATAAGAGTCTCAACAAAGAAAAGAAAAAATCTCTTTTATTTGGGTCTTCCACAATGACCAAGTACTGTTACAGTACATCCAAAGCCTGCCAAGGAATATCCCCCTCCAAGTGGACAGTGTTGTGCACGAGCTCCTAAAGCGCGTGGGCTCTCCACAAACAAAAAAAGAAAATTAAAAACATCAGTTTTTCTTTTTTTGCTGTGGAAAATAAAAAAATTCGTTATCGTTCTGAGAAAGCTGTAAATTTCCAAAATCTTCTTTAAAAAACAAAGAAAAGAAATGTGAAAGAAGAGTCTTTGAGCTTACAGAAAGTTTCAACTATAAGACGCATAAAGAGAGAGAGAGAGAGATAGAGGGGTATTCACAGTCAGTGTTTGTGTTCTTCACTGATCTATGTTATTTTTTTCGAAGGTAATTATTATGCAGTCGTAAGTTGATTCAAACAATGTGAATTGTGGAATATCTTTTCGATTCCAATTGGTTTGATTTATCGTCTGTTTGGTCACTGAAAATAAAGAAGGAAAAAGAACATGATATTTCAAAGCTTGTATGTGTATCTGTATTGCTTTAAATCATCTCGAAAAAGTAGAAACCTTTAAAAAAAACACGGCGTATGGCTATACTCTCTTATATTTCAACAATATAGCCCCGGCTCTACTATTTATTTAAAAAAAAAGACCTAGTATTGCGTGCAGTTGTACTATTTTTAGAAAAATTATAACTTTGGCCAAAAAAAGTTGTGCCAGTATATAATATTTTACAATAATTTATTGTCATATTTTAATATATATTATTTTTAATCATGTGGAAATTATGTGTCACATTCCGGAATTGGCTCTACCGTAGTAGGATATTATCCTCTTTGAGCCCCCCTCTTTACCTCACGGTTTTGTTTTTTGAAACCCACGAGTAACTTCCCAGTGGGTCACCCATCCTGGAATTGCTCTAGCCCCAACTCACTTAACTTCGGAGTTCCGTGACTCGAAGCCGTGAACTCCCAAAAGACCTCGTGTTTGATGGAGGCGAGCATGTACATATAAGGCATATCACTCTCTCTCCGTTGATTGATGTGAGATGTTACATTATGTCTATACTACATGAAGTTTGTGTGTATTATTGAAAATTTCGTTAAAAAAATACGTGTATTAAACATTAAAAATACATACATACGTGTATTTTATGTTTGCTTTAAAAAAAAAACTTGTATTTTATAGAGCCTTTAAAACGTGTACGGAAAAACAGAAGTATTATTGAAAAATACATATATACGTGTATAATATGAGTATTAAACGAAAAAAATAATAAATTCTTTATGCGCATAATAACTCTAGAAAAGTAAAAAATTAAAAAATGAACAATAGAATGGATAATGCTCTAAACTCTTATTTATAAATGAAAAATCAGAAATATTAGTTGAGTTTATTTCTTAATTTTGCACTTGGGGAAAAGGTCTGTACCTTTTGAATAGGTAGAAAAGCTGAATTAGGAGGATTATAGTTTGATAAGCATCTTGTGTTGGAAGATGATGGGCAGCGAGGTTTTTGTATGTACTTTCACATTTGATCAAAATGCTTGTACAAATTCCAAAGAGAAAAAAAAGCTTGCATGTACCGCCACATTTGACTGGACCAATAACTCCAAATAAACTATAGAACAATGAAAAATAAAATCAGTGGCAGTCATATATTCCAAATGATAATAAAAGGTATTTCATGAAAACTATTTCCCAACATTTCGAAACATGGTAACGAAATTTTTTCATTCCTAACAATAAAAAAAGACGCTGTAGATCATAAGATGATGCAGGAGCATCTATTAGACTTTCCTAATCTAAGTGGGCATCAGCCAATAAGGCTAAGTTTTAGATATATTAAATTAATAGGTTATTTTATTACTTGTTTTCCTATTCTTACTAGGCAACTGTATCATGGTTCCTTTATCCACAGCTAACTTGAGACCAAAGCAAAGTTCATCTTCCAAAATTTTACCATTCCCTAGATTTACTGCAAAACCACCAAACCAATCTCTGATAGTAACACCACATTACTTCCATATCATCATCATAACATGTATAGCCTTTGTTGTAAATGTTAATTTTATCATATTGTATTTAGTTTACTCCAATATTTCACACAAATCAAACTATTTAAATAAAAAAACATTTTTGCAGAAAAAAAATATTTATTTTTTGATACAGTACAAACAATCATTAATTATAAGTTCGATGTTATTCTAACACAATTAAAACCGTGTCGCAAGTTCTACTTAATTTATTTTCATATATATTATAAATTCGATGTTATTCTAACACAATCATTAAATTTACATCTCCTCCGTTAAAGCAAAAACCATATTTACAACATTTACATTTACTTGAGATACAATGGACATATAAATATGACTTCAGTCAACATTAATGCTACACTTAGAATAATGTTGTTTTTTTTTTTTATACAGGGAAAAGCAATAGTGCACTGTGAAAAAAAAAAAAAAAAAAGCAATAGTGCACTTAACATTTAGTTTACGAAATTCACATGGGGAATGATTTGTACATTTAAAATGGAAAAAAAGTTTTCTAAAGAAAGTTTTATTTCTAAAAGAGTAGGGGCCCATTTTAGGATTAGATGACATAAATTATTTTTTATTGCAACATGAATCCCACATGTTACAGGAAAACCAACCTTGGAAATTTCTACACCTGTCCGGCGATTTAAAACCCATTAAAACTAGGATTCCGCATCCCAGTGGGAAAGAATGAGAGCCTATAAATACTTATTTGGTCTCTCTCTCTGTCTCTCTCTTCATCCTCATCACTCTCTTGCTCTCTTCACTACTATCGCTGTGTTTTAGGAAAGATGATGATCGCCAACTGCAATAACACAAATACTTGCTATGGTTATGGCTCTCAATATCAACAAATACTAACGGAACATGAGGAATTGAGAAGAAAAAGGAAGGTGAATAAGTCTGATCAAATTCAAGAATTACTATTACAAAATAGGAGGAAGATTCATAATGAGAAGATGAAGCTGGTCTGTGGGTCTTGCTATCTTCCGAAAGACAACCCAGACAAGCCCCTCGGCGAAGACGCCCACTTCATCTGCCACGACGGCCGGACCATCGGCGTGGCAGATGGCGTAGGCGGCTGGGCCAAGATAGGCGTCGATGCGGGCGTGTACGCAAGGGGACTCATGAACAACGCCAAACAAACGGCCATGGACATGACCCGAGCCGCAGCCGCCGCGGTCGATCCAAGAAATGTGTTGAACCAAGCATACGCAAACAACGCCGGAGTACAAGGCTCGTCCACAGCTTGCATCCTCAGCCTCAACAAAGAGAGTGGGGCACTGCACGCCGTGAATGTCGGGGACAGCGGCTTCATGGTGTTCAGGGACAGCAGGTGTTTGTACAAGTCTCCACCTCAGCAGCGCATGTTTAACTGTCCGTACCAGTTGGGGAACTACGTCGGCTACGACTGTCCCAAGGCGGCTCTAGAGTTTGTGATGGAGGCAGTCCCGGGGGACATCATAGTGCTTGGGACAGATGGGTTGTTGGACAACATGTTTCCGAGTGAGATTGAGGATGTTCTTGTGGCGTATAGAGGAAGCGGTCGGGATTGTGAGGAGTTGGCTTCCGCCATAGCCAACCTGGCGCTGTTTAACTCGTTGGACAAGTACAGCGTTAGCCCTTTTCAAATGGAGGCTCAGAAGGCTGGACTGGAGCACGCAGGTGGCAAGATCGACGACATCACTGTTGTTGTCGCCCAAGTTGTGGCTTCTAGCTCCTTCACTACACCAGCTAGCTTAGGTTTCGGTTTTGAACGCACAGATACAAAAAGAAAAAGAGAAGGCTATATTAGGTTTAGAAATTAAGGTTGTACTTTCCACGTTATTACAATTAATACAATTCTTTATTTTTTTTAAATCCAAAAGTTTACATAATTACAATTAGCTGATGAATTGAATATCGCATATAAATGCAATTTTCCTTCTCAAACCCTAACTCTAACACGAGCCGTCTTCTAGCCCCTCTCTCTTGCTCAGACATAACCGGTGATCTCTCTCTCTCTCTCTCTCTCTCATAACGCCATCGTCATCTCGTCCCTGACCTTGGAGATTCCAAAATTATTTTCTTTTTTTCTAGGCATTAGCGCCTGCCTAGACCGTCTAGCGCCCGCCTAGCGACTGCCTAGCAATCGCCTAGACTGCCTAGCGCCCGCCTAGGCCATTTATTCAATAATATTAACAATATGAGTGACATTGTGTTCAAGGATTTGACTTTAAAGAAGATCTCCGAACAACAATAGATAACCTAGTGAAGTTTCGACACAGACTTATCCTCTCGGGAACCACCCATATGTATGTAGACCAAAAGCGACAACTAAATTATAGCGATAATGGTGTTTTGTGGTGGCTGCTTCAACATCAACTACAAATCAGCATAGCAACCGCTATTACCCCACCAACGTGGGCACCGCCGCCTCTGCCTGCAACTAGAAACAGAAAAATAAAATAAATAAAACAAAACAAAACCAAGATCCACATGGATCTGGGCAGCAAAAAGCCTAATCACAAACTAAAACTTCAATCCCTAGCATATGAGGAAATGGAGAAGGAAAAGGGAAGAGGGACTGTGAGGGAAGAGATAGGAGGAAGTGATGAGGGAAAAATAAGGGAGATAGAGGGTAAGGGAGGAGGGTTAGAGACCACCTCCCCCTCCTTGGTGCTGCTGAAGGGTATGAGGAGCTGGGGTTTTTTCAGGAGGTGGTATTCTAATTCCTGGAGAACTAACTAATTATGAATTCATCTTTTTTACCCATTATATCTTCAGACAATTTTAAAAATCCTAATTTTGTCATTTACTTTAACCCAACAACGAGGACATTTTAGTACTTAGTACCACTTCTATCCTAATTCCATATGGTTTAGTAAACAACTTTAATAGGAATCTAGAATCTAACTTTCCTCAATCCATAAGGTTTAGTAAACAACTTTAATAGGAATCTGGAATCTAATTCTCCTCAATCCTTGGTGTGGATGAAGGGTATGAGGGGCTAAGGTTTTTTAAAGAGGTGGTATTCTAATTCCTGGAGAACTAACTAATTAGGAATTCATCTTTTTTACTCATTATATCCTCATACAATTTTTAAAATCCCAAGTTTGTTATCTACTTTAATCCAACAACGATGACATTTTAGTACTTAGTATCACTCCTACCCTAATTCCATATGGTTTAGTAAACAACTTCAATAAGAATCTAGAATCTAACTCTCCTCAATCCATAGTAAACAATTTCAATAGGAATCTAGAATCTAACTCTCCTCAATCCATATTGTTTAGTAAACAACTTCAATAGGAATCTGGAATCTAATTCTCTTCAATCCAACTCCTCATAATCCAATTACAAATTAGTAAACATGCCATAAATTTAAAAAAGGAATGTACTACATTACATTGTTCAAGATCCCTCCCGAGCTGTGAAAAAAATTTATACAAATTTATAAATAAACTCAATTCTAGACATGTATTTATAAAAAAAACCCAAGCACTATTTAAACATAGAAACACACCCAAAATTAACCCCAAAGTCAACTTTTTGGGTGTGTTTATAAACAGGTTTTGAGTGTGTGTAATGATGGATTTTTGGTGTGTTTATATGTTTAAATAGTGCTTGGGTTTTTTTATAATTTCAACCCCTATTTTGAGTGTTTTAGTGAAACTCCCAAAAATTTATATATTTTGATAATTCATTGTTTAGGAATTAAATTAATGATTGAATTTCCACGTGTATTTTCTTTGCTCTTATTAACTAATGATATGGAAAATGTGGTGCCCACATTTTGGTTGACGTGGATGCCATGAGATGGTAAAGGTAAGTTGTTGTTTGTTACTTCAGTTGTTTATTTATTTATTTTGGCTTATCTTACATTTTTTATTTTTAAATATATTTTTGTCCACTTGGCGTACACATGGCGTCCATACTAGCACTAGAAAATGTATGGTATGGGCCCATTTTAGGAGAAAAGTACAGAAATTATTATTATTTTGTTAATTTTATTAGGTTATGGTTGAGTAAAAAATTTGAAATTTATACAGCTGTAAAACAGGTCAACTTTGGTCAAATTAGGATTCCCAATCCGATTTGGAAAGTCATGAGAGATTAGGTCTCTTTCACTTTCTTCACTCACTCATTTCATTACTGTCATTCTGTCTTGCTCCTCTCGCTCTCGCTCTAGCGAATTGAAGCATTACTCTTTCTTTCTTGCTCCTCTCGCTCTCGCTCTCGCGAATTGAAGCAAAGCAACGATGATGATCGCCAACAACAACCCTGCCTTTGGTTATGGCCCGATCAATTTCAAAAATAATAACACCCCATCAATCAATAATTTCTGTGCCCTTGGCTCTGGCTTTGGCAATGTCGATCAAGATTATGAATTGGGGAGAAAAAGGAAGTTGAATCAACTTCCAGAATTAATACCAAAGAGGAGGAAGATCTGTAATGAAATGAAATTGGTTTGTGGGTCGTCCTATTTCCCCAAATACAACCCAGAAAAGCCCCTCGGCGAAGACGCGCACTTCGTCTCCCATGACGCCCAGACTGTCGGCGTGGCGGACGGCGTCAGTAGCTGGGCCAGGAAAGGCATCGACGCCGGCGAGTACGCAAGGGGACTCATGAACCACGCCAAACAAGCGGCTACTAATATGTCCGCCGTCGGAGCCGCCGCCGTCGATGCTGGAAAGGTGCTGAGAGAAGCCTACGTGAACAACTTCGGAATACAAGGCTCGTCGACGGCTTGCATCCTCAGCCTTGACAAAGAGCGTGGGACCCTCCACGCTGTGAATGTCGGAGACAGCGGCTTCATGGTGTTCAGGGACGCCAAGTGTATGCTCAAATCTCCAACCCAGCAGCGGAGGTTTAATTGCCCCTTCCAGTTGGGGAATCACGTCGGCAGCGACCGACCCCAGGTGGCTCTGGAGTTTGCGGTGGAGGAATTGGCGCCGGGGGACATTATCGTACTTGGAACAGATGGGTTGCTGGACAACATGTTTGCGAGGGAGATTGAGGAGGTTCTGGTGGCTTTTAATAAAGTAAGCGGTGGTCGGGATATTGATTGTGCGGAGGTAGCTTCCACCATAGCCACCCTGGCTCTGTATAATTCCTTGGACAAGGACAACATTAGCCCTTTTCAGATGGAGGCCCAAAAGGCCGGATTGGAGCACGCCGGAGGCAAGATCGACGACATCACTGTTGTGGTGGCCCATGTGGTGAAATCTACTACCTCCATCGATTAGGTTTTGGTTACCCAACATAGACAAAATTTGGAAACTGATATTGTAATTCCACGTTCGTACAATTAATACAATTCTTTAATTTTTATTATTATTCAAAAGTGTACATTACAATTTACCGATGATTTGAATGTTGCATCCAATACCAAATATTTTGAAGTGGATTGATTAATGCAACAGTGACTTCATTAATATTTTTTTGGTTACATTTAGCGGAAAGAAAAACCACTGCAAACTCCAGAATGGCCAGGTGGCTCTGAAGTTTGCTATAGGGGGAGGGGGAATCCACCACCACCACTGTGGCGGGACCCATTGGCAGTGACTTCATGAATTTGGTACATCTCAGAATCTCCATTTCTAGAGAAAAATAGGCGAGGCCAAAAATTTCTCTCAATTTTCTTTCTAATTCTATCACATCTAACCATCCAAAAGGGAAAAATGATCTGCAATAGTAATTAGGTCATCTATTCCAAAGAATATCAAAACATTAGTAATATGAATTTACTTTGGGTCCATCAAAATCTCAAAAATACATGCAAGTCACCAATGAACTCAAGAACTCAACTCCACGTTTATCAGTACAGACTTTGTGGAAGTCCCACCTATCAGAAAAGTTTAAACTATATCATCAAAAACGGGGGTTTTCCTTCTGAAGAGACCCGCAGGTGGGGGGAAGGGGAGAGATGGGGGTGGGTTAGAACAAGTCATGCTAGCTCAGAATCTAATTCTGTAATTCTGTCAGAACCAAGGTTTCATTTTGGTACTCTTCTAAGCAGCTTGTACATGCCAAAGATATTCTTACTCTGCCACAGATATGGGATGAAAAAGGAGCGGAACTTGGCAGGCGAGAGCTCTCTGTCCAGGTAAGGCAACGCTCCAATCACCTGAATTGAGAAGAAAACCAGTTCAGCTCATAGCAATTTATTCGGAAAAAAGTATAAAAGCAGCCTGATTTGTACCTCCCAAGTTGATAAGTCACTTCCGCGAGAAGGGAAAGGTCGACTAAGCTGCAGCTCAACAAGGAATGTACATTGTTCAAGATCCCTGAGCTGTAAAAAACTGATGGGTCATTTTCTAAAGAAAACATAACAAGTATAGGGCACTTTAGTTTTATATAAACAAGTTTAGAGAGTGGTTACATATTGGTCGACAGAAGCTTTGTTCTTATCGTTAAGATATGGCGGGGCTGATGCAGTTCCACCCAAGGTAGAATTAAATGGGAAGGGAAGAAGTCCCCGGAACCCATCATCAATCCAACGAACTTCTCCAACATAATCAGGAACAAAAAACGACGACGGGAAACGGTGCCATTCACTTCCAACACACAGAACAGAACCTGAAATGCAGAAGGAAATCCAAGAAATTTTAAGAGACGCAACTTTCCAATGCATACCAAATAATCAATGGGAGAACCCAACAAGTTCCTTACACAACTTGAGAACTGAACAAGAAACATTAGTTTGGGGAGATGCGGGGCAGATAACCAAGGCGGCTAACCCAACCAATATGGAAGTGTATTGAACATTAGAAAAAAGAATAAAAATACAGTATTTATCATTTTTAAGCTATACAGTTGTAGAAAGTTTATCTTGTGTAGATGGCTAGTATAACCAAGCCCCCAAAGATTAAAAAGCATATCAATTTCCAATATTTTGAGCACATGTGAAATCATTATACACAAGGCATGTGCATTATAGTTCTACAAACGAAATTGCAACATGAGTTTACTCCTTTCATTGTACATTCCAAATATTATGACGCCATATTGCATTGATTGATAACCGAACATTTAAGGAACTTTGTTGACAATGCACTCCATCGCAAGGTCAATAAATGGATAGCAGCAAGATACTTGTCTTACCTGTTCCTACATTGTCATGATCTTCTAAAAGCTTATAAACCTCTAAAGGGGCAGAATAGCCATTGATCACCGAAAATGTACGAGCATGGGAGGCACATAATATGAGGCCAAGAACCACTGGTCTTAGAATCTTTGCCGTCTACATGTACAAGCAGCAATACTGTGAGGTTCATAGAGATAATTTATCAATTTTTTGTGAACTATAGGATAAACTCACCATAACCATCGGAGAATTGCCTTGGGAATCATAATTGGATCGGAAAAGATCAGGAAAGCTCTCTATGACAGCCGAAGCAGCAACACAAATTAGTGGATATATTGGATAAAGGAACCTGCAACGACAATTGGAAATATCTAGTTATCACTCACATCTGACCTGCAGTTAAATAACATTGAACAATCTTCATATCATCTTAAGCATTTCCATCAAAGTGACTCATTAAATGTCAAAACATTCAGATATGAAACTATATGACCCTGGCTACTCAGAAATGCAGACTGGAAAGGATGCCTATGAAAAAGATAACAAACGATTTTTATTTTTTTATTTTTTATTTTTGGTTGTTGTTGTTGCAGGAAAGAACAAGGTGAGTGCTGCCTATGATTATGGTGAGATGTGGATGTCAGAACAAGAAGAATCTTTGTAGTTACTGTAATTCCAGAGAAATTAGAGAAAACATTTAGAAGAAAAAAAAAGTAGGATAGAGGAGAAAGTATAGATGGAAATATCAACACACTCAACCTCTCAACATCATTTGATTTTTTTTTGTTAATGGCAAATGCACAACTGTGCAAATATGAGAAATTTCAGTCAATTGGAAATGTACTGTCAAGATGAGCAAATACAAAACTAGCAGGAATATGTTCTAATTCAATCAATTTAAGAGAAGTGGTATAAAACAGGCTTGCCCTGATATCATAAAAGGTAAGATTATTCGAACCTCTCTTCTTTGTGCGGTTGCAAAGACATGAACGCCAACCAAATATATATAGGCGAGACAACAATGAGCAAGCTGGGTGCATACTTTTTCCTTGCAATCGGCAGTATTGCCAGAAACAGCAATGCAAGTACGAAACAAAAGTTAAAATTGTTAAATCCATTCCTAATATAATATAGTGGCCCCTCAGTTCCATACAAATGGCTCTCACCACCTCCTGCGACGTTATAGATCAACAAATTTAACACAGATGATGTCCATTTGTTGTAGTAGTAGTGATCAACGAGAACCGACAATACCTAAAAGATATATTCAGCATATAATCATAAGCATAATAAAAAAAATTAAATTAAAAAGTAAAAAACTTAAAATGAGACATTTAAAACTCTGTGTGACAATTATGCAGGTATGGGTATGTACTTTGTACATCCAACAAATGTGCCAACCATTGACTTACAAGAAGAGCAACAGAGGTGGCTGCCCCGGCAAGAAAAGCTTGTTTGAATCTTCTAGCTAGAGAGTAAAATGTGACGGGCAAAAAAGCCAAAATTGAGAATGGCCAGCCAAGGATTACGCCTATGGCTGCAACTGTAACTGTCATGGCAGGTTTATCAAGAAGAAATAACCCTGACGAAAGAGACATGGCATACATAGAGAACGAACTGGGCAAAAAACCTGGAAAATAATGTCAAAAGCATTGTCATTTCATGGAATAAATAGGTCCAGAAAAGTAAGAGAAATAACAGTAAGAAAACTGAAAACAAAAATGAATAATCCAAAAATAAAAAACAAAAGTGCAGTAAGAAATCCTGAAATGGAATTTACAGATCAAGGGAGAAAAATGGAAATGGCCCACCCACTTGTGCTTGCAAAAAAACAACCACTGGTTAAGCATAGCATTGCAAGTGTGTAAGAAGCAAGGCGTTTCCCGTACTTTCTTGAAAGAGCAACTACCAGAACAGTGTCAGTGATAACAGAAAGGATAGCAAGAAAGAGTCTAACAGCATAGAATACTCTCACCTGTAAGCAAAAAAGAAATTGTTTCAGAACAACCGAATTTAAGACAGAAAATTAAATTTCAATTATAAGAAGATAACAGTTCAAAAGTCACTGGGAAAAAATTCTTACTTTTTCCTCAGCAAACAACCAGGAAGCCGGTCGACCCACCAATTCATGGAAAAGAATGTACAAATATGACCGAAGTGCAAACTGAGAACTGCAAGAGGCATACGCATATAACAAAAAAAAATCATAGATGAAAGGATTTCTAAGATAGAAAATGATACCACTCAAAATCAAATTTTCAACAGCCATGATGCACAGTATTTTAAGAGCACGCAGCAGATGATAAGATTACTGACCATGGTTAATGATGAGCATCTAATTCCACCTACAAATGCTAATCCAAATCATATATCTCTATGCCATCAGGTACAAATTCTAATGTCAGTTTGTAAGGATCAAATGGATGAACCCAAAGCCATTATACCATGAGATTCACTTGTAGTTACAAAAGTGCAAATAAGAAAGAAAACACATTGATTCCATAAGAAGGCTGCAATTGGTTCATGAGCTGTAATGCTAACTTTGAGTAACAAAAAAATAAACTTGCCAATAAATTAAATCCAGAGACAAAAGCTGAGCCTAATAGTTTTCTATAAACAAGAAACAAGAAATTTGCAAGAAACAAAATAAAATAAAACCCAAAAAGTAAAAACAAGCCAAACCCAGATACAAGCACGAAAGAAATGAACAAAATTTCCACTTCAGAGAAAGAAAAGTTTCAAAAGCAATTGAAAGGGTACCTGTATTCCCAAGTTTGGAACCCAGATTTGTAGAGAAGGTAATGCAGAGGTTCCCAATAGTTGAAGACCTCGTCACAGTCGTGTATGATGTTTGAGGTAGCGCTCATGTACCTTAGCATTCCCAAAGCGACCAAGGGAAAGAACCAACGAAACCCTTTGTCAAACCCATCGGCGTCACCCGATTTCCCTTGCTTATCGACTTTTGAATAAGATGAAGAAGGTGATGATGATGATGCAGAAGGATCAGACGGCTGAGGACGTCTCAACCTCGTAGACAGAGACATGGTGACTGGTAAAGGCTATAAACTACAGTGAACTCTGCTATAGCTTTTCTGGGTCACTCTGTTACAGAACAGAGAAGGAGAAGCGAGCGAGCCTTCAGTGAAATGGGTCTCCAGAGGAAAATGATCCTTTGCTTTGTTGCAAAGTAAATTAAGAAACTTCGAAGATTTAAGACCACCACCAGTCCACCACCTATGTTAAAGTTTCAATTTTTTTTTAATTTCCCAAACACCTTTAGCCTGAAACACAATCACTAGTTTATTTCTATTGATCAAAAAACAACTATTTTATTTCTTTAAAACTTGGAAAAAAGGAAAAACAATCTACAAAATCATAATTAAAAAGAGAAAAAAAACCAAACAAGCTGGCCTTACTTTTATATATATATATATTACCCTTTCATCGAGGGATTCTTTAAATAATTTTATTTGAGAGACATTCTTTAGGGTCCTTTACGAATTTTTTTTCAACAATCCAAACCATCTAAGTCTAAATTCATAAATTATCCTTGAAAAAAATTAGACAAATTGAAAACCGTTTCGACATCCAATTGTGTCTTACAAAATCAATAAATACAGTGCTTTAAACAAGTACTAAAATTTCAATAACTCAGTTGAGTTTTGAAATGATATCGAATTCAAATGATTTTTTTTGTAAATATGATCTTTGAATAAAAATCTACAAAATAGACGGTTTGAATTAGTGAAATACAATACAGAGTGGACCCTATAAAGGTGTCCCTCTAATAAGCTTATTAAAATGAAAATAATTAAACAAAAGGAAAATAAGAGTTCATGCCCAAAATATTCTCTATAAATAAGGATAAAAATAACAAAAACATATTGACGTTAACAGTGGCGAGAGTGGAGAGGTTAATGTAGCTTGAAATGTGTTGTTCTTATCTTTACAGGTTCATGGTCTTTTTGCCTTTTTCACTTTCATCAGTACTCCTTAGTCAATATTCAGGGTCACTCTAATTACATTTGTGTCGTTCAAATTGGAATATTTGCAATAAATTTATTTTAATTTTTCCTTTCTATAATTTTTTGTTTTCATTTTTACGAATAAAAATTTGAACTTCTTTGTTTGAATTGTGCGAGGATAAAATGATTTTAACATTTGATAAATTTGAACTTTGGTTGAATTGTGCGAGGATAAAATGATTTTAACATTTGATGTCCCCGAAGTTCAAATTTTGCTACTTCAAAATTGGCGACCTTGATAAATTATCATGCTCCTGTTTTGCTTTGTACATGAGTAGCATTGAAGATTCTTTTTTATGTAATAAAATGATTGAAAAGTACCCTTTCTTGAAATTTTGGGCATCCATAGTTTAAACTACACGGGAGGGGAGTTTCTCGCATATACTACCACAGTGCCATGAGAGTTCGAACTTGAAACCACTAATCTGCAAGGCAACGCCATTTTCCACTGAGTTAGACCCTGTTGGCATATAACACCAAGGTATTGAACATGAAGCACATAACACCATTTGTATTGAAGCATAACAAACAGTTCCACTGGATTTCTTCTGTAGGAAGAATTACAATCCTGGCTGGCTGTAGTTATTGTGCACAGCAATCTGATCATAAAACTTAAAAAGTTCACTCAAATATCTTGACCTTTAGGTGAATGATTAAAAGGCATCCACTTGGGGTAAGTTATAACATAGTTTTTGGGACACAGCCCATCTGTAGAGACACAGAAAAGTAGAAAGGAAAGAGCACAAAAACACATTTAACCAGTGTTCTGCAAGCCAGCAGCAATACCCTTCATTGTCAAGATGAGGGTGTCCTCCAAACCAGGCGCATACTCACTTGTTGGGTTCAGCTTCACAAGTTCATTAGCTGGCTTGTTTGCTTCTGTAATGTCCTTTGAGATGTGAGGCCGCAGCGTCACATGGAAGGTTGGATCACGGATTCGTTTCAGTGTATATGCTTGGCAAACATTAAGGGTTGTGATGTATGAATCACGCAGGCGGAGTCTTTGCTTCAGGTGCGGGTCCCCTTCAAGAAGATCCTTGTGTCCAGCAATCTACCAACAGAAAATGAAAAAATTAATTTATCCAGTAATTAGTCAACACAAACGCCCCATGGTTAGCAGATATTATGCTGACTCTACTGAGCCTAACAAAGCTGAACAGATGTGTTTTTCATTGCACTAACCTATATGGGTTATGAACTTATGAGAATAGCCTTAAACTGTGAAATTTTGGACTTGGGGTCAAAACAAATCAAGTTCAAAGAGAACATGATATGACAAGAGAAGCATATGCATTATACCTGTAACAGAAGGTTCTTGGTTTCTTCATATTTGGACCTTAATCGCTCTGCAAATGACCATAGGTCTTCTGAGACAAGGAGTTTATCATATAGAGCAGCTATTCCAGGGTTTCCCTTTGCAAACACCATTTCAACCAAATCAATAGTGACCCTAAAGAAAGGCCATTGATTGTACATTTCTTGCAGCATGTGAAGATTCTTAATGTCCTTCTGAATGACATGCTTGAAGGCTTCTCCGAAGCCTAACCACACAGGAAGATGGAACCTTGTTTGTGTCCAGGCAAAAATCCATGGGATTGCACGAAGTGACTCAATGCCCCCACTAGGCTTTCGCTTTGAGGGCCGGCTTCCAATGTTCATCCGACCATACTCCAGCTCTGGTGTAGCCTAGATCACAAATACACAATGGTCATTAAATTGAAATTCATCAGAGTAGAAAAACTAATATGATTAGAGTAAGTTCATAAATGCTTACAAGACGGAAATACTCGACAAATCGGGGTTCTTGGAAAACAATGGAACGATAGTCCTCTGTAGCTACAACAGCCATTTCATCCATAAGTGCACGCCATTCTGGTTTTGGTGAAACTGGCAAATGCATTCCGTGCTCTAGGGTAGCAGCTGTGAAACGCTGGAGTGTTCTAAAACACAAGAGCTCCTCTCCAAATGACTGCTCAATAACTTCACCTTGGACAGTGACACGGAGTGAACCGTGAATTGTATCTGGTGGTTGAGACAATATAGCAAGATGGGTGGGCCCACCTCCCCTTCCAACAGTCCCACCACGACCATGGAACATGGTTAGCTTTACACCAAATTGCTTAGCAACCTTTATAAGATCCTCCTGTGCCTTGTATAACTGCCAGGCTGCAGAGAAACGTCCTGCATCTTTACCAGAATCTGAGTACCCAATCATGACTTCTTGCTTTCCATTGATCCGGTCTCTATACCAATCAATCGAGAAGAGCCGAGCCAGAGCAGCAGGAGCAGCCTCCAGATCTGCAAGCTTCTCAAACAGTGGAACGACCCTTAGTGGTTTCTTCACATGGCATTCACGTTGCAGGAGCTCAACTGCAAGCACATCAGATGGAGCAGTCGCCATGGAGATGATGTATGCTCCAAAGTTATCAGATGGAAGTTCTGATATCACATGTAAAGTGTCCAAAACATCAGAAATTTCTTCAGTTTTTGGAAGATCAGGGCCAAACAATGGACGCTTTCCACTTAGTTCAGATAAAAGCCACTCCTGCCGGCGTTCTTCAGACCACTCTCGATAGGAACCAATTTCCAGATGCTTGGTGATCGCATCGATCACATCAGTATGCCGGTCAGATTCTTGCCTAATATCAAGCCTCACCAATGAAAGTCCAAAGGTAGACACTTGCCTTAAGAAATCAAGAAGCGATCCATCAGCAATTGCCCGGTCACCACAAGAGCAGAGTGATCTGTAACAGAGTTCCAGAGGTTCCAAGAACTACACATAATTTAAATCTCAATTAGGACTTGAACAGATTAACCAGATTAGGAGAATAAAGGGGGAAGTTATAATTTGATATGTATCTGATAGACTGCAATCATGCAATATTTCTTCAGAATGGCAGTACCTGCTCAACACTGGCCAATGTTGCCTCCTCGGGAATGTCAGAGTGCCCACAAGCTAACAACTGACGAGAACGTTCACGTGTATGATAAAGCTTATCCCTTACATCACCAAGAATCACACGGTAGGGTTCATTTGGAGGAACTTGTTTCCAAAATTCTGTATTGAGACACAAAGGCAATGAGTATCGCAAGTAGCACAATGTTTGACCAAATTACAATGCATAAAAGGAACAAAAGTTGCAAAACTTGGAAACGAAAAGAACTTGTGTTTGTTGTGTTGGTCTCTAGAATAACAGTGGGTATTTTCTTGGGCAAGCCTGAACAGGATCTGGATCCTTTAAATGTGATTCCTAATAATTAAAGGTCATCTGCCTTATATGGTATACAAAAGAGAAAATTTTAGTTCTCTAAATTGGGTACAACAAGAAAAGTTCACTGTAATGTACCATATGAATCTGAGATTTACATGCTATCATCATATACAGATGTCGGCTTTAGGCTGAAATGTGCAAGTATAATTTTGATTGTCCTTTTTGGAAAAAAAATTATCTCAGACAGTAAAACTGGTTGACATTGTGTTACTACAATAAGTTACGGTTGCAGGGCTATAAAATATTAATGTAAGCTAGCATTACCAAGAGTTAAGTTTTACTTGGTTGGTGCATTGTGCACCTATTTAAACTTCTTCCGCTAGTTTATGCTACGGTTCCACAACTAGTAAATTTCAGCCTAGTCAATCACTTCTTCTCAAAACAGACATAAGTTTATCATTCCTTTTCTATATATATTACAAAACAAAGGGTACAAGAAAAGATTGGCAAGAAATCCATCAAAGCTAACTGACTACCAGAAAATAACAAAGGGATAATAACATGGTCAATCACTGTATTTCACAACAGACATTAGTTTTCAATCCTATTATTCTCTGGTCCATAGCACCATTTAAAATATTTACAGCATTGCAAAATGTTCTCTATCATTATGTGCAAACTATACCTCATTCTAGTTTCTTTAAATCCATCCCAAAGTTCAGCATAACACGTAGATTTTAAAAACCATATAACAGAACCAATTAGTATAGGGATATGATTACCTATGTAGTGTTTTGCATCTCTCCTCGTGGACCTGTGAAGTACATCTGCACGGACACGGAGTTCATCATTGCAGCGCCACATAGACAACTGCCAGTAAAAGAGAAGAAATTAGCTAAACACGGACACTAACATAGTAAAGAAACAATAAACGAGTAACAACCACTTCATTGAGTAAACGAAGCTCCTTAAAGACAACTTCAAGATGCTTTGTCAGCTACCTCAAACATAAGATCCTCTATCTGAGAATAGTACAAGTTTGCAGCCATCATTCTAGCTAGTAGGCAAACATCCCTTGTGACCTCAGGAGTTACTCTTGGATTACCTGCATTCCATGAAAAAAAAATGTTAATTAATGAATGATCTGCACAAGCACACAAGTCACCAGACAAAATTATCTGCAAATAGTAATGTACAATTGTACTTCAATGCTTCTCCCCAGAAAAGTTATTCTTGTAATTGCCACTATACAATTATTAAAGAGGAGGGGCATAACATCACAAACCTACCTGTAATTAACTACTAAGATCAACCTAACGCCTAAATGTAATTCCATCTTAAGTTAAAAATAAAAACTACAACAACAAGATCACACGATGCGAGTACAATACTCAATAGATTCTTTTGCATGCCTTTCTGCTTTTTTTTTTTTTTTTTCTCACTGCACCAAACTATTTTTACATAAGTCATGCTCATGAAGCAGGGTCATACCATCACGATCGCCACCCATCCAAGAAGAAAATTGAATAAGTGGGGCATTATGGGGAACACGTTCGTTAATCCCAATATTCTTCAATGCTGTGTCAACACGACGCAAGAACTTTGGGACACCCTTCCAAATTGTTTCGTGGAAGTAGCTCATCCCAGCCCTCATTTCATCTTGTGGAGTGGGAGGTGTTCTCCGGATCTCATCCGTGCGAAATGCAGCTTGAATCTACATGAATTGAAATACCAAAATGAAGGGAGAATAATTGACAATTGATATAAGTTAGTACTCAGAATATCCTTCCAGATTGTTTCATGTAAACATAATATATGGAAAATCTTGCCATCGTGAGATCATCTTAATTTCAAATGAACAAACAATGAACTATACAGTAGTTAACACATTTTCAGCAACAATATATGTGACAAAAGTTACAAATGTCCTTTTTGAAAGTTCCTGTTAATAACATCAAGAATTGATAGTACATAAAGTAAAATGGCTGTTGATAATCACCTCTCTCTGAAGTGCCTCATCAATCTCCTGCTTATCATCAGGAGTAATGTCTTTGGCATACAATTGAGTTAAACAATTCCGAATCCTGAAAAAAAGTGAGTGTACACGAATGAGAGAGAGAGAGAGAGAGAGAGAGAGAGAGGGTACAAGAGTCTAAGCCATAACACTACATGGGGAATCTTAAATTTTTTATGAAAATCAAAACCAAAATCATTTATACAAACAAAAATCAAGGACGCGAGACTGTATTGGATCAAGAGCAAACCTTCCATGCTTCTGAAGCAAGGATCTACGAACTGATTGTGTAGGATGAGCAGTGAGGACCAGATCTACAGTCTGATTTTTTAGAGCCTCAAAAACCTCTTGGGGTGACTTCTTTAGATCCCCCACAAGCCTCTTAAGAGTTTCTTCAATGTCTGATTCAGTTGTTGCAGAATTTTCATCTGCAAAGTCACCCTTCTTCAGCTTGTTTCGTCTGCGGTAAGCAATCTGGACCTCCTCAGCCAAGTTAGCCAAGCTAAGCATGTGCGAGAAGGATTTTGCAACAACAATGGAATCCCCTGGGTCCAAACTTGTTAATACATTTCCAAGCTCTGAGAGTTTTTTTGCATCATGCTTTCCTTCGTACTCAGCAGAAAGCTCATAACATGCTTGGACCTACAAAAAGTTAAACATTACAAATCACATAAGTGTTAATTGCTCAACTCATAACACTATTCACAGTAACTTTTGACACAAAACCAATGACTTTAAGGATTTCTTTTGCCTTTCGTTGTCCTAAGAGAAACTTAAAGATATGAGTTTGGCCTTGGATCCATCAAATGTGGCTAAGACTTTTTCTCCAATCCAAAACCAATTCCGACTGAAGAAGATCTCAAACTTAAATCACTGGGAATCTCACATACATCATTAAACAATAAATCAAAAGCCTAAAAGTTGTTGATTAAGATATCTGGAATGGTAGTTGAAATGTAACCAATTCCAATTGCAAATTAAAGTGTTTGGATCATGGGTGTTGTGTTGTGTTGACCAAATCAAACCTGTATATCTCAAACTGATAAGAAATTTGTTGATAAAGGTATCGTCATGGGTCTTTAATGAAATTCCACTTTTTAATGAAACTGAGATTTAGATGTTCCTTAAAGCCAACAAATACACGAACAATCAACACATAAAGTTCCATGCTTATAAGAATAAACGTACAAATATAGCCAATTCCAATTTCAAATTCAAGTGTTCTGCATCATGAGTATTAACCAAAATCAAGGGTAAACATCTCACGCTGATCAAAATCAATTTTTACAGCAATCAAAACTCAAGCACTCACCGTTTCCCTGAGATCCTCTCCATGTAAATCTTGGAGAATATCCAAGAACCGATCCAAAAGCAGAGCATCATATTCAACCAGCTTGTCATCCTCGCTCACTTTGGCTGGAACCAGAAGCCGAAGCTGAGCGTCAATGGACGCCAACTTCTCCAGATTCCTGTTAGCCATTGCTTCCACAGAGCCTCACTCTGTGACAAATAACCCAATACAAAAAAGAAAAAAATGAAAAAGAAAAATCAGAACTTGAAAACCCAAAAAAAGAAAAATATATATAAATGAGCTGAAATCACGGATTGAATCAAAGCACAATGGCCAAAAATCCTGATCACGGCCCAGAAAAATAGAGCCTATAAAATGGAGGGTTTAACAGATAAAGGCCACGTGTAGAGGGGAGACAGTGCAGTGCAGGGTATGAGCATACTAAAACAGAGCATTTACGAAGAAAAAAGTTGATTTGTTATGACCCAGATGGGAAATGATTGAGCTTTCTGGATAAATGGGGTACCTGAATCAGGGGAAGTAGGATTTCAACAAGAAGAAGAGAACGAAAACTGGAACCAATGTCTCAGTTACAGAGAGGGGGAGAGAGAGAGAGAGGGGTGTGAGATCCAAAGGAAGTGCTTGGAGTTATATATATAGAAAGTGTTTGAGTCTGTCAATTTCAGAACTTTGTCTGTCTCACCGTCACTGATACGCCCACTATCTCGCCAAACTTTGAATTTTCTCTGTTTATTTATTTACCAGTCACGTCCTCTTTTGTCTCTCCCTCCGCTGCTTCGTAAAACTTGGGGAAGACCTTCAACTCGGAATATCCCAACAAAGATGCTGCAATTAGGAACTTAGTGCACAACTTGTGTACTTCCCATTGTGAAAATGCTTTTCTAATGTGAAAAAATTTGCTTTTATGTAAAATGGAAGAACAAAAACAAAGGTAGGAAATTAGGAACTAGGTTCCAAAACTTAAAAAGGGTTTCTTATTTCCTCAAAATGAAGGACTAGAATATCGATAATATCGACGAAATATCGTTCATATTATGATTTTTTTGAGTCTATGATATTTTGGAGCATATCCATACACATATTGTTTAAGTATTGATAATATCGAAAAATATCGATAATAGCGAGATGATAAAGACAGTGAAAATTTTGAAGAGTTATTTATACTAACACTCCCTGAGGTTTCTTGTGTTTTCCCAAAACCCCCTTAAGTCTCAAAAATTACACGAACACCCCATGAGATTTCAGTTTATTTTCACAAAATCCCTTTTCATTAATTGTTTGTCCAAAAATTGATGATTTCATTGGGGAAAAAAACTTATGCAAATGAGAAAATTAACCTCAATGAAGTATATGCAATCTAATCCCAAAGGCTAACTTTGTCATTTGGATATTTTTTTTATTATAAAATCATCAATCTTTGGATGAAAAATCAATGAAAATGAGTTTTGTGAAAAAGCGGAAAACCTCAAGGGGTGTTAATGTAAATAACTCAAATATGAACTTATAGGAACTCTATGTGGTACTAAGTCACTTATATATCTTACCATGCAATGTATAAAGTGTAAAATATTATAAATAAATGATTATTGTGTGTTTAATCTTCTTTCATTAATTACTACATATTTTCTACACTTGCAGTGTTTTTCAGCTCGTTATATAATCAACTTAAATTGGTTAAACTCATCATGCAATGCATTTTTTCCATTTTTTCCATTTTTTTATTTTTTGTGATAAAGTAATAGATAATTGACTAAATAAACATCCTCCAAAATTTCAAGAAAAATGTCCAAATTTTTCTTACAATTTCCGTGATTTTTATTCAATTTTTATCAATATAGATGATTTCATGATATTTCTATTGAAACTTTTATATTTTTGGACCACTAATATTTATGAAACCATCGATATTTTAGACTTTGCTTAAAATAACTTATTAACATTTATCTTTCCCATCTTCAGTTCTTCTTCTTTTCCTTTTTTAGGAAAAAAGATAATTAAATATAGCTACAAATTGTCAACAAAAGATGCGACTTGTTTTAATAACAAAAAAAAAGATGTGACCTTTTTAATTTCTAAAACAAAAGATCGAGTCTTCACATTTTCCCTAAGACAAAAAATTGATTTCTCATGCTTTTATGGGAAATCAATGATTTTCCATGTTCAATAAGTCTGTATATTAGAAATGATTACTTGATACATGAGAAATTATGGGAAAAAATGAAGGCAAAAAAAAAAGTGACTTTTTGAATTTCCAAAACAAAAGATCGAGTCTTTATATTTACCCTAAGACAAAAAATTGATTTCCCATGTTTGGTTTATGGGAAATCAATGATTTTCCATGTTCTGCAAGTCCATATATTAGAAATGATTACTATGGCACATGAGAAATTATGAGAAAAAATGAAGGCAAAATAAAAATGACTTTTTAAATTTCCAAAACAAAAGATCGAGCCTTTACAGTTACCCTAAGACAAAAAATTGATTTCCCATGTTTGGTTTATGGGAAATCAATAATTTTCCGTGTTCAATAAGTCCATATATTAGAAATGATTACCTTGCACATAAAAAATTATGGAAAAAAAATGAAGGCATAGAAAATAAAAATTTGAAGCTCTTAATCTATCAAGGCATAGAAAATAATTTATCCCAAGTTAGTTCCCCACATGGCTTATAATTTATCCCAAGTTTGATCAGAATTTAGAATTGGTATGCATCTCACTCTCATATTTTCTCATTAAGCTTTTCTAATGACACGTTTACGTGCACGCATAACATTCAATAGATAAATTTTTCACGAATGTTAAGCCTATACAATTGTAGGTTTTAAATATCAATTTTCGGTTGAACCATCTATATCCTAAATAATCAATTATATCAGCAAATGAGACTAAAGTTAAAGAAAATTGAATAGAAACTCAGACAGTTTGTGCATATTATTGGACGAATATTAACCTGTCGACATATATGTGTGATGTGTGCGCGCATATAGACAGAAGAAGCATGCGCACATTGTCAGGTCAACTAAAAAATATTCTACTCAAACAAATAGTATGAACATGCTTGCATGAGAGCCTCAACTGAATGATAATTGTTTTGTTCTGTAATTTCTTTCTCAACTGCGTGAGTGATCAATCATGCAGACAGTCACCAACCACATTATCCAAGTACTCAGGTTGTCGCCACATGCACATCAATCACGCATGCCTGCATGTGATGTGGTCTAGGTCACATTTACTCAAAAGAATAAGTTTTTTTTTTAAATAAAAAAAATACTATTGTTTGACACCATGACATTGACATCCAATGACTTTGGTGCCTATTTGTGTTGATTTACCTACAATGTCTATAGAGGTCAATTGTCCCCTCGATAGCTCGATCACATGCATTATAAACGGGATACTTACGATATTTCTAATCTTAACTCGTCTTTTATAAGTTTCTTTTAAAATAAAATTACGCTTTACAGGAAGACTAATAAATTCATAAGAATTCATATAGTACACATACAAGTTTGTTATTTCGAAATCGGGTTATTTATGTTCAACATGAAGGCATTATAATATGTATATTGGACTTTTGAAGAGTGTTATGCATACTTATTCATCAAGTCATATAAATGCTTACTCATTCAATGAATTATGCTATAATCTAACAATTTGATAAATAAAAAAATGTTGAAAATTGTGTTATGAATCTTTCATCACTCATGACAAAAGTAGCACATTCTTATACTTTGAAGAAAAAAGAAAGCATATTCCTTCCTAAAGTGTAGCATATTCTTTTAAAAAAAAATTCAGTTTTGACTAAGGTAAAATTTAACTGCCTTTGTTTGCAGTTTATGTTGACTTTCATCAGCTCAAGGGGAAGTCATATTCATATAAAGGATGAATAAAGGGGACTATATATGTATATATATATATCTTAAGTTGCAAGTTTTTTTGACTTCTTCTTTAGTTGCAAGTTTCTTCACTCCTTGTTGTGAGAGTTTGACTAAAGATAGTGGTCGGTGATTGATAAGTTGCGGGAATTATAGGGAGGTGGCTTTCTGCTTATTAAAGTGGTTTTTTATTTGGCTGCTTATCACCCACGCTTATCTGGTTGACGAACTATGAAAATAAGTGCTTATATAAAATAAAATAATACAAGTGTTTATTATTCACGAAAAAAGAAAACAGTCGAAGCTGAAAGTGAAGTCCAGTATCCCACCGTGATGGAGCAAGCACGTGAGAATCCGGGTGTTCCAATTATTTTTTATTCTTTAATCGGTTTCAATTTGTTATTGAATACCTCAATTTTATGAAGTTTCTGTTAATAATTATTTCTTACGACTTAAGTTCATACTTCATAGTTTTAGAGTTTTAAATTCATCATCGCTCTCAAATTCATCATTATTCTCATTCTCGCTCTCATTTTTTCTATACTTTATCATAAAAAATAAAGCAGTATTATATCGTTAATTTAGTATGGTGATAAAGGGGGAGTATCTTGTTTTTTTTTGGAAATTCTACAAAATGTGTGAATGTTTAGCATTTTAGTTGTCCAATGACAATTGTATTTTTAGGAATTCTACCAAACTCTTTTTGTCCTTTTATAGATAGATAAATCTTTATTTAAATTGAAAAAAATATCTTCTAAATTGTTTATCCATTTTTATTATAGAATCGATAATCTATTATTTTAAATTAATCTAATTTATGAAGAAAGAGACTCTAACTTAACACCCGACTAACTGACCTAATTCACATTGTTTATCTTTTGAGTTGCACAGAGATACTTGACAACCACACATGATGCTAACACCATGAATCTTGCAGGCTTTCACGGTGGTGTACACGTCAACCCTTGCCACACCAACAGGCAAGGCAACATGACGCCACGTACTTCAATTGTTTCGGGCCATGTCATCATCTTATTTTATTGGGTTTTTGTGATTTAGAAAGAAAAAAAAAAGGGGGCAAGTCGTGTCATATTTTTTCTGATTCAGCAGCACATTCCTTGAGATTCAAAGATTCCACCATAAGTCAGTCATATATTAAGGGAGGCCCACAGTATAGGCGGAAAAGGCGGTGGTTTAGGGTCTCCAAATTGAGAGGGCCCAATTTTTATAAACCTTTCTATATGCATATGTATGGTACTTTAAAAAAAATTATATTATACTGATATTATATTAAGCTCAAGTATTGTTATAAAAAAAAAAACCTCAATTATTTACTCTTAAATTAAGAAGAGGAAACTCAATAAAGGACCAATTTTTTTTATTTTTTATTTTTAAAGTTAAACCAGTTTAATAAGTTAACCTAGCAGCATATATCTTAACCAAAAAAAAAAAAAAAAACTTAGCAGCATATAGGGAAACAAAATGTTAGGCTTACCACATTTTACATGCCACAATTGTACCATCTCTCTAATAGAGGTGAGCTCCATTGTATTGGTGGGCTCCACCTCTATTAGAGAGGTGGTACAATTATGGTATGAAAAATGTAATAAGCCTAACATTACTCTATAAGAAATTATGCTATGCTCGACAAAAGAAAAAAAAAGGGAGTTTATTGAATATCTACTGCAAGAGGAATTAATGAAGAGCAGCGCAGCGCTCTAGTGAATATGTTACTCAGTTATAAAGAAGAATTAATAACGTTTTGATGTGATAAGACAACCCGGTATTTTAAATTACATTTGAATGCCTTCATGTGACAAATAATATTTTTTTGTTGTTGAAAGAATAGAGATAGTATTGTATTGATAGGAGAATAAATAATTAGTACAAAAATTGAGTTATATGGTTGAGAATTAAGCGAATTTCTCTACACAAACGGACTCAGTCATCGATCTAACTAGATAAGTCTTATCTTCTCAACTGCATACGAAAGAAGGAAAGTCAGGTAAAAGATCAATGTATGTTGCATGCATCTCATATACTAGTCTTATATTGGCAGACAATGTCGTCAAGTGATAACCTCCTTTCGGGGTGATACAATACAATAATATTTTGATGAGGAGTTTAGATGAGATTGATTATATAAGAGACTTTCGGCGACTTCATAGAATAAACAAATTGGTGGATAGGTATGTCGTGATGTAACCTACAAATAATTCAGTATAAATTTCATTTCAACTGCTAAGTCGGTGTCTTGACTTGTTTTTATTTTTTTTAATATCTAAAACTCTATTGGAGACATGCAGAAGGACTTGCTTAAAAAGCATCTATATGAACTTACAGATTCATAACAACATAAATACATGTCTTGTAACATATATAAGTTTAGCAGAGAAACATTACTCAAATTATATACACTTAATTTAATTGATAAAGAGAAATGCTATTCACGTTCTCAGCTGATTCATTATTTTGGAAAGATAATAACATGATGATAAAAGATGATATATGACTTCCCAAGGATAAAATGTGAAGGCATTAGGGGTAGTGTTGTAGAAGCAAAGTTGGAAGAGGGAGACTAAAGTTGGAAGGGTCTTAAACTATGTCAATTTTTGTGGGAAACTAAAGGGTATGTTAGGTATTCAACTTGAATCCAACTTTTTAAACTCAAAAACATAATTTGAGTCCATAACAAAGAAAACTTGTTTGGTAGCCTTGTTTTTAAAAACCCAAACGCAAGAACAACTAAAAAAACACCCCAATTATTAAAAACAAAACAAATCTGTTTTTTCAGTTTTTTTTTGTTTTTCTAACAACCCACAAGTTCTCAAATTTTTAAGATTTGAAAACAGTTTTCAAGTTGCATACTAAATAAGTTTTTGAATCTTGAAAATAGATTTAAGAACAATTTGTTTTTAAGAAAAAAAAAAATCAAAGTTTTTGAGTTTCCTATTTGTATAGGATACCAAATGTCCCTAAAGTACTTCCCTTGAAACATCAGCTGAAATTTTGTCTCTCGTGGACTACATTTACTTGGAAGGATTGACTGGGATCAAAATTGAAATCAATTCGGAGAAAAGCTTTTGGAAGCTTTTATCATTGGAGACCTTGTGGTCAAGGGCGGAACGACAGCACGGCTATGGTGAGTTGTAGACCAGAAAAGCTTTGAAGAAAAAAAATATTATCTATATCTATATGGTCCACCTACTTTGATCCAATCCTCCAATCAAATTGATCGAATCATGCAATTGCTTGGCAGCCTTGGTTTTGTTTTTTTCCCCCTCGAAGCATACGGCCTTTTGCCTTTTGTTTTTGTTTTTGTTTTTGTTGTGAGCAAATCAATAATCTTTTTTTTCCCCAAAATAAAAAGGGAAACCTTCTTAATATTATACTCAATAAAAACCCTCACAAGTCTTTCAAGCCATAATTACATAAGACATTAGGTAATTAAAACTCACAGGTGGAAAGAGGCTTTTAAAAACGGAACAATAACCTAATTATATTCTTCTTGCGTTCACAACTAATATATATGTGAAACTTAATTATTTATATTTTTTCACTTTGTATTTGTTTTATTCGGTAACAAGAAACTTGAATAGGTACACTTTCAATTATATTGTTGAATACATTAATTTTGATAATGTGTGTTTTTGGTTACATTGAATCTGTATTTGTCTTATAAAGTTTATTGAGAATTAGTTAGTGAAAAGAAAAAAAATATATCATTAGAGATTAAGCTAAAAATTTAGCTAACCCACCCATCAAAAAATTTATGGTTATGTCCTTGCTTGTGATGTTGCATACCCCCTTTACTGTCTACATACATATGCTCATGTCTGTGCTGTATCTTTTCATATAAATATTCAGGCTCGTCAAAGGATGTGGAGGGGTTTGTTTGAGCCAGCGTCAAACTGTATTTCATTATATATTTGAAATTTTTGTGAATTTGAGTTATCAGCATACTAAAGTTCCAAGATTGACATTTTACAATATATATGGTTTTAAATGATACCGCTATAGAAAGATACATACATAATTGATACACATATAGACACATTATGCAACATAGCCAACCACATGCAAGATTTGAACAATTATTAGTAACTCTATTTTTTTACTATAACTAAATTCTAATCTTTGTGAAATGATGAAGAACAGACAATGAGGAATTATTTACACTTTTATGTAAATAAATTCTGACAGAGTCATTTAGTTTTCTCCAATACCTTATATTTATATTCCATATGAATTTAATTTCTCCTTAACACCAAAATATATTACCCTCATTATTGACACAAGAAACAATATGTATGTAAGTATATATGGCTGGTTATCACAAGTTATAAGAAAAGTACATTTTATTATGACCAGCTTTATCACACGAAAGTTAACTACAAAAACAACTCATACGGATATTGAGGTGTATATGGTGATGAAAATGCAAAGAGTGTGAAAAGGCACATGGAGAGCAATGTTGGCATGGTGAATGCTGGGGAAGACATTTGATTTGTATAGTGTGGTTTATGTGTAGGGCTTAGGGTAAAAATACATCAATTTATATTGATCAAAGAAAAGCTTCAACTTAATTCTCTTAATATTTTATGTTGATTTGGATTTGGATCATCCTAATCATGACTAAAGAGGGAAATGCAATGTTCAGCATAGCTAGCTAAGTTTTCCTTAATATGTGTGAATTTGTTCATTGTTCTGTTTGATTTTTATGAGAAATGATAAGAACATGATACAAGCATGAAGCACCCACATCTCCCTTATCTTAACCCATGTCCACCTTTATAACAAAAAAGAAGAAAGAATATTTTAAAATTTTGACACGTGTCAAAACCACATTGGTTGTAAGGAGGACTCCTCCTCAATTTTAAGGAGCAACGCTTTTTCCAATAATTATATGTCAACGTATTTGTTAAGTACTGAAAAACAAATGTATTTGTTAAGTTGTCAATGGGTCTAGTTCAAAATGGCCTTGATTTGCATACCATTGTTACCTAGACAATGTGTATAAGAAAATCCATTCTTACTTCCTAATTTTGGGAAAAAAAAGAGTCTAAAGTAAGATCATATTCGAATAGATACACATTACAGAGATCATTTCTCAATATTAGTAGTTCTAGTCAATATATTACTCAATTTAAAAAAAAATTAATTTTCTTTGTGATAAAACAATTCCTCTAATTTAGTTTGACAATTTAGTATGTTAACAAATTAGGTAAAAGATCAAAGTATGTTGCATGCCTCTCTTTCTTTTATTTTTTTATTTTTTGGTGTTGAAGCAGATGCTCTATAAAATAGGAGCATCCTATAAGATTACAAAATATAGCAAGAAAACTATATTTAAAACTGAAATGTGAAAGAGGGACAATGTGACAATGTGATGAAGTGATAGCCTCCTTTTTGGGGTAGTACAATACAATAATATTTTGATGGGAATTTTTGTAGAAATGCCACTTAAAATGGATGGAAAATTGGGTGTTGTTAAATTCAGATGACAAATCATGGATTAATTTTGAAAAAATTAAGGTGATATTTCTCTTAATTTTTTTTTTAAAGTGACAAATTGAAACCGAGGTATAGGTTTAGATGAGATTTATTAAATATAGTACTTATAATATATTATATAAGAGACTTCCGACAACCTCATAGAAAAAGAAAAGAAAAAGAAGAGAAAACAAACTGGTGACTAGGTATGTCGTGATGTAAACCTACAAATAAGTCAACATAAATTTCATTCAACTCTTAAGTCCGTATCTTGAGTGTTTAGCTGGGGAATTATAGCGTTGGAAACAGCAATTACATCTAAACAACTATTTTGAAGGAATTAATTTGATCTTTGAAGAAATGCTAACCGGGCTTGCTCAAGAGAGAGATACATTACAAGGACATGATGTCACCTCACAATTCTTACCACGAATTCATGAGGTGAACAAGTTTATGTAGAGATTATCTTTTGAACAAATCCTGTCAGCAATTTTGAACTCTGTTGTAAAATGCTTGTATCCATCGTTTTGATTGCGTGGGCGAGCTGTATCTTCATCTTTTCCAAAGCCCAGATCCATTCATCATTTTGATTGCGTTTTCCAATTTGCCATGAGAGGGAGAGGCAAATATGGAATTCTCAGCTTTCCAATTGTCATATTTGGTGGGCTGAAAATGATCTATTGAGCCGGCCATACGTCTCAGAGACAAGCACATAACATATTTAACATGTGGATGGTCGATGGTGGTTGATGGATCTTCTTCTCTTTGGGTTTTAGAGAGCTTTGGAAAAGAGAATGTACGATCCAGTTATTGATAGGTTTTGGACGTCCAAGATTGAGACGCTCCAAAAATAATATGCATTTAATTTAAACTACAGAGAGAAATGTTTTCTCGCAGAAATGTATGTTGAGATCGAATCTGAACACTTGATCATATTGAATTTTCTCTACACGTATGTTACATATTCATAACAATATAACTATATGAAGGGGCGAAGTCACATACAGACCTATCTAGCGTATCATATTCCTCTTTAAAAAGTGACCGCTAATAATTGATGCGCTAGTTGACAACCGATCGCATATTTTATTCCTCCTTAAAAATGACATAAGGCCCCAGCTCAGGATCAAATCAGCTAGAATGAGTGATCGAACTTTGAGTGTTGACCTTAAAAAAAAAAAAAGAACTTTGAGTCGTACTAAAAGTCCACTAGGATCCAACGACTTATCACGAGTTGGAACTTTAAAGTGGAACTTCTTAAAATTGATTAGGAACAAAAGGTGATTGTGAAGGGTACCGACTTTTAGTATTTGAATAATTGATGGATAGACATTAATAAAGTAGAAAGAATTTGAAGGGCGAATCTAATAATTAGAAACATCCAATTATAAGTGTCAAATTTTTATGTTCTTTAATCTGGGTTACAGATATTTTAACGTTTCTCAACTGATCTTTTTGGGTCAATAGCCCCCATCCTCGTTGGTAGGCGTTCTTAATAAGGATGGATTACTTTGTCCACCCCATCGTTAGTTTGGGACTAGTGAGGAATTTGACGATGCCACCACCAGTTGGTTGGCTCGTCTTCTACTTGTGTTTCCTCTAGTCTTCGTATTTGTCTGCTCTATTTTTCTGGTTGTGGTGGTTATCGATTAATTTTGGACTCTGACTTCGTAACTTTGGCATTTTGCCTAGGTATTGGGTATGCCTTGTCGACAAACGGAGGATTGATTCGAAGGGGTCCACTTGTCCACAAGGGCCCACGATTCTAGTGAGACTTGATAAACAATGTTCAAAAAGAACCCACTCAATTATTTGTTGGCTAATTCTTTACTTTATAAATAGAGAGATCATAACATGATCTTGAAAGATGGGCATTGAAAAAAACATACAAAGAATTAGTAAGGGTAAATGCTCCTAATCATATTGTCGTAGGGATAGTAATGTATTATGCCCTTCACTATACTATTAATTTTATTAATTTCATTATATGACCTACTTACACGCTTAATGTCACATAATTTTACTAACTCTTGATTTAGGTGTAGATTTTTGTTCTTCCAATTTTAGAAGCAATACCAAATTTGAATCTCCCCGTCCCATTTGATAAAAATAGTTTACATGCCTTTTCTTATTCTATTACTGATAGTAGAATCCTGCAATAAGGGAAAAAAAAGAAGTACGACAAAGTGATCTATCTAGCTAATAACCCATATGATATGATAACGTATTAGCTAGTGATTAGGTGCCTTGATGTAACCCACATGAATGGAAAGAGCAACTTTGGTCAAGGTTTTCAAATCATAAGCTCTCCAACACCGGGATGCATCTTGGTTATAAAAGTAGCCCAAACACTTGCAGTCCAAAGTACACTTGCTAGCACAATCCTTCTCCTTCATAGCAACTCCCGCAGTGAAGAACTTGCCCATGAAGTGATCAACCCCCTCAACTTTGTAGTAATGGAAGCTATTTTCCTCACAAGATGTTGGCTTATGAGGCTCACAACTTTTGTTCCAACCCATCAGTCCATAGGGCAATGGGCAAGCAACACATTGGTTGTCCTCACAAACCCCAAATTTCCCACATTGCTCCGGCAAGTGTAAACCCGAAGATTTCCATCAAATCCAAGCCTAAGAAATGAGAATGTACTATTGTATTTTGGTCTAGCTAGCTTTCAGGTCCTGTTAGGGAAGACATGCGAGTTTGCTTTAAGCTTATGGAAAAAGCATAAGCCTCATCTAATTCTGACGTGGGCTGGAAGCTCAATGCCAAGTTGTCCAACACCAAGATGTAAGGCCCATTTGAGTTATCCTTCTCTGAGGCCCAGATCACAAGTTTATTGCTCATTGACCCAGCCCTCAAAGCTTGGCCCACCAATAAAGTGTCCGTTGGGTAGTCAAAGCTTTGCCAAACAAAATTGCTCTTTGAGTTGAGCAATGAAGGACTAAGTTACCATTTTGAAGCAACTTAAACCCTACCACATCTTTGTTGGCAGTGTTAGTTTGCCAAGCCACTCGGCCATCGGCATCGGCCAAGAGAAGGTTTCCATCGGCCCCAAATGCCAGGGTAGCATTTTCGCCAACCGGTTTTCCTCGGTTCGCATCCCAAACCCGATACAAGTCGTACCTAGCATGTCCCATATACACACGGCAAATGTGAGGGCGTTAGGGGTATTGTTGTAGAAGCAAAGTTGGAAGGGGGAGTTAGTAACATTCAGGAGACAATGGTTTTCATATGTAACAGAAAAGTTTCATAATCAAAGAATTCTCCTTCATTGACAAACTTGAAAGTTTGATTTGCGGGAACTTGAGCTTGAGAAATGAAAGCAAAGAGTGAGAAAAGAAAGAGGGGGATGATGAATGACATGGTGAATGAAGTGGAAAACATTTTGTAGGTAGACCTCTATTTATAATATTGATCAAATTGATAACAGAAGAAGAATTGAAGAAGATAGATAATGAGAACAGAGAGAGAATAGAATTTTTGTATTGATTTTCTCTTAATGACAACTTTTACAGTTAGGCTCAGCTTATAGACATAATAGAAAGCTCAGAGCTTAAGAAAGAACAATTAACAAACTAACCACTCAGCTTAAAAGCTAACCATAACATATGATAACCATGTGCCAATCTCAACAACTTGAACCGACTGTACAACAGAGTAGCAAATGGACATGTTCTTGAGGGAGCAACACCAAGTCAGGGGATGGATATATCGGGGTATGTATCAATATATATTGTGACCTAATTACCCCAATCTCATACCCAAAAAAAAAAAAAACCTGCTTATTATCATCAGACATACTACATATTACAATATATATGATTTTAATCTAACTGGCTAGAAAGATATATGGGCACCAATTATATACACATACTCACATATGCTCCCCTTTATAGATGATGGAGATCGACATATAATGTTAATATGAAAGCTTTCCAAACATTGTATTTGTAGTCAATATGTGAACTATTACAATCCAAATTTTTTCTGATGTAGCATAACCAAACCACACACAACATTTGGACCATTATTTAGTAACTCTATTTTTTACTATAACTAAATTATAATTGTTCTAAAATGATGAATAATAGAAAATGGCGAACTATTTACACTTTTATATAAATAAATTCTGACAGGATCATTTAATTTTCTCCAATACCTTATATTTATATTCGTATGAATTTAATTTCTACCTATAACACCAAAATATATTACACTCATTGACACAAGAAACAATATATATGTAAGCATATATGGGTTGTTATCACAAGTTATAAGAAAGTACATTTTATTATGATCAGCTTTATCACACGAAAGTTAACTACAAAAACAATTCATACGGATATTGAGGTGTATATGGGTGATGAAAAGGCAAAGAGTGTGAAAAGGCACATGGAGAGCAATGTTGGCATGGTGAATGCTGGGGAAGACATTTGATTTGTATAGTGTAGGGATTAGGAAAAAAAACACATCAATTTATATTGATCGAAGAAAGCTTTAGATTAATTCTCTTAGGCCCCGTTTGGTGGACTGGACTGCATTGATTAGGATTGGACTTGTAGTATTGGATTGGACTAGGCTAGACTCTTCAAGTCCTATTGAATTGTTTGGTAGAACACTAGACTGGACTGGACTGGACTTAAGTCCAATCCATTGTTTGGTACAAGGCCACATTGAACACTATTGGACTTTATTTATTTATATATATTTTTAAATTTAATTTAAATTTTAATGTTTATTAGATTAATCATAAAAAATTAATTAAAAATGTATCAAATTACATAACTAAAATTTATATAAAAAATTATTATAGAACCAATACATTTCAAGAGATTGGGACTTCAATAATAAAAAATTATTAAAAGAAAGAATGAGACTATCTTAAAAAAAAAGAAAAAGAAAGATTGGAATCTACATCAAACAAGCAACAAAATTCAACAAAATTAATCCAGCATATCTAACTTACTAAGAACAATTGAGATCAATTTGAGCAGGCACCCAAACATCAGAATGAATAAGGGATAAAGGAATCAAACTTTTATTTGTACTTAATGGAAACGGAATACGATGACTCTTAGCCAATTCACATATATCACACTGGAAGCTGGAAATAGCAAAACTAGAAAATAATGATGGAAACAACTTCTTCAGATAACCGAATGAGGCATGCCCAAGACGTTTATGCCATAACTAAATTTTGTCTCTCTACCTCTCAAAACTAGCTCCACTTGTTGTGAAAGTTTGACCAACATTGGTCTCACTATCCGGTGTCCAGTTCAAGTAGTACAGTTTGCCTCGCCTAGTACCACAACCAATTATCTTCCCTGTGAAAATTTCCTGAAAAACACAATGATTTGGCTAAAATGTTATAGTACACCCTAAAGCAGTAGTAAGTTGTGCAATATAAACAAGTTATGGTCCAAGGATGGAACAATCAATATGGAATCCAGATGTATAAAGTTAGAGAAAGATAAAGGGCCTTCCCAAACCATAAGGGAGTGGTACCATTAGCATTAGACACCACCGATTGAGTTGATGGTTTGCGACTAAAAAGTTGGCCAGGATCAAATGTCATGTGATTCGTAGCATCTGAGTCAATAATCCATGCGGGCTTTGGAAAGGATGTATGAAAAGCAAAACCTTTGGTGGTGGCGATAGAAGCACGAGCTCGGGTAGTCGGTTTAGCAGGATTGACTGTATGATTCTGCGAGTCTGCAAGGAAGAAGAGAATCGTAGGGGGTCCTGACATCGCAGTGGAAGTAAGATTTGATATGAGTGTGTGATTGTGGTTAAAGAGTTGATTTGAGAATTCGAGGAATTTGATTTGAGGAATTTGATTTAGGAATTTAATTTGAGAGGTAAGGAATTTGATTTAGGGTTTGGGTTTGAACTTGAGGCTTAGAGAAAACCTAGAATCGATTACTCTCCCTAAACTTGGCTCTGATACCATGCTAAAATATGAATATGGTTTGAATATTTTTGGTTAATTGTATTCTTCTCCATATGGAGGTATGTATAAGAGTTTACAAAGGTGCTTTACAAGGAAATAGATATAGTCATTAATTAGGATAATATCTCCTAATTATACAAAGATGTGTCAACTATATAAAACAAGGAAGTAAATCACCTAATTAACTTAGGAAATAAATCTCCTTGATTTAATAGGTTTACTCACGTCAAAAATTTAAACCTCATATTTCTTGATCACATTATATTTCCAAGTTGTGCAAATTTAAAAATTAATATTCTCTCATGGAGAATCGAAACAAATATTTATTTCATGATATTTCAAGTTCGACAATGCAACATACAATAAATTACAACGATGTGATCTAACTGCACATATTAGTGATTAGGTGCCTTGATGTAAGCCACGTGAGTGGAATTGACAACTTTGGTCAAGGTTTTCAAATCATAAGCAATCCAACACCTAGATGCTATTGGTGGTTTTAGTTTTATGCACATGCACTCTAAATATGAAGGGGGAAATACAATATAAAAATTTAAAGAAATAATATAATTTTGGAGATGTGAAACCCGAAGGCTACACAAAACTCCTATACAAACTTACTTAAGACAAACTTCAATAAGATTGATACTTTAAATACGCTACTACAACACACACTCTTGATACAGACAAACATAGAGTGGATACAACGCCTATTTATAGGCTATAATATTAACTCAACATTAAACATAATCATAACCATTATACCTACTAAACCTCACATTAACTTCAACTCATAAACTAGACATAATAGCTAAACCTTTTAGATTCTAACTTTTATTTCCTAAACTTCTGACCTTTGAAATTAACCCAACAATCTCTCTCGTAATTTCAAAGCTCATTAACATAGATGCTTTCCCCCCTTACTCGTCTTCCATGTCACTTATGTTCATAACACTTTGAGGCTGACCAATACCATTTTCTTCTAGATTTTCATCTTATGTTAGCATTCCAATTTCTAGCTCTAGATCCACACTTGATCTTGTAACGTCTCAATATCTTTATGCAGCTTTCCACATTCGATCTTGAAATTCATCATTGCATTAAAGTTGACATCGAGCACTTTAATGATGTCCTGTTCAATCCAATAATTTAGACAAAAAATATGCCGCCAAGTGTTCTGCCTCTTTTTTTGTGTTTTTCTATCTGCTTGAAAAATTCAGATGTGCGCCTCTATCAAAAGTAATATGACACATGAATTGAATTGCATGAGCCGGTCCCTTGGTTACCAAATTAAAATGTGGTTCATCATTAAAGTTACGTGCAGCTTCAATCAAAATGAGCTTGAATGGCATAACGACTGATATACTCATTTTTTTCCTTTTCTGGCTGCAAGAGAGAAGTCAATTAATAACTAAACACTTTCCTTCATGAGTCAAAAAACACTCTATTTTCTTTCCTTTTTTTATTGGTGCACATTTGCCCCAATCTTCACAGGAACCATTGTTCCTTTTGTTTCCTTCGGCATCCTTGTGCCCATCTCTCTTCCTTCGGCATCCTTATGCCTTTCTCTCTTCATTCGGCATCCATATGCCTTTTTTTAATGGCATCAACATGCCTCTCACTTGCAGCCAACACATAAAAAAATATATTTTTTCCTACACATCTCAAACCCACGATAAAACTTTTTAATAACAACAAAAAACATTTTCATCATACCAACACAATTTAAATATAGAAGCACAACCAACGCTTCATGCTACATACCAAAAATTATTTAAAAATTGGACCATGCTCCAAACGCCACATATGTGATATAGGTCCTCATAACTGTATCAGCTCTGATACCACTTATTAGCAGATTTAGCTTTATGCACATGCACTCTAAATATGAAGGTGGAAATACAATATAACGAACTAAAGAGATAACATAATTTTGGAGATGTGAAGCCCGAAGGGTACACAGAACTGGTACAAAAACTTACTTGAGACAAAATTCAATAAGATTGATACTTCAAATACTTTACTACAACACACACTCTTGATACGCTTGATACACACAAACATAAAATGAATACAATGCCTATTTGTAGGTCATAATATTAACTCAACATTAAACATAATCATAACCATTATACCTACTGAACCTCACATTAACTTCAACTCATAAACTAAACATAATAGCTACACCCTTTAGATTCTAACTTCTTATTTCCTAAACTTCTGACCTTTGAAATTACCCCAACAGACGTATCTTGGTTGTAAAAGTATCCCAAACACTTGCAATCCGAAGTACACTTTTTACCACAATCGATCTCCTTGGTAGAAGATCCCCTAGTGTACTTGCTCAAGAAATGATCAACTCCTTCAACTTTGTGGTAGTGAAAGCTTGTTGCCTTACAAGAAGTTACCTTCTCAGGCTCACAAGTCTTGTTCCAACCCAAAAGCCCTTTAGCCAATGGGAAAGCAACACATTGGTTGTCCCCACAAACACCTAAGTCTCCACATCTAGACGGAAGCTGGCACTCAGTCTCCCACACCAAATCTCTGCTGAAAAGTGTGAAGGTCTGCTCCCATGAATCTACCTTGTCATAGTAAGTGTAAAGCTTGATGTTTCCATCAATTCCAAGCCTGAGGTATGTTAATGTGCTGTTGAATTTGGGTACATCCAGAAAGATATTTCCACTCGTGGAAGAGTTGGCCTCTTGATACTTTAGGGTTAGGTCATAAACATAACTCTCATCCGTTTCCGGGGCACTATTCAATGTGACATGATCTAATGAGCCCTCTTGAATGGTGATCTATTGAGAGTAGAGTAGTGACTTCAGAGAGTTTTTGCTCTTATAGTACAAAAATAATCCCTTGGGCTCCATCACCAAGCTGTAAGCCCCATCTTTGTTTTCCTTGTTGGAGGTTCGACTCACAAGCTTTCTTATTGCCTCGGCCTAGAGAGATTGACCCACCAACAAAGTTTTAGTTGGGTTGTCAAAACATTACCAAACAAAGGAACCCTTTGAGTCACAGAGGACCATGTTGCCAGTTGGAAGCAACTACCACCCCTTTGTTAGCAGTGTTGGTTTGCCAAGCCACTCGGCCATCGATATCAGCCAATACAAGGTTGCCGTCTATCCTGAGTGTTAGGGTGGCATTTTCACCAACTGGGTTGACTCGGTTGGCCTCCCAAACCCAATGCATGAGTGACTCGGAATGAGTCAAGCCCATACGTAGGGCAAGAGTGGGGAATTATAGCACTTCAACCCTAAAGGGCAAGGGCAATGGCAATTACTATTAAACCATTAATTTTGATAAGATTTTCGGTTGCCATGTGTCACTATTTATTATAAAATTCTCATCTCAAATTTTAGATAAAATTTTAGGATAAAATTTTCACATAAGATTTTTGATTGCCACGTGTCAATATTTATTATAAAATTCACATCTCAAATTTCAGATAAGATTTTCTGTTTCCATGTGTCCATATTTATTATAAAATTCACATCTCACTCATCATACAATTGAAATACATACTCACTCATCATACAATTGAAATACTCTCGGTCATCATAGTCCGACACAATCGAGTATAAGGACGACTCAATCATTGGCATACGCGGTTCCATCAAATCACAACGTGGGGGAGTATTTTCCTTTGGAGGATGTAATAGTGCCACTATTTCCAAGACGGAACACACCATTGGAACCAACTACGGGTATTGTTCACTTGAGGAGCCATGTGTAATGGTTTTCCTCTTTTTTTTTTGCCTTGAATAATCTATTAAAAAAATGAAATTGGAAATGCAAGAAAGAAAAAAAAGACATTAAATAATTTTTTTTTACCTCATCGCCAAGATTTTGACCGCTTCAAACGTTTGTCCATGACCCTCCGGCTTCGATGGACGAAGTCATTTGTATTTTTACACAAATGAAATTTTGTAGTAGAAAATTTGGTGTGGAAAGTAAAAAATATTAAAAGGAGATGAATTTGTATGAAGATTTGGTGTGGAAAGTGAATAATATTGACAGGTATTTATAGAAAAAATTTCCAAATTTTTAAAATATTTTTTACAAATATTTTTGATTTTTTAAATAATTTTTTAAAGCCAAAAAATGGACATTCGTTGAATTGGATAACATTTGTGGATCAGAAGCTCCAGAAGAAGCCATGTGGCTTGGTTTTTGAGAGCTATGGGTCACTGATATCAACAGCCCAAAAACAAGAGAAATTTGTAAGGCCCCCTGCTTCTCGGGCTTAAGGCCCTATGCTTCCTGGGTTGGCCTCTTACGTTGGAGATGCTCTTAGAGGTGGTGTTGTAGAAGCCAAGTTGGAAGGGAGAGTTAAAGGCTTGAAGCAAAGTCTGATAATCTGCTTGACACAACGTCTGATAATCTGCTTGACATTCAACAACATAATCCCCAAAATCTCCCTCATTCATAAATAATGAGAAAATGAATAAAGGGATCAGTGATGAATAATAGACAATGATGAACTATTTACACTTTTATATAAATAAATTATGACAGTATGATTTAATTTTCTCCAATACCTTATATTTATATACGGTATGAATTTAATTTCTCCTTATAACACCAAAATATTTTACCCTCATTGACACAAAAACAATTTATGTCACATATATATATATATATATATATGGGTGGTTATCACATGTTATAAGAAAAATCCATTTTATTATGACCAGCTTTATCACACGAAAGTTAACTACAAAAACAACTCATACGGATGTTGAGGTATGGCGATGAAAAGGCAAAGAGTGTGAAAAGGCACATGGAGAGCAATGTTGGCAGGGTGAATGCTGGGGAAGACATTTGATTTGTATAGTGTGGTTTATGGTGTAGGGCTTAGGGAAAAAAACTTCAATTTATAGTGATCAAAGAAAGCTTTAACTTAATTATCTTAATATTTTATATTGACTTGGATTTGGATCATCGTAATCATGACTAAAGAGGGAAATGCAATGTTCAAAATAGCTAGCTAAGTTTTCCTTAATATGTGTGAATTTGTGCATTGTTCTATTTGATTATTATGAGAAATGATAAGAACATGATACAAGCATGAAGCACCCACGTCTCGCTTATCTTAACCCATGTCCAACTTTATAGTGCGTACTTAGCTCAACTTATTAATTAGCAATTTGTCACCACAAGTGTTTGATCATCAAATAATTAGAAGGCATTAATTTTGGTATGTGGCTTTCAAACCAACAATTTGGATTCGTCTACTTGTTTGAGGTTGCTTTGAAAGGGTTAAAAGCATCTTCGGACAACGAAAAACATTTTTGATAGCGTTTGATTGAAAAATTTAAAAGTCTTAATGAACGAGTAGAAACCCAATTTTGGCATCTTCTAGTGGAGATGTTTTCCAGCCATATTGTACCAATTTTGGGTTTGTGACCCTCTGGTTTGTGACCAATTTTGGGTTTCCAGCCATGTGAGCTGCTGAGATAGACTTTGAGTCCTATACAATCAAAACTTACTCAAAGTCTAGCCAGAAGATGAACTATTGAATTTCCTGATGATTTGTTCTAACAACATTTTTAGTCAATATGTAATCCTGTAATTACTATGCCTAATGCAAGAAACTAAACCAAGCAATAAATGATATAACAAAGAACACAAAAGAATTTAATGGTTCCTCCAATATTGGAGTACTTCCCTAACCAATGGAAGCTTATTATTAATTACCAGAGAAATACAAGAGAACTCACAAACCTAACAGCTCTCAAGTACACAAACAGATGCCTTACAATTTTATCTTTACACTGCTCTAAGGTCATCCATTTATACTAATAGATGACATAGGTTACAACCAAATCCTATTATACATAGGAAACCAAATCATAGACTAAAAATGTATCCTAATTAAACTAGGAAATTAAGCCAATGTTAGCTTGCGTCCAAGCTAACCCAAAAAGCCTACAGCTTTCCTTTTCCTACATTGATACCTATTTTAGTTTATGCAAGCATTATTAGTAACTCTATTTTTCTACTATACTATAACTAAATTCTAATTATATTGAAATGATGAATAATAGAAAATGTCGAATTATTTACACTTTTATGTAAATATTTTGACATAATCATTTAATTTTCTCCAATACCTTAGATTTATATTCCACATGAATTTAATTTCTCCCTTAAACCAAAATATTTTACCCACACTGACACAAGAACAATATGTATATATTCCACATGAACTTAATTTCTCCCTTAAACCAAAATATTTTACCCACACTGACACAAGAACAATATGTATGTAAGTATATATGGGTGGTTATCACATGTTAAAAGAAAAGTACATTTTATTATGACCAGCTTTATCACACTAAAGTTAACTACAAAAACAATTCATATGAATATTGAGGTAATTGATCATCACGACTAAGGTAATTGATCCCCATGGAGAATTGTTTGTACCATATCTGACCACTCACCCGCGTTGTGACATGTGAAACACACTTAAAGCCGAGAGCAGCTCAAGTAGGCCATGCCGAATGTGCCTTCTGCATTCTCTACCGATTTTAGGATGATCAGCTACGGTCCATCAGCTACCCACGCCAACTTTCGGCATGGTGTGCCGAGCGACCAACGGTCACATCAATCCAACTCGACAGGTTGTCTCGAACTCCTGCCCGCCGAGCACGTGTCGATCTCCGAAGACTCTCCCACGAGTCCCACATCGAAACTGAGTACTAAGAGCATCACAAATGCTCTCTATAAATAGAGCCCCTTGGCCCGGCCAAGTGGTAAGACTTTCTGACTTAACTAGTGCTTCCACTGTCAATAGAATCGCTCTTAGTTATTAACTTTGGCATCGGAGTGCCTTCGGCAGGTACCACACCGGTATCCCCTCCTCAATTCGGATCTAGCCTCCG
This sequence comes from Prunus mume, assembly GCF_029339155.1. NCBI lineage: Eukaryota > Viridiplantae > Streptophyta > Magnoliopsida > Rosales > Rosaceae > Prunus > Prunus mume. Next base: position 12,486,910 of record NC_142700.1, on the reverse strand, counting down.
CTCGAACCTTCGGACATCATGGAAGAAGGTCACCCCGGTCCTCATCCATCAGCATACTTGTAAGTTAGCATAAACTCTTATTCTGTTCAGATTTAGTGTGAACAAGAATCAAACTAAATATTTATTTAATGATATTTCAAGTTCGACAATGCAAAATACAATAAATTCACTATGCCAAAAAAGGGCTTTAGCAATGGATAAAATCCGTTGCCTATTACACATAAATAGCGTGGTATTCAAGCTTGTTGCCTATTACATTAATAGGCAACAAATATTCTCCATTGCTGATTGTTACTTGCTACATCGGATATTTGGTAAACTCCGATGCGTAAATGATTTCCGGGGGCCAAAAAAAGGTTGACTTCTGATGCCTTAACCAGAAACAGCATCAGTAGTTTCAAAAAGGATGAGGCTAAAGAGGTCTAATAGCATTAGTGACATCTACTATGTTGATGCTTATTATCAATTACAACATCGTAGAAACAAGTAATGGTGTAGTGAATTATGTTATACATCATCGCTTTTTTTATTTTGCAGATGGGAAAAGCCTCCAATAGTGCTGGTGGTTACATAAATGCTGATGCTACTTCTCGTCTTAGGCATCAGTGATAATAAATGTCTGGTTGTTGTTTTTATCTTTCAACTTAAGTTATTTCTGGAAAACTAAAGTTGTTATAAACAATAGGCATCACTTATGTAAGGAAATGGTAGGTATTTTGCTTGTTTCACATCACACTTTACTTAGTTACTGTGTTAGTATTTAAGAAAGGTCTCATTTCCAAATCATGTTGTGTTGCCATTGCTCATAAAAAAAAATATTATATAAAAAATATTATAAATATATCCATAATTGTCTATATATATATAAGAGAAATACTTGAATGATCCATACTTGTCACATCCAAATCACAATTTTACCAGCCCTACACCACAAATTATCCATACTTGTCTATGCATAAGCAAAATACTAGCTAGAAAGACATGTAAAATGAAGGAATGTTTAGCTCAATCAAAAAGCCATTCTAGGACATGAGTTGCCAATTCTTCTCACACCTCATCCAATTCCATTTGGGTGTACGTGTCCTTCCTTCTAACTCTATACTAGAAAAAAAAAACATAGAATGTAAGCACAAAATAGGAACATAAGCTTAAAAAGTGCAAGGTACTAAATTTGCATAAGATATATTGTCACTTCAAATGAACCAATATGCAAATTTATGAAATCATATTGGTGAACAAGAAAATCTAATTTGTCAATCAATCTAATTAGATAACAAGAAGTCATTAATTGGATCCCACTTCATGTTTAAACTACCCATCTCAACGCTTTCCTACCAACTGTCTGTACAAAAATAAAACATCAATTAGGCTTTAACAAATACCATGCCAATATCTCAAATTCTATTATCTATATTTCCTACATTTGCAGAACCAAAATTTCATATTGGGGTAAGTGTTAGAATATGAAATACAATTGCGATCAATTACTGCAGACACGACAACGGATACTATTGTATGTGCTAGAACCTGAATTTTTTATCTTAAAGAGTTAGAACAAAAAGGAGGAGTGGTGTAAGAACAAAATGGTTAACATATCAAGAAACAATTATTAGAGCACAATAGAAAAAGAAATTAACCAATTACAGGGGAGTCAAGAGCAAAGATAGCAAAAATCGTGTTCAAGCCTCTTTTAACAGAAGGTATGGGACAATAAAATTACAGTGGACTATAAGTCTTCTAGTACCTGTTCTCCATTTATGTCAGTGCCTTTGTCATTTTCAATAAAATCAACTCATAACAATCTAGGATTATAGTTTATGTAAAATTGCAACATGCATGTTATTCTGTTAAAAATTTCATTCAAAGGAAAACAAGAAGAAACAATGTGAAGAGTGACACCTGCAGAAAAAGCTTTAAGAATTGAGTGAAACAACATAGAAAAATGAAATAAAACATATTTGGAAAGAATTTTTGTAGCTTCAATTTCATTTCCTAACGAAGAATGCAAATGACACAGAACCAATTAGTAGTTTTGATACCAGTATACATGGGAAAGGAACAAAATAATCATAAAATTTCTGAATACAGTTTGGTGACCAAATGGCTGAGAAACTCCTAAGAGGCTAGATAAAGTGAAGGGAGAGGGAGAGAAACATCAAAGTCGTTATAAATATATGGAACTATTAAGTGAAAGAAAATTGTGAACCAATGAGCTAATTATAACCAAATTTCAGTACTTACAGCCTTCAGCAATATCGATGCCAACATAATATCCAATTTTGACCTTGTCCCATTTGATGAGATCACCCCCCAGCCAAAGAAAAAAAAATATATTAAAAAGAGAATATTAGTGGAAGGAGGGGGAAAAAGGAAGATGTAATGGACTACCAATACCTTGCCACATGCAAGATCAAGTACAACATCTCCTCTGCAAGCATATAGTTGAATTAAGACACTCTTAATCTGCTCAATATGAGAAGGAACTATAAGCAATTCGAAAAATATGGAGTGTGATTATTTATACCATTATGGAGTATCTACGAGATTAAAGGACATACCCAATTGTTAAGCTTTTTTAAATGGATGATTGGACTAGCTTCTCGTTCTTCCAGCATTTGATTCGTCCTTGCACTGTAATGATCTGCCACTTTACGTGCAAATTTTTTTATCCTTTCATCCTCCAAGAATTGTGAATCACCTAAGGCCACATTGTAAGAAACTCTGATTAATTAAAAAAGGACAACCTAACACCATTGTTGCGTTCAATATCACTGCAAGTTTTGTACAGAAGAGCAAAAAAGATTTCAATATTGAAATTTTCATTATGTAGTGATTGAAAAGAGTAAAAAGTAGCAAAATCAAAATTTAGTTATGTAAACCGTGTATCCTTCTCGTATAAGTAATTGGGGCCCTATCCGGGAGCTTGGGCCCGTGCTGGGCTTTTAGGTATGAACTGCCTTCGAAGGATGATCTGCGCACTTGAAACGATATCAGAATTAAGGGTAAACTGGGGTTGATTCCAGCCTAACCCTCTCCGATGGTTAAGTCAGAAACTAACTTGTGTTTGAGAAAAAATGGATATAAGGCTTTTACTACATGAAGAGTTATTACCTTTGTTTAGAGATAGGTGAGGGGTATTTATAGGAGGGAGAAGCAGAGGTCAAGAAATTTTCAGACGAGATCTTTTCCCCTATTCTGGGTTACATTTAATGTTGTATTTCAGATCACCATGCTGGCAGAGGTCAGGTGATGAAGTGACATGCGACCAGGGATGTGAGGTGTATTAAATGATCCCTCTCCATCACCTGCCTACTCATGTGGAGACCAACGAATAAGGCGACACCTGTTCGAGGATGGGACGTGCACTGAGCTAATCTTCTTGCTAGCCAGGCTATGTATCGCAGGGATAGGGTTGATCGATTTGACATGAACTGGGTTAGGTCCTCGCCTCGGATCTAGAATGCCCGTCCTAGTGGTCGGGTAAATACTCACATACCCGATCATTAGACTACTCCTTGGGTTTGTCGGCCTCCAACTAGGGAGGCTAGTGATACCTATACGCTGGGGTCGGTAGAAAAAGCATTTCATTATGGCCAAGTGTCATTCATAATAGGCTTGGCTTATGGTGATTGTATGAGCTATCAACAAGTTATATTCACCTTCTCTTAGTTTCCACTGTTATAAACCAAATACGTTAGTTGGGAACTAAGAATCCCAAGTTCGAATTAAACAGCTGCACTAATCCGGAATACAACAAATATTGAATGAATTACCAATCAAAAACACAAAATAGAAAAAGAGTTCAGACTTTGATGTTTCTTTCCCTCTCCCTTCACTTTATCTCTCTCAAATAAACTGTATCCATATATGATATGAATAACTTTGTAATATTTCGGAATACATAACAGAATCATTATTAATATAACCTTTTCCAAATTGAAGAAAATCTAATCCGCAACTGTTTGCTTACAAAGTCAACACTTTGGTTAATGTAGTTGATTCGATAGAGTTCCTCAACAGCATCGCTCCGGTCACTGTTATTTGATGAATAAACTTCACATAAGTAGTAATAATGATGATATATAATATAAGGGAAAAGGGAATATGACATTTCTTGAGCTTCTTTGGAAACAGAAAGGCAAGGCAAAATGTATATTAAAATGTTTCATGATCATAATTGAATGCAGCCTAGAATATGGCAAGAACAGAAGGAACCTGAAAGTGTGGCCAAATGCGTTTGTTGGAGGCACCACAAATCCACCATCCAGCATCAATTCATTCTCCTCACCAGCCTGATCAGAGACCTTCTTTTCTTCCACCTCAACCGCTGCTAATTAAAATGAATTCAATGTCGAACAAGAAAACAAAAAAATGTAATGCAGCGAAAACCCAAAAAATGAAAAGTAAAACTTTACCAAAGTCAGGCTGCTCAACATGGTATACCGCTATAGTATTGACAGTAGAAAGTCCAAGATCATTTTGGCAGTGAGTCAAAATGATAACATTCTCAATTCCAGGGGTATTAGATTTTATGCCAGAAATCAACTGACTATATTCACTTGGCATGTTATAACCCACAGTGTTAGGAATGTTCAAAGTTGTTGCTCCTGCCTTTATAACTTCACCCAAATTCTGATACAAAAATTCCCTATCGGATCGGATCTGGAAGGGTTTGGGCCAAGAAAACAAAAGACATTTATTATTAAAAACACAAGAAATTGAAATGCATTAAATAGAAATCGATAATTGAAAGGACTGAAAGAAGTTTACGATTCATGATATGGACAAATAGGCTCAAATAGCAAGTCACAATAAAAAATATACAATCAAATTAATAGTAAGATATCCATAACGATGATGATAAAGACCTCATTAAACTGAAGCATAGATCTATCAAGATTATCAGAGAAATAAACGAAAAAGATCGGAGATTAAAGCACGATGAAGACCTAACCATGAAGCGGCATCATAGAGGCTGATTAAGAATCTTCTAAGTGTCCATAGGTGTAGACAATCAAACTTGAAAACTTCGAAATCAACCCAAAATAATTACAATACCAGCTAGAGCGTGATGAGGAGATGGATATCCATACCTCACTCATGAAAACAGTGGCCAGAGTCGCCGGAAATAGCGACTGAAACTCAAAAACCTCTTGGAGCTTTTGAAGGTCACCGCGGCTCAGGGAGGGGCAAGGGTGGCTGGGCTTTAGGCCTGACGAAACCGCCCATCTCGTCCAGAGCGTCTGAGAGTCTTAGAGAGAAAAGGCAATGATGGAGGAGGGAGAAGAAAAAGAGAGTTTGAGAGGGACAGAAAAAAAAATGAGAGGGAGAGGGGAGTGAAAAAATTGAGAGGGAGATGAAGGCTAGGCTAGAGTTTGAGAGGGAGAGTGTGAAAAATTTTGGACTAGCGTTGACTACACTTTAGGCATCATCGGCTTTAAAAAAAAAAAAGTCCCTCATTAAAAAAAAAACTAAAAAAAAAAGAAGCCAAATCACTTTAGGCATCTGTGATTATAAGAGATGATGCTAAAGGGGAATAAAGGACATCGTAATAAAAAACCCAAAATTTGTACTGATGTCTTTATACCTATTTAGTATCGTTATTTGCAAAATCGATGCCTAATGTACTAATAGCATCGATTTTCCGTTTTATCGATGCCTATATAGTGTTGCTGAAAGTGAAATTTGGCATAGTGATTAAAATGATGTGATCTAATTACACATATTAGTGATTAGGTGCCTTAATGTAAGCCACGTGAGTGGAATTGGCAACTTTGGTCAAGGTTTTCAAATCATAAGCGATCCAACACCTTGACGTATCTTGGTTGTAAAAGTATCCCAAACACTTGCAATCCGAAGTACACTTGTTACCACAATCGATCTCCTCGGTAGAAGATCCCCTGGTGTACTTGCTTAAGAAATAATCAACTCCTTCAACCTTGTAGTAGTGGAAGCTCGTTGCCTTACAAGAAGAAGTTACCTTCTCAGGCTCACAAGTCTTGTTCCAGCCCAAAAGCCCTTCAGCCAATGGGCAAGCAACACATTGGTTGTCCTCACAAACGCCAAAGTCTCCACATCTAGACGGAAGCTGGCACTCAGTCTCCCACACCGAATCTCTGTAGAAAAGTGTAAAGGTCTGCTCCCATGAATCTACCTTGTCACAGTAAGTGTAAAGCTTGATGTTTCCATCGAATCCATGCCGGAGGTATGCCAATGTGGTGTTGAATTTGGGTACATCTAGAAAGATATTTCCACCCGATGAAGAGTTGGCCACTTGATACTCTAGGATTAGGTCATGAACATAACCCTCATCTGTTTCCGGGGCGCTACTCAATGTCACATGGTCTAAAGAACCCTTCTGAATAGTAATCAATTGAGAGTAGAGCAAGGACTTCGGAGAGTTGTTGCTCTTATAATACAAAAATAATCCCTTGGGCTCCATCACTAAGCTGTAAGCCCCCATCTTTGTTTTCCTTCTAGGAGGCCCGACTCATGAGCTTCCTTACTGCTCCGGCCCGGAGAGATTGACCCACCAACAGAGTGTCAGTTGGGCTGTCAAAGCTTTGCAAACAAAGTTACCCTTTGAGTCATAGAGCACCATGTTGCCTGTTGGAAGCAACTTGAAGCTTACCACCCCTTTGTTGGCAGTGTTGGTTTGCCATGCCACTCGGCCATCGGCATCAGCCAATACAAGGTTGCCATCTGTCCCGAACGTGAGGGTGGCGTTTTCGCCAACTGGATTACCTGGGTTGGCCTCCCAAACCCAACGCACCAAGCCCATGCGTAGAGCAAGAGTGAAGGCATTATGGGTGGTGTTGTAGAAGCCAAGCTGGAAGGGGGAGTTAAAGACATAAGGCAGCATACGATAATCTCCAAAATATTCCACAACATAAGGCCCAAATTCTCCCTCGTTGACAAGCTTGAAAGTTTCATTGGCAGGAACTTGAGCCTGAGCAACGATACAAAAGATCGAGAAGAAGAATAATAAGGAGAGCAATGGCATGGTAAATGTAGGGGAAGACATGTTTATTTTGTTGCTTGGTTTGTGTTGTATCTCTTAGAGGTCGAGACCCGTTGTATATTTGTAATTATAATTATCATAGACAGTGAACTTGTAGTCTTCTTATTATTTGATATTGATTTGGATTTGGATCATACTTGAAATTGTCTTCTTAAAATATTGTTCAGACAAAGTCATCTGTATAACGTGCATGAGTGTGGGGATTAAATTTTGTGTTTTCTCCCCATGTTACCCAATACCCATTATCTTTGAATGAAGAGAGGTTTGGAGAATGGGAAGAAAAAAAAGTCATGATATAGAGTCGCGGACTAGCCAACCATTGGATCAAAGAATAAAAAAATCAAGGGAAAGAATGACATTTATAGTGATAAATTTTTGGCTTAGATGTGAATATATATACGTTTTCTACTATCCTTTTTTTTTTTTGCTGGGTAAAGATTAATTTTAAGGCTTGATTAACAATACATAAAACCCGATCTCTAACAATAAACTTCTAAAAATGGGAATTTTTTCACTGCTAAAATGTCATGGGAGTTCGAATATGAGACTGTTGATATTCAAATCAAGACCCTTTTACACCGGCTAAACCCGTCGACTGTAAACAAGGAAAGTCAAGCCATTTATATGCGGCAACTTGTTGAAAAAGATAACGACAATTTGCTATGTCTTAATTATGATATGTACAAGTTGCATGCATTCCCCACCCAACCCTCTTCCCTGCTTTTTCGAAATGAATGACAACAAATAATTGTGCAAGTATACCCTACTCTTCAGCCCAAGTGGTGAGGATGACTACGCATCCACTAGTGGAGAAATTTGCTAGAATTAGAATAGTTCATGCTTGGTTTATTTTCTACTTTAAAATAAATAAATAAATAAATTCACTGCCTAATTAATTGTTTTGGGTTCTACTTTTGGTTTATTTATTGGCAACCGCACACTGAATTTCAATTTTGTTATTTCGTTTCATTAAATAAATAGATCTTTTTCGTAGCATCTCTGATCTCCTCCTCAGTGCACCCATTTCTCTCCAAGTGGCTGCCTCCGACAGTGTATTTGCGGTTTTGCAGACACCCGGCCTCTTTGTTTGACTTTGACCATAATTACAAGAGGACTAGCCCAGCTGGATTTCTTTTTAATTTAACATTTTAGCTACAAGTTGTTTTTTTTTTTTCATTGGAGTTCGATTTTGGGATTCGAACTGGGGGTACATGAGGAGGGGAAGCCACCACCATTGTGGTGGGAATCCGTTGGCGACCAAACTAGCACTTAAACCATGCCAACACTAGAAAACCTTCAGAACAGTCTTCCACTTGTAGCTAAAATAATAAAGCACAAGCAAAAGCCAGAAAACAACTTGTAGCTAATTAATTGAATAAAGTTAAAGTTCCGAAAGTTTATGTACCTCTTGTCTTCAAAAAAGAAAAAAGAGAAAGTTCTCGTGCCTCTTCGTGGAATTCAAGGGACATCCATACAGATCGTAAACAGTTATGTGCTGCTATCTGTGCTCTTCTCTAATACAAGTAGATCTCACTTCTATGAAAGATGAGATCAGTAAAATAATCAGTAAATGTTGTATTATTATTGTTTTCTTAATCCGCTAATTAATTTTAATGCATTTACAGAACAAATTAATCACCTGAAGAAAGAAGATCCTCTCCGGACTCAGTTATGCCAACTTAGTTTATAATACAGTATATATTTAGATGGAGATTTGATGATTAATATTATATTATTTACCTATAATCAAATCACACAAAGAGAATATTGTAATGCATTTTTAATGATATAACGTTCTCCACTCACCTGGAGAATCCAAACAATCTTTATTCAATTTGATGTTCGATCAGAAATACAACGAAGTGAAGATCTAGTCCCTCTAAATACATTACTAGTTAGGTGTCTTGATATAAGCCACGTGAGTAGAATTGGCAACTTTGGTCAGAGTTTTCAAATCATAAGCTATCCAACACCTCGATGTATCCTGGTTGTAAAAGTACCCCAAACACTTGCAGTCCGAAGTACACTTCTTACCACAATCAGCCTCCTTTGTAGCATCTCCCCTAGTGTACTTGCTCAAAAAATGATCAACCCCTTCAACTTTGTAGTAGCGGAAGCTCTTTGGATTGCAAGAAGTTAGCTTCTCAGGCTCACAAGTCTTGCTCCAACCCAACAATCCCTTTGACGATGGACAAGCAACACATTGGCTGTCCTCGCAGAGGCCAAAGTTTCCGCATCTCTCCGGCAACTGGCACTCAGTTTCCCAGATTGAATTATCTCTGTCGAAAAGAGCGAAGGTCACCTCCCATGCACCCCAATCCACCTTATCGTTGTAAGTGTAAAGCTTGACATTTCCATCAATTCCAAGCCTGAGGAAGGTCAACGTGCTGTTGTATTTAGGTCTGGCTAGAATACGATTTCCACCAGAAGAAGAGTTGGCCGCTTCATAATCTAGGGTTATGTCATAAGCATAACCCTCATCTGTGTCCGGGGTACATTTCAAGGTTGCATGGTCAAGTGAGCCCTTATCAATAGTAATCACTTGAGAGTAGAGCAATGGCTTTGGGGAGTTTTTGCTCTTATAGTACAAAAATATTCCCTTGGGCTCCATCACCAAGCTATAAGCGCCATCTTTGTTTTCAGTCTCGGAGGCCCGACTCACGAGCTTGTTTACTGCCCCTGCCTTTAGATATTGGCCCACCAACAAAGTGTCGGTAGGGTGGTCAAAGCTTTGCCAAACGAAGTTGCCCTTCGAGTCATAAAGCACCATGTTGCCTGTTGGAAGCAACTTGAAGCCTACCACCCCTTTGTTGGCAGTGTTTGTTTGCCACGCCACTCGGCCATTGGCTTCGGCTAATACCAGGTTGCCGTCTGTCCCGAAGGTGAGAGTGGCGTTTTCGCCAACCGGATTTCCCCGGTTGGCCTCCCAAACCCAACGGAAGAGTGACTCGGATCGCCTCAAGCCCATGCGAAGAGCAAGAGTGAAGGCATTTGGGGTGGTGTTGTAGAAGGCAAGTTGGAAGGGGGCGTTAAACACACTAAGCATACGGTAGTTTCCATCGTATTCTATAATGTAAGGCCCAAACTCTCCATCGTTGACAAACTTGAAAGTTTCGTTTGCAGGAACTTGAGCTTGAGAAACGAAAGCCAAGAGTGAGAAGAGAAAGAGGGAAAGCAATGAGATGGTGGATGTAGAGGAAGCCATGTTAGCTTGTAGGTTTGTGTTGGCCTGGAGAGCTGATAGTAGGCCTCTATTTATAATCTCATATTGGTTGGATTTAGATGATTCTGGGATTAAAATAAGATGAACCGACTGTTTTCAGACGCCATTTTTGATCAAATCATGAACAGCTACGATTCTATGTACAAAGCCGTGGTCAATAATGCTATGATTTTCTTCGCAAAGAATTATTTTTATATTACATGGTACTTTGTTTGGTACTAGTTTATTATTTTGGATTTTATGAACGTGGGTTGGTGGCGCATATTATAATTTTCTTCCCCATGTTATCCAATACAGCAATGTTGCTTTTGTCATTGTTTGTCGGAAGGGAGGATGCCTAATCTTAATCCTCAACCCTTATCCACTACAAGGTGTTTCTGGAAGAAAAGAAAAGCCTGGTCATAAAGTGAAAGAAGCCTAAAAGTAAATCCTTCCATTATTGGAAGTTTTTATGTCGTATTTAGAGAGAATTTGCTCTCTTTTGATTTGTAATTTATTGATCAAATGGATATGTATTTGACTGCGTGGTCTTGGTTGACTGAAAAAATAACATGGAAATTTTTGAGTGTTTCGAATACATTACGTGGCTGATGTACCATTCAATAGATATGGGATATAGAATATTTTCAATACAGCAAGTCACATGTTATAAAAAGCAATGCAATAAGTTGGAGAATAATTCCACATATCTTATGTGTACTGAATGGTACACCAGGCAGGTGGTCAATCAAACAAGAACTGAAAGTTGTGACACTCTTGCAATTAAGCATAAAATATATTATACTAAGCATAATTCCACATGTCGTATGTGTATTGGATGATACACTAAGCAAGTGGTCAATCAAACAAGAACTGAAAGTTGCACTACAAAAAAAAAAAAGTGGCAACAATCACCATTATTTGGTGATATTTGATGGGGTTGTCACCAAAAAAGCCTTTTTGGTGACTAAAGCCTCTAATCACTCCAGTAAATATCACCAAATAATGATGACTGTTTCCACTTTATTTATTTATTTATTTATTTATTTTATTTTTTTAATGTTGTGAAACTCTTGTAGTTAAGTATTAATTTGAAACAAGCCCCAAAAATTAAATACTTTTATGTAGTTACCCCTTGAATTTATGCACCCTCATAGTAAAATTGTTGAAGACCAAAAAGAAAAAAAAGTAAAAAAAGTAAAGTTTTTTCCTATCGAAAATACAAAATATAAAATTCACCATTATATGTCATTGGCTTTATAGAGATACAAGTTGGCCCTGTGGGTATGTGCCAATTGGACGAGTGCGGAAATTCGTTAGAGAGGATGTGCTCCTCACTTTACGTTCGAGTTGAAATCCATCTTCATGTAGTTTAAATTAAATTAAAGTAGAATATCACTTATATAAAATTTAAAAAAAATAAAAAAAAAGAACTAGTTCGTAATATAACACTTTGAAAAAAATTGCACTCATTTCTTACGTTTTCACTTAAGAATATGATGTCGATAACATCTCCCTTCATTGCTTGGGGCAAATGTCTTACATCATTATCTTTAACAATTAATTCAAAAAACAAATTTACTCTAATACCAATTTAATGGCCTTAATTTATATGTCGATAATAATAATGGGATCGATTTGAATACATTCAATTGGTCTACATATCTTTTTATTCTTTTATTGTCAAAAGACACATTTTTGTTTAAATTCTGCAAAGCAATAAAAATTTGTTCAGCTACAAGTACACCAGCTATGTGCTTCCTGACAAACTCTAGCGCCGCATCCAGGAGGGCATATGTGCTTGCACTGCCACCAATATGTGCAATAACATGCTGCATCCATCATCTCCACTTGTTCCTCTTGCTTTTCAGCTTCGCCTTCCAGACCCAAAGCTGCAAAAAAACTTACATATAAAGGGGATGTTCATTGTTTTGTTATTCCCGGTCAATATAACAATATATAACATGTGAAAAAGTTATCTTATGTGTCATTGTGTTATTGGCCAAGGATAACAAAAAGTGATATCCTCGTTGCATGAGAGTTTCTCTCCCAAAGCTGATAAGAAGAAGTAAGATATTATTATTATTATTATCTTTATTGATTAATTACTAATAATTAATTAGAAATTATTTTAATTAATATGGTTACTTTAATCTCATTGTTTCATATACCAGCGAGAACTTCTTCAGCAGTGGACTTTTTATTGGCACAATCACAATTACAGTGCCCAGCTATGCACTTGTGCACTGGGCACCTCTTGCCACACAGGCTTATACAATCATCATGATTTTCACATTTCAAATGATGATTAATATTATATTATTTACTATAATCAATCACACAAAGAGAATATTGCACTGCATTTTTAATAATATAATGTTCTCCACTCACCTGGAGAATCCAAACAAATCTTTATTGAGTTCATAACATTTGATGTTCGATCAGAAATACAACAAAGTCAAGATCTAGTCCCTAAAAGTATATTACTAATTAGGCGTCTTGATATAAGCCACATGACTCGAATTGGCAACTTTGGTCAAAGTTTTCAAATCATAAGCTATCCAACACCTTGAACTATCCTGGTTGTAAAAGTACCCCAAACACTTGCAATCCGAAGTACACTTCTTACCACAATCAGCCTCCTTTGTAGCATCTCCCCTAGTGTACTTGCTCAAAAAATGATCAACCCCTTCAACTTTATAGTGCGGAAGCTCCTTGGATTGCAAGAAGTCAGCTTCTCAGGCTCACAAGTCTTGCGCCAACCCAACAATCCCTTTGACGATGGGCAAGCAACACATTGGCTGTCCTCGCAAAGGCCAAAGTTCCTGCATCGCTCCGGCAACTGGCACTCGGTTTCCCAGATTGAATCATCTCTGTCGAAAATAGCGAAGGTCACCTCCCATGCACGCCAATCCACATGGTCGTTGTAAGTGTAAAGCTTGAGATTTCCATCAATTCCAAGCCTGAGGAGGGTCAACGTGCCGTTGTATTTAGGTCTAGCTAGAATGCGACTTCCACCAGAAGAAGAGTCGGCCGCTTCATAATCTAGGGTTATGTCATAAGCATAACCTTCATCTGTGTCCGGGGCACATTTCAACGTTGCATGGTCAAGTGAGCCCTTATCAATAGTAATCACTTGAGAGTAGAGCAAAGGCTTTGGGGAGTTCTTGCTCTTGTAGTACAAAAATATTCCCTTCGGCTCCATCACCAAGCTATAAGCCCCATCTTTGTTTTCGGTCTCGGAGGCCCGACTCACGAGCTTGTTTACTGCCCTGCCTTTAGAGATTGGCCCACCAACAAAGTGTCGATAGGGTGGTCAAAGCTTTGCCAAACGAAGTTGCCCTTTGAGTCATAAAGCACTATGTTGCCTGTTGGAAGCAACTTGAAGCCTACCACACCTTTGTTGGCAGTGTTGGTCTGCCACGCCACTCTGCCATTGGCGTCAGCCAAAACAAGGTTGCCTTCTGTCCCGAATGTGAGAGTGGCATTTTAGCCAACCTGATTTCCCCGGTTGGCCTCCCAAACCCAACGCAACTGTGACTCGGATCGCAGCAAGCCCATTCGAAGAGCAAGAGTGAAGGCATTTGGGGTGGTGTTGTAGAAGCCAAGTTGGAAAGGGGCGTTAAACACACTAATCATACGGTAGTTTCCATCGTATTCTACAACGTACGGCCCAAACTCTCCATCATTGACAAACTTGAAAGTTTCATTGGCTGGAACTTGAGCTTGAGCAGTGAAAGCCAAGAGTGAGAAGAGAGAGGGAAAGCAATGAGATTGTGCATGTAGCTGTAGGGGAAGCCATGTTGTAGCTTGTAGGTTTCTGTTGGTCTTGGAGAGCTAAAAGTAGGCCTCTGTTTATAATCTCACATTGGCTTGAATTGGGATGATTCTAGGATTAAAATGTGAAAATGAACCGACTGTTTTCAGACGCCAATTTTGATAAAATCATGCACAGCTATGATTCTATGTATAAAGCCGTGCTCAATAATGATTGTTATATTACATTGGTATACTTTGTTTGGTACTTGTTTATTATTTTGTGCTTTAAGAACGTGCGTTGGTGGAGCGTATAATAATTTTCGTCCCCAATACAGCAATGTTTTTATCATTGTTTGTCGGAAGGAGAGGTTTTAATCCTCAACCCTTATCCACCAGATGTGTTTTGGAAGAAAAGAATCCATTATTTGGAGAGAAATGCTCTCTTTCTTTTGGTTTGGAATTTATTGATCAAATGGATATGAATTTGACTGCGTGGTCATGGTTGACTGACAAAATAACATGGAAACTGGACCAATCTGATTTTTTTTGTTTAAGGGGCATTCTTGTCCAAATTAATTTTTTTGTTACAAATTTTCTAATTGTTGATCAGCTGTAATTGTTACACCAAATCGCTTCAATATGCTTAAGTTGCTAGTTGAGGAATGAATTTGCATAGTCTTTTACCAAGGAATCAATTCCGGACAATATGTTAATAAAATCCAGATCAATAGTACTTTTGGGCAGGTTTTGATTCTCTCTCTCTGGAGTTTGGTTATTGACAAGGTGCAATGCAGAAAAGCTTGTATGAAATGGGAATAACACTATTTTGCTATTTCCGACCAATCACAGAATGTCACGTAGAAAAGTTATCTCACGTGACATATCGTGTTTAGATAAAAATAGTAAAATAGTGCTATCCCAATTTCATGTAAGTGTTTATCTGAGTCGATGTGTCTGGCTGGAGATGAAAGGCATGGGGCAGGAGTGGGGGTGGTGCAGGGGTATGGTTGGTGGTGGTTGGGGAAAGAGTGGGGCTGGGTTTCTGATCTTTTTACTTTTAAAATGTTGTTATTTTAGTATTTTACTTATTTGATTTTACATATTTATTTATTTTTATTATTTTAACAGAAAAATAATTTTTTATTAAATTTTTAATTCACATCATCAAAAGGAATTAGCCCCTATGTTTGCTGCATCATAATTTAACAAATTTTTAACATTTAACAAATTTTGGATTATTTGTACGTTTTCGTGAGGTTAGTATGTCTGGAAAAAAAAAAAAAAGTTGGGTATTAATTTGAAACGATTCCCAAAAATTGAGTACTTTTATGTAGATGAACCTTTAACTTGGGCCTGTGGGTATGTGAAAATTGGATGAGCGTGGAACTTCTAGGGTGAAACAATTTTCCTTTTTATGGGCTTAGTCAAGTTGGTTTGAGCGGATGTACTTTTCACTTTGCACCCAAGTTTGAATCTCTCTCATCATAGTTTAGATTAGATTAAAATTGAATATTGCTTGTATAAAAAAAAAAGATTTTGAACTAGTTGGTAATAGAAAACTTCTTTTAAAAAAAATTGTACTCATTTCCTAAATTTTCGATAAGAATATGTTTTTTTTTAAGTGTCAGATACCATCTCCCTTCATTGCAATTGCTTGAGGCAAATGTCTGACATCATAATCGTCAACAATTAATTAAAAAAAACTCATAAAATCGATTTGAATACATTCAATTGGTCCATATATCTTTGATTATTTTATTGTCAAAATAAATTATACAAAGCAATAAAAATTTGTTCAGCTACAAGTACACCAGCAATGTGCTTCCTGACAAACTCTAGCGTCGCATCCAAGAGGGCATATGTGCAATAACCTGCTGCATCAATCATCTCCATTTGTTCCTCTTGCTTTTCACCTTCGGCTTCCAGACCCAAAGCTAGTTATCTTTGTTGATTAATTACTATGAATTAATTAGAGATTATTTTAATTAATATGGTTACTTAATCTCAGTGTTTCATCCATACCAGCGAGAACTTCTTCAGCAGTGAACTTTTTATTGGCACAACCACAATTACAGTGCCCAGCTATGCACTTGTGCACTGGGCACCTCTTGCCACACAGGCTTATACAATCATCATGATTTTCACATTTCAAATGCTTCTCCTCCTTTAACATATTGCAACTCTTGCTTCACTTTCTTTTGAAAAACCTGCCAATTTTAAAACATTTTCATCGTTGAATAAAATCAATTACAACATATATGATATAATCAAAAAGATTGTGTTCCAATTTCACCTCCTCTACTATCGTTTGTATAATATGACAATTGTTGTAATATTACGTTGTACATTATACTAATTTTTGTGCACATGTATTAAGAAAATCACAGGAATTTTTACTACATTTAAATAATATAGTACAAATAAAGAAAAAAAAGAGTGATGAGGTTTAGGAATATTTTACATATAACAATGTTTTCTGTCGTATTTAATTAATTTTCTTAGTATAACTGTTTCATTTTGGATTATTTTTTTTCTTCCAAATAACATTGTTTCCCTCCAGGACATATTCACGCATATAACCAAAGTTTTAAATTAATAATGTTTTGTTTAGAAGAATTAATAAAAGTTACCTTACAAAAATTTAAAAGAAATGCACAAGGATTATGTTCACGAGCTACTTATTAGGCCATCCCCAAAAGTGGAGGGCTAAATACAGCCCATCTATAAAATTTAGCACACTATTTATAGTTTTTTTTAAATGAATAGTGATGGACTATATATTTATTGTAAAATAGACCTGAAATAATAATAATGGCTAGCTGACGTCAGCATATCTGAAATAGCACATCCATGAATATGGCCAAGTTTAGCTCAACACTTGGCCTCTTCAGCTTGCTTACTGGGTTTGACCAGTGACGTGACAAGTTTAGCCAACTTGCTGGAAATGGCTTTTGGGGTATGAAAAGGCTAAATTTGTGAGTTTAACCCACTACAGGAGATGGCCTTAGTCTTCATGGGGGCTAATTCTTCTTATTTCAATAATATATCTTCATTATATTATACATAGAAAATAGAATAATTTCATTGCCACAAAGAAGGTAAATAATTCTTTTTTCAATGATTTGGAGCCTTGATGTAACCAACATGAGTGGAGTCGGCAACACCTTATCTTACCGGTATGTTACATGTAAAGTGCCTATATATTTGAGAACGAAACATCTTATCCGTAATTTATTGAGTAAATAGCTTATTTTTCTAAAAACATCATATCTTACTGGTAAGTTACAACGTAAAATGCCTATATATCTGAGAACGCAACATCTTACCCGTAATTTATTTAGTGAATTGCCTATTTTTCTAAAAACAACATATCTTACCGGTAAGTTATAGCGTAAAGTGCCTATATATCTGAGAAGGACAACATCTTACCTGTAATTTATTGAGTAAATATCGTATTTTTCTAAAAATACCATATCTTACCCGTAAGTTATTGTGTAAAAAGCCTATATATCTGATAACGCAACATCTTACCCATAATTTATTGTGTGAATTGCCTTTTTTTTTTTTTTTTTTTTTTTTTGAAAACACTATAAATTACGGTAAGTTATAGTCTAAAATGCATATATATTAGAGAACGCTGTTATTACTCGTCATTTATTGAGTAAATTGCATATTTTTCGAAAAACATTATATCTTACCGGTAAGTTATAGTGTAAAAAGCCTATATATTTTTGAGAACGCAACATCTTACCTATAATTTAAGTAGCTTATTTTTCTAAAAACACCATATCTTACCGGTAAGTAATAATGTAAAAAGCCTATATATTTGAGAACGAAACATCTTCCCGTAATTTATTGCGTAAATAGCATATTTTTATAAAAACACCATATCTTAAGGCTAAGTTATAGTGTTAAATGCCAATATATTTGAGAACGCAACATCTTACCAGAAATTTATTGAGTAAATTGCATATTTTTAGAAAAACATCATATCTTACCGGTAAGTTATAGTGTAAAAAGGCCAATATCTGAGAATGCAATATTTTACTCTTAATTTATTGAGTAAATAGCCAATTTTTCTAAAAACCACCATATCTTACCGGTAAGTTACAGTGTAAAATGCCTATATATTTGAGAACGCAACATTTTAACCTCAATTTATCGAGTAAATAACTTATTTTTTCTAAAAACACCATATCTTATCAGTAAATTATAGTGTAAAAAGCATATATATATATATGATAATTACCCGTAACTTATTGCGTGAATTGCCTATTTTTCCAAAAACACCATAAATTAAGGTATGTTATAGTTTAAAATGCCTATATATCTGAGTACGCAAAATCTTACATGTAATTTATTGAGTAAATAACTTATTTTTCTAAAAACATCATATCTTACCGGTACGTTATAGTGTAAAAAGCCTATATATTTGAGAATGCAACATCTTACCCGTAATTTATTGCGTAAATAACATATTTTTCTTAAAACACCATATCTTAAAGCTAAGTTATAGGGTTAAATGTCTATATATTTGAGAACGCAACATTTTACTGGTAATTTATTGAGTAAATTGCATATTTTTCGAAAAACATGATATCTTACCGGTAAGTTATAGTGTAAAAAGCCTATATATTTGAGAACGCAACATCATATCCGTAATTTATTGAGTAAATAGCCAATTTTTCTAAAAACACCATATCTTACATGTAAGTTACAGTATAAAATGCCTATATATATGAGAACGTAACATCTTAACCTCAATTTATCAAGTAAATAGCTTATTTTTCTAAAAACATCATATCTTACCTGGTAAGTTATAGTGTAAAAAGCCTATATATATATATATATATATGATAATGCAACATCCTACTTGTAATTTATTGCGTGAATTACCTATTTTTCTGAAACACTACAAATTATGGTAAGTTATAGTGCAAAATGCCTATATATCTGAGAACGTAACATCTTACCCGTAATTTATTGAGTAAAAAGCTTATTTTTCTAAAAACATCATATCTTACCGGTAAGTTATAGTGTAAAAAATCCTATATATCTTAGAACGCAACATCTTACCGTAATTTATTGCATAAATAACATATTTTTTCTAAAAACACCATATCTTAAAGCTAAGTTATAGTGTTAAATGCTTATATATATTTGAGAATGCAACATCTTACCCTTAATTTATTGAGTAAATTGCATATTTTTCGAAAAACATCATATCTTACCGGTAAGTTATAGTGTAAAAAGCCTATATATATGAGAACGCAACATCTTACCCATAATTTATTGAGTAAATAGCCAATTTTTCTAAAAACAACATATCTTACTTGTAGGTTATGGTGTAAAATGCCTATATATCTGAAAACGCAACATCTTAACCTTAATTTATCAAGTAAATAGCTTATTTTTCTAAAAACACCATATCTTACCGGTAAGTTATAGTGTCAAAAGCCTATATATCTGAGAACGCAACATCATACCCGTAATTTATTTAGTGAATTGCCTATTTTCTAAAACACCATATCTTACGGGTAAGTTATAGTGTAACGTGCCTATATATCTGAGAAGGCAACATCTTACCCGTAATTTATTGAGTAAATAGCTTATTTTTCTAAAAACACCATATCTTACTGGTAAGTTATAGTGTAAAAAGCCTATATATTGAGAACGCAACATCAGACCCGTAATTTACTTATTAGGCCATCTCCAGAAGTGGAGGGCTAAACATAGCCCATATGTAAAATTTAGCACACTATTTATAGTTTTTTTTATGAATAGTGATGGACTATAGTTTCATTGTAAAATAGACATGAAATAATAATAATGGCTAGCTGACGTCAGCATATATGAAATAGCACATCCATGAATATGGCCAAGTTTAGCTACTTGGCCTCTTCAGCTTGCTTGGGTTTTGACATGACAAGTTTAGCCAACTTGCTGGAAATGGCTTTTGGGGTGTGAAAAGGCTAAATTTGTTAGTTTAACTCACTACTATAGATTTTGAGGGCTCTGTAAAACTTAAATTTGGGCCTCATATAATCTAATACGAAAATACTATAAATAAAAATTTGCCATGACTAAATGTCATAAACAATTTTTTTATAACTAAAAGTCACCATCAATAAACATGTAATGACAATCCGAAATCAAATTCATAAAAATTTAAATGTTTTCATTTGATAAAGTTAAATATTAGTACGTTTGGTACAAAAATAATAAGCTCATTGTGCCCCTATAAAGTTTCTTGCTGCCTCCAATAAGCAATTTGTGTTTAATAGGAAAAAATGGCAATCACAAATTAATGAGTAGTTGCACACAAATGTCATTAACAAAGAAAAATTCCAAAACCCTATAACCTAGAAGAAAACCCCAGCAAGAAATAGATAAATATTTCTAAAAACTATATTCCCATATAACTAATCATCAACATGATAATAATTTAATAAATTAAGTCATGTAATATATAGAATAGATTGAAATTTAGATACATACTTGAATTTGAATTGAGATTTGAAACTGACTATTTGATTTTGAGTGATCTTTATGAATTTAGGAATTAGGGTTTTCTTTTGTTGGTGTTGAAATTCCTAAAATTGAAAAAAACAAAAATTGTCAAAGGATTGAAAAAAGAACCAAAGAGAGATTGATGAATGATGATGATTACTTACTGGATAATCGAAGAAACTATGATTTTTTTTTGTTTTGTTTTGGATGAAGAGAGTACTTTTCTTGGTGGAGAAAGCTTTTTTTAATTTTAAAGAAAAAAAGGGGAGGAGTAGAAAGTGTTTAGGGATGCATATAGTTAGCTAGCTTCAACATTTCCTTTAAAGGCTTTTTGTTTTTATTTATTTAAAATTATGTAAAATTTGTTGTTATAATGCAAAAAATAGTATATAAAAAAAAGAAGGAAAATAAATGGACTTCAAAGAGAATCGAACTCAAGTAGTTTTGTTAAGTGAATACGCATTAGAGCCAACTCCACCAGACACACTCTTGTGTAAATGTCTAGCACGATATAATATATATAACCCACTACTGGAGTGGAGACGGCCTTAGTCTTCACGGGGGCTAATTCTTCTTATTTCAATAATATATCTTCATTATATTATACATAGAAAACAGAATAATTTCATTGCCACAAAGAAGATAAATCATTCTTTTTTCAATGATTTGGAGCCTTGATGTAACCAACGTGAGTGGAGTCGGCAAAGTTAAAGTTTTCAAATCATAAGCTATCTTTTTTCAATGATTTGGAGCCTTGATGTAACCAACGTGAGTGGAGTCGGCAACCTTAGTTAAAGTTTTCAAATCATAAGCTATCAAACACCTTGATGTAATGTTGGTTGTAAAAGTAGCCCAAACACTTGCAATGTGGGACAAAGGTTCTTGAATTTAATTCAAACTTCCAACAGTACATTTACTAGCGCAAGCATTCTCCTTCACACCATATCCCTCTGTGTCTTTGCTAAAGTCATCTACTCCTTCAACTTTATAGTAATGAAAGCTGTTTGCCTCGCAAGAAGGCAAGAAGTTAGCTTCTCAGGCTCACAGCTCTTGCTCCAAATCAATAGTCTCTTGGACGATGGGCAACCAACACAGTGGTTGTCCTCACAAAGGCCAAACTTCCCACATCGCTCGGGCAATTCACACTCACTGATTTCCCACTGTGGTAAATCTCTACTGAAAAGAGTGAAGGTTACCTCCCATGCACCCCAATATACGTTCTTCGTAGTAAGTGTAAATCCTAAGGTTTCCATCGATTTCAAGCCTCAGGAACGAAAGCATGCTGTTGTATTTGGGTCTAGCCAGAAGGAATTTTGTAGCATAAGAAGATGGCTTGGCCTCTGGATCTAAGTTTATGTCATAAGCATGGCCCTCATATGTGTCCGGGTGCAATTCAATGTCATATGGTCCCATGATTCGGTCATATCAGATCTCATATTCAAATAGGGTAAAGGCTTTGGAGAGTTCTTGCTCTTATAGTGCATAACCAATCCTTTAGGCCCCAAAACCAAGCTATAAGCTCCATTATAATTTTCTTTCACGGAGGCTCGGCTGATGAGCTTGTGTTTTGACCCAGCTTTTAGAGATTGACCTACCAATAAAGTGTCTGTTGGGTAGTCAAAGCTTTGCCAAATAAAGTTGCTCTTTGTCATTGAGTTGTAGAGGACCATGTTTCCAGTTGGAAGCAGCTTGAGGCCTACCACACCTTTGTTTTCAGTGTTGGTTTGCCATGCCACTCGGCCATCCGTGTCGGTAAACAAGGTTGCTGTCTGTCCCGAATGTGAGAGTAGCGTTTTCGCCAACCCGGTTTCCCCAGTTGACCTCCCAAACCCAATGCAAGGGTGGTTTTAAATACTTGAAGAAATTCCCATTATGCAGAGCAAGAGTGAAGGTGTTGGGGGTGGTGTTGTAGAAGCAAAGTTGAAAAGGGTAGTTAGAAACATTGAGAACTCGATATGTAGCATCATATTCTACAAGAGAATAGTTAGGAAATGGTATATATATCCTTGGAGAGGATCTTCAAACTCTCCTCTTTTGAAAATTAAAACTTGAAAGTTTGATTTGTGGGAACTTGAGCTTGAGCAATGGAACAAATGTTTGAGAAAATGACAAGGGAGAGCAATGACATGGTGACTTAGGGGAGTTCATTTTCTATAACTTGCTTAAGGCCTAGATAAACCCTCTATTTATATAAAATTATGATTGAAAATCAAGGATAATTATGTAACTACACTCAGCCCTTTACAGCCTCAAAGAGAGATAACTAATGCCTTTGAAAAAATCGACAGTATGGATATGTAAATTTTGCTGTAACCATTAAAGATTGATCATCGTTTAAACTGTATTAATTTAAAAATAATTTAGACTCTTTATTACTGGGTGCCATATGCTGAAGGCCGGCTCTATGACATGCTTTACCCTTTCAATTAGTGAAGGCTTCGAGGGCCATTCGCATTCAATATTAAAACAAAAACAAAAATGCAAGTACGCATGCCAATAATATTAATATGGTATTGGAACTTCTTTCTTTATTTTTAAATTTCTATGTTGATCTGTGTTAATGATCAAAGTTACGTTGTGTTTTAGGCTTATAATTCTTTATTTATTTATTTTTATTTTTTATAAAATACAAACGATAGCCACCTAGGCATTTAATTGTCTTTGCTAATGTTTGGTTAACAAAGTGGTTTAAATGTAGGTTTTTAGGAGTTTGTGTATGCGTTTGTAAATGTCCGACAAATCATGTATGAATTAGAAAAATTCTTTCTAGTTTGGGAGGTTACACGTAGATAAATTATGCATTACTCCAATACCACACACTCTATAATACAAGAGTACACTATTGGTATATGTAACTTGGTTTGAAGAACCCCTTGACTTTATTTCGGATGTCTTGTTTGAGAATTGTAATCGTTAATTTGTACGGGAAGCTTTTTAGGGTGACGGGTTTTCTCTCTCTGTTGGTTCTGCTAGAGAAATTCATCTAACCTTTGAGATATTGTCGGACCATTCTGTAATCTTGGTTCTCCTCCTATCAATAATTCACTATCGTTTCTCCTCAAAAAAATAAAAAAGTAACTTTAACTGTAATAGATGTGGGCTTCTTAAAAACCCAATGATATGTCATATGTGGTTTTGGACTGGATGTTAATAATTTATCTAGAACTGAGGTTGAAATAGAAAAATTGGGGCCGATAGTTGGATGCCCGTAATGTTGCTATTTAAATATAGTACACAAATGTAGTCATCCTTATTATATATATATATAGCAAAATATATATAAAATCCATTAATGCAAGATTACAAATATGGAAAGAGGGAAATGATCTACTTAACAGTTTATATTATGAATAATAAGCTTCTTCATTGCTTCCTAGGAAACTTTTGAACCACCGAGTTGAGAGTTTTGGTAGCCTTTTCAGCCCATTATTGTAATCCACATAATTGGTACCAAATCGAACAGTGAATCCCTCGTTCCATTCAAAGTTGTCTAGTAATGACCATAGAAAGTATCCCTTCACGTTGACACCATTTCTAGACGAAAAAAAAAATTGAAAATATGTAAAAATCAAAGGCACTGATTTCTAGGTAATGGTTCAATAACTGAAATGTAAGAAGGCTAGCCTCAATTAATTTGTTAAGGAAAATACTTTTCATTTTTTATTGTAAGTATGAACTCCTCCATTCTTGACAATAACAGTTTGACATGTGTGTAAAAGTTTTTCTTTTGTATTTTTTATGAATTATTTTTGCATATGTGTCAAACCTTGATTTACAAGAAAGAGGAGTATCTGCTTCCAAAAAGAAGGCAAATCATATCCATTTGTTAATAAGATCTTACTTGATTGCAGTTTGAACGTGATAGAGGTGAAGAATGTGATAGTCAACTCTTTGGGTATCATAAAGAGCTTCCTCAAGTGATAACTTTGGATCATTAAATTCATCAATGCCTACAATACAACATGCTCATTGTTACATAGTTTTGAATTAGACATTGTAGCCGTTAACGGTATTTTATTATATAATATATATGTGAAACAGTGATGATGTAACTAATTAAGGTTAAAAAATAATTACCATTCTCAGTAATGTAAATGATTGGATCATTATACTTTTCCTTCATGTAGAGTAACACATTTTGAATACCTATTGGATAAACATTTAGCCAGCTTGAAGCGCCCTGCATTTCAATTTGTAGATAATTAAGAGTGACAAACAATTAATCATCCAATTGTACTCACATGAAAACAATAAATTGTGCAACTAATAATTAAGTTAAAATTTTGATGTGTACCTTTGCACCAATGGGAACCCCATTCCGCTCAGCTACCACAACATATATTAATAGTGTTAGAGTCTAAATATTCTAAGAAACTTAAGCTAAATAAGTTTTCAATTTGTACTCACATGAAAGAGTCACTCGAACATCTGTTAAGTAGCTTGCATGTTCATAAACATTATTAGATGCATCGCTTGCATAGTGACTAGTATAGTAATTTAGTCCAAGAAAATCAAATGACCCAATTAGTGCCTTGGATTGTGCTGTTGTGAATTTTGGTAAGCGCGTTCCAACAAGAGACCGCATGTTGTTCGGATAATCACCACTTGTCAATGGTTCCATAAACCTACAAAGTAATGGAAATCCCGAGCATGAACTAAATATTCTATTATTGGGTAAATTTTATCTTCGTAAATAAACATTTAACTGAGTTGATATATAAATTAATGATATACTTGCCATCCCAAAGTAAACTCCAATGCTCTTAATGCAGCCTTTTTATCTTCATTTGCCTCTGAAAGAGGCACAAACCATGGTGTCACGAGCGTTATTCCTATCTCACCCTTTTGATATGCCTGCAAAAGAGAAATGGATAACCTTATCTCACCGCACAATACATTCCCTCTTATATTTCACCATAAAATTAATGACTCGTATAGAATTTTCAATTAGGACCCAATATGTTAACAAAAAAGAAAGAATTGTTTTTAACCTGAAATTTATTCTTGTACAAGTTTGCAGCAGCAGCATGAGCAAGTAGAAGGTGGTGTGTCACCAAATATGGTTCAATAGCCGAATTTCCACCAGTGCAATTTAGTTTCTGCCAATTAGAACATCGTCCTGGTGCGTAACTCCCAAGAGCATAGCCATTGATACTATAGGTATATGGCTCATTCAATGTGGTCCAGTACTTTACTCGATCACCAAATTCCTTATAACAAAGTTCTGCATAGTCTCGAAAATGATTGCTGTATATATACATATTTAAAATACATGTCATACTAATATGTATTTAATAAAATGATTGAAATTAAGTTATATAGAGGATATAATTGCTTGACTCACACAATTTGATCGCTTAAAAGACCACCATATTCATCTTCCAAAGCTTGGGGAAGATCCCAATGAAAAAGTGTGACAAATGGCTTTATACCTATACATACACGATCAGTAAAAGAAATTAAAATTTTGACTGAATGATATATTTATGAGTGCATGAAATGTGAAGTAATTCACCATTTCTGAGAAGTTCATTGATTAGATTGTTGTAGTATCTGATTCCAACCTCATTCACACCATCATTTAACTTTCCACCTAATAATTAAAACATAAAAGCAAATAAGGAAGTAACTATATATATACTTTAGCCTTTTAATTCATTTTGGTTTGATTATTTTTTAATTAAGAACAAGATCTTGGTTATATTCTACCCTAGATAATAGGATACTTGAGCTAAAAACATAAAGGGAATAAGTGTATGGAGGAAAGCAAAATAATAATAATAAAGAACAAAAGGTATAGTTGCGATTGGTCCCAGGCAAATATGTCAATGCGGATCATGAACTTACTTGGTAATAATCTGGGCCATGAAATAGAAAACCGATAAGCATCCAATCCTATATCCTTCATAATTTCCACATCTTCCTGCAATACAAAACACAAAATATATCAAAATCAAGAAGCTAAAAGTAAGTATTTCATTTTCAAGCTTCAAAGTTTAATTGGTTACACATTGTGACCTTGAAGTACAAAAGGTGAAGAGAAAATTTGAACCTTATACTTGTGATATTGATCAAGAGTAACATCTCCATTGCTGCCATCAATGATCCTTTCTGTAATTAATCATAATTTTCTTTTAATTATTTGCGAAAATCATATCGTATGTACATGCTTGGGTGGATATACTAATTAAGTATCCTTACTACATGAATCTCACCATAAGTAAGTAAAGACAAAGTGATTTAGCTTTTAAATTTTTTTTTATATAAAGACGGCTTTGTTGATAATTCCCAATGAGTGATGTTATTTACATTTACATGTGCTATTTTCTCACCCACCATGTAAATTTAAAAAAAAAAAACACACAATTCTATCTTTCCATCCATCATTATTCCTAAAATACCCTCACTTGTTTCTAAGCACTTCACGGAGGGTTGTTATTGCTCATGTGTTAGAAGGGTGCTGTGCTGAGAGGATCGGAACAACTCAAGCTAATGTTGTGTGTTGTATGGTTTTTGGGGGCACGATGCTGCAGAATTTGCGTGGTCATACAATTCACTCAGAACTTGCATGTGCTTGGGTGCATGATGACGATGCTGTGGAAGTTGGTTGCACTCTTCCCAATAAGCCATCCAAACCAAAAAAAAAAAGCCGCCATGACACTATTGTTACCTAATCTTATCTTATCCAAATATGGGTCGAAAGTCGTTTTATTGGCTCACTTGGCCCATGGCATGGTCTGCAGCAGTCATTTTCCAAGAGAGGAAAAGAAACTAAAATAAAATAAAATAAAAGAGATTTTCTATTTAAATCCCACAATTCTCTTAGTTCATCCCATGTTTTAAGTTTACCCCAATTTTTAATTTAAATTTACACAATTTCTAAGAAAACCCCACTATCTTTCCAAACTACCCTTAAATACACCCCAAGCTGAAAAAATAAGAAATAAAAGAAATTTTCTATTTAAACCCCACAAGCTACCCTTAGAGGAGGAAGTACGTTCTTATTTGACAGACACTTGATTTGTTGACATTAGGGTTAATTATTAAGTTGGATGAACTTTTTTGTCTTTTTACACAATAATAAAACTTACAGCTTAATGATTTAAGTATTTGGGTGAACTAAGAGAAGTATGAGGTTTAAATAGAAAATCTCAAATAAAATAGGGTATGAGAGTAGAGCATTTTTAATTTTTAATTTTTTTTAGTACAAACGATAAGAAGAGGTAATTTACACAAATATTCAATTGAGTGTCTGGTTAGGAAAAATAAACTTGTCAACCACCTAGATATTCGTCTAGTCATCACATTTGCATGCATGTAGCTAATAATCTATTCTAAGAGCATCTCCAAGGAAGATGTCAAATATCAAACATCAAATTTAAATTTGATGGCTGATGTGGCTATTTGATATATTACACAGCTTTATACTCCACCCGATATGTCAAATTAAATTATTATTTTATTACATTTTAGTGTTGATTTATTTTTAATTAAAAAGAAAAGAAAAAATAATAAAATATTCATTTGACATCTTACTTTTGGGATGTAAAAAATAACATCTCAACCTCAGCCTTCATTCCACATCAGCTTTGACACATCGGTTGAAGTGATATGAGATGTTATTTCTAATTAAAGATTTATGTGCACTTTTGACATATCGGTTGGAGATCTCTGTCACCGTAACTTTAGATAGTGTCCAAAATCTAAGGACTTGATGTTTGTTCTGGGCGTCCTGGATCTCTAGGGGCAAAACACTATTTAGGCTATCCCCACATCCCCTTTTGTCAGTGGCGGAGCCTTGTTAAGGCCTAAAGGGGCCTGGGCCCCCCCAAATTTTTTACTCCATTTAATTTTTGCTCTTGCTTTCCTACACATTTAGGAAGTCTATATAATAATAAACTGTTTGTGGCCCCCTCACAAAAGAAAAGGTACAAGTAAAAGAGTAAGTGATTTCAAATAGAAAGACTAAGTAATTTTGGGCCCACCCCAATCAAATAAAGTTTCAAAAAATCTCCTTTATCAAATAAGAAGTAGACATTTACCCAAATTTGAAATTTACATTTTTGTTCCACAAAGTTTAGCGTTTAGCAGACTCAATTACAAATGGTTTTAGATTTAGATTTTTGTTCCTAATGGTTTTCGAGATATGAAATAACGACGAGTGTTATTTTGATACCTAATTGAATAAACAATTGTTTTCGGTTTTTTATTTTTACAAACATTGTTAAGGTTGAAAATTTGAAAAAATTTGGTTTATAGGAAACAAATGCACACCACAGTATGAGATGAGCCGATTAGAAATGGAATAGGATAATAACTATGAACACTGCGCCAGATATTTTTATATGTAGTGAATCCATGGGTGGATGTGAAAGGACTCAACTTTTTAAGAAATGAAAAATTATATATTTATATTCTTAAATTTGCAAGGAAGGCATACATGTACAACACAACAAACCAACCCTGCAAATTATTATGGGCTTAATTATGTTTTAGGTTTCTTTAATTTGACGGGAAAAAAGGAAAAAAGAATATTGGATTACACAGACATACAGACCTGGATGTTTGTGGGTGTAAGAATCCCATATGCTTGGTCCTCGACCACCTTCATTTGCAGCGCCTTCATACTGAAATTATTAATGTTACACTCACTGAAGATGTCAATATGTTCTCGATGGATGGATGGATGGATGGATGGATGGATGGATGGATGCTAAATGAATTAGTAATAATAAAACAAAAATTAATGGGTAAATTAAGACCTGGTAAGATCCTGAACTTGAGCCAAATATGAAACCTGGAGGAAAACTGCTCCTGTTGAGGAGAGCAACAGCTTTGTTATTCGTCAATAACGCAAAGCAAACCAGCAGCAGCAGCTCCTCCACACCTAACATCAAAGACCTTAATTGTTTTTCCATCACTAGGCGTTTGTTTGTGTTGTGGTGATCTTGATTCATTGTCTTTAGACTTTACTCAGATATATATAGCATGGCGTGTTCAGATATATTGTGTCTCCACTCGAATTAGTGGGAACCTTTATCTTTAATTTTGACTAATATAGTTGGTGAGGTGATGCGTTTAGGATTCTTGGTTCTGGGCTTGGGTATTGAAATGTGTACAGAGATTTGAAATTACTTAAGCTTGCAATCGTTGCTTTATGAATACCCTTTTTTTTTGTTTAATCAAGTTGAATGTTGGCTCAGGCCAGTGGTTTGAGGTTCAACAACTACCCATACAACCAACACTTCAAACCAAATGGTAAGCCAACCTCAGCAATAACATTGGCTGCTGCTGAGGTTCAGCATTTCTCCTTACTTTGTTTGGTTGATTTTGATGCTATATATCTCAACCTTAACTAAAACGTGTAACTTTATTGACTTAGATCAATTACAAAACAATTCACAATGAAAAAATCATTACAAAGCCAGCTTATAAACTGGGTTAGCAACTGTAATATCCCAGCCTAAAACAGCTGCCTTAACTACTAATCTAACATTCGTTCAAAAAAAAAACCTACTAATCTAACAACCCCACAACTGATAACAATTGGGAGGTAAGAAACTTGCCACCACGTGGACCAATCTTCACTTGCCAAATGGACCAATGAAATGAATACACATAACCATCAACTATCAAGCTAAACTAGCAACTATCAGATGTTTTTGCCAAAGTTGAGGAGAAGAAAACTCACACACGGTACCATGGAAGTTTGAACCTAGGATTATTGGGAACACACCAAATACCTGACCAATCCATCTAACACCTCATTGGTTATATTATTTGATATATGAGTCAGCATTTTATTTTTTAAATTAAATTTTTTTCAATGATATCCATTGCACCTAGGGATGGGCATTCAAACTGGAAACATGAAAAACTGAGCCAAATTGGGTCGGAAAAAATCCAAAATTATAAGGTTAACCAAAAATCGGACTAGACGGTTTGGTCTGATTTTGATTCAAGGCCTTGTGCGATGGCACTACTTGCATGTTATGAGTTGTTCATTGGTGACTTCTTTTACTATCAAATTATGAATATATTGCAGTTGATAAGATTTCAACGAGAATATTGTAGATTAGTTTATTATATTTTTCTTTAATCTTAAAGTTATTTTTTCTTTTATATGAATGATTTTGGGGAGGAGGAATTTTTCACCCTGTTTTCAGAAATTTTAGCAATGATATCGTCCATACTTATTTTCTGCATGTTTTCCTATCACATATTTTTTAAAACTGCGATGAAAGTATTTCATGAAATGCATATGATAGAGGTTTGAATAACATGATAGTATCTTGTAACACCTTCTCTTAACGGCAGGACCTCACCTCCTATACTCGATTATTACAAGGGAAAAATAAGAAATACAACAAATCATAAGCAAATCCATATTTAGTGATTGGGTGTCTCGATGTAACCCGCATGATTAGAATTGGCAACTTTGGTCAAGGTTTTCAAATCATAAGCAATCCAACACCTTGATGTGTCCTGGTTGTAAAAAGTACCACAAACACTTGCAATCCGAAGTACACTTCTTGCCACAGTCATTTTCTTTCACAGCAATTCCACTTATGTACTTGCTTAAGAAATTATCAACCCCTTCAACTTTATAAAAGCGGAAGCTATTTGCCCTACAAGAAGTAAGCTTCTCAGGCTCACAACTCTTGCACCAACCCAACAGTCCCTTAGGTGAAGGGCAAGCAACACATTGGCTGCCCTCACAAAGCCCAAACTTCCCACATCGCTCTGGCAATTGGCACTCATTTTCCCACCAGATTGAATTGTCTCTGTCGAAAAAACTGAAGGTCACTTCCCATGCCCCAAAATCAATCTTGTCATTGTAAGTGTAAAGCTTGACATTTCCATCAATTCCAAGCCTAAGGAACGTTGATGTGCTATTGTATTTGGTCTTAGCTAGATAGATAGTTCCAATGGAGGAAGGGTTGGCCGCTTGATAATTTAAGGTCAAGTCATAACCAGAACCCTCATCTGGGGCACTATGTATCGTTACATGCTCCAATCATCCCTTCGGAAGAGTGATGCGTTGAGCCAATGTGAAGTAAAGTAGTGGTTTTGGGGAGTTTGTTGCTCTTAGAGTATAGTACAAAGCCAACCCGTTGGGCTCCATGACCAAGCTGTAAGGCCCATCTTTGTTTTCTTTCTCGGAGGCCCAACTCACAAAATTGGTTACTGCCCCAACCCGGAGAGATTGACCCACCAACAAAGTGTCAGCATGGTGGTCAAAGCTTTGCCAAACAAAGGTACCCTTTTGAGTTATAGGAAGCACTACAAACCCTTTGTTGGCAGTGTTGGTTTGCCACGCCACTCGACCATCGGCATCGGCCAAAACAAGGTTGCCGTTTGTCCCGAATGTGAGAGTGGCGTTTTCACCAACCGAGTTTTCAAGTTGGCCTCTGAAACCTAATGGAAGAGTGACTCGGAATGCCTCAAGCCCATGCGAAGAGCAAGAGTGAAGGCATTTGGGGTGGTGTTGTAAAAGGCAAGTTGGAAAGGGGAGCTAAAGACACAAAGCTAGTTTCCATGTATTGAATTTTAGGAGGTGTGTGATGAGTGTTTGTGATGTTCTGATACCACTTGTTAGATTGTAGGGTGATTGCGAGTGGTGTTGCTATGATACCATTGTTGGTTTCTGTTGTGAAAGAGTTTAAGATAATAGACAATAGTTGAAATAAAGTGAATGGTACGTAGTGTAGGCTAATTGGCCTTCTTAACAGCTTATTGGCTTATTGGCCATCACACTTGATTTAGATTAGTTTGGGCTATTTGGTCCTATAGCTTGAGTTCTTGTCTTCAAGCTTCTTCCATAGGTTGGGTAGCTCACCTCTAGCTCCCTCTTAGATTGGGAGTTTTATTAGTAACTCCCACCACCTTTAGTTGACTAGCTAGATAGCTAGCTTTGTTGCTTAATTCCTAGCTTTTCTAGCTTAGGATTTTAGGTAGCTCTTGGCTCCCTTAGTTTGGGAGTTAGTGGTTGACTCCACACTCCATTGTAGGTTGCATGCCAATATAGGAATTCTTTGCCCACATCACCAAGTCCATTGACTTAGCCTTCTTTTTCCCAGCTATATGTTTCTTGTATCAGTAGGTGTGGGGTTTTATCACAAAAGGTCGCAGTGTTATTAGAAGTAAAACCATTTATTATATTTTGTATTTTATTTAGTCAAGTTTCCGATGTTGGACTCATATTTTTCAGCATAATGTTCTTCAAACTTCAATTCTCTGTGTCTAGCCGATGTAGTCTTGGTAATATTCTCCACAACTCTAGGCTCTTCTGCCAAGTTGTTCATATTAATGTTTCTTCTAGAACCTTTTAGATCTTTTTGTCACAAATAGGCATTAGTATTTTAAACCATGGTATTCTACAATGTAATGTCCAAACTCCCCTTCATTGACGAACTTGAAATTTTGATTTGTGGGAACTTGAGCTTGAGTAATGAAAGCAAAGAGTGAGAAGAAGAATAATAAGGAGAGGAATGGCATGTTGAATGCTGGGGGATGCATTACTTTTAGCTTGGTTCATGTTGTAGAAGAGTTTGTGCAAACATCTCTATTTATAATATCATCATCTAGATGAGACGCCAACTTTGACCAATGCTAATTGACATTTCCGTACAAGTATTGTACGACCATTCTAATAATGTAGATCTAAGGGTTTCAAAATGTTTGAGGCAACCTGAGGATGTGATGAGAGTAGAAATTAGATAAGATAATAGACTCCATCTACGCACCAGCTCCAGCTAGCACACGGCAATTCATTTTCTGTGTACCAAACTTCAGTTAATATTGCCTCCCCTAGTCGGGCGAATCTATCTAACCGAAGTTATTCCTCTGACTCAGAAAAATAAAAATAAAAAATAAAAAAACAGAAATTATCCACAGAAAATCTAAAAAGTGAGCGAGACACTTTTAGATAATTGATAGATGGTCCTGCATCATCAAGTTGTCCGCAATAATTGGTTTTGGAGTAAAACCTCGATTTACTTCAACCAACGCACTCTTCGCAAAAAAAAAAATTAAAAATCCAATAATAATATAAGGCATAAAGTATTGTTCTGGAAAGATGCTTCAACATCTTCAAGTTGTCGATCGAGTTCACTGAATTAAAAGGACATTGTTTCTTGACTTGTACTATAGCAATAAAATTTGCTATTTGCTACTCTGAGACATTGTTTCTAGACAATGCAATCTTCAATTCCTTTTAAGATGGACGAAGATCCAGAAATAGTAGATCATCATATGATTTAATAATGAAAACAAAACAAAATTAAGTTATGAACAACAGTTCATCACCATACTTTTATTAAAAGTTCAGCCAAAGAAAGAAACAGAGCAACATCTAAGAACAGAAATTATATTCCAGATATTATCGAAAAAAAAAGAAAAAAAAGAAAAGGAATCCGGCTCTTATAAATTAATGATTAGGAGCCTTGATGTAACCCACATGACTTGAATTGGCTACTTTGGTCAAGGTTTTCAAATCATAAGCTATCCAACACCTTGACGTATCTCGGTTGTAGAAGTATCCCAAACACTTGCAATCCAAAGTACACTTCTTACCACAATCACTCTCCTTGATAGCATATCCCTCATTGTACTTGCTCGAGAAGTGATCAACCCCTTCAACTTTGTAGTAGCGGAAGCTCTTTGCCCCGCAAGAAGTTAGCTTCTCAGCCTCACAACTCTCACTCCACGCCACTACTCCCTTAGGCGTAGGGCAACCGACACATTGGTTGTCCTCGCAAAGGCCAAAGCTCCCGCATCGCTCCGGCAATTGGCACCCAACTTCAAATATTGAATCTTTATCAAAAAGAGTGAAGGGCACCTCCCATGCACCGTATCTCACCTTATTAAAGTAAGTGTAAACCTTCAAATTTCCATCAATTTCAAGCCTGAGGAATGATGATGTGCTGTTGTAGTTGGTTGTAGCTAGAACGAGATTAAAACCTGAGATAGAGTTGCCCGGTTCATACAACAAGGCTAAGTCATAAGCAGAATCATCACTATTTACCGTGTAACAATTCAATGTCACATGTTCCAAAGAGCCGTTGCCAACATCTATCAATTTTGAAGATGTGAAGTAGACTATTGGCTTTGGGGAGTTCTTGCTCTTGTAGTACAAAGCCAAACGTTTTGGCTCCATCACGAAGCTATAAGATCCATCTTTGTTTTCGGTCTCTGAAGCCCGGCTCACTAGCTTGGTTACGCCCCCAACTCGTAGAAATTGGCCTACCAGCAAAGTGTCTGTTGGGTAGTGAAAACTTTGCCAAACAAAGTTACCCTTTGAGTTGTAAAGCACCATGTTGCCGTTTGAGAGCAACTTGAAGCCTACCACACCCTTGTTGCGGGTGTTGGTTTGCCAAGCCACTCGACCATCGGCATTGGCCAAGACAAGGTTTCCATCGGTCCCGAATGTGAAGGTGGCGTTTTCGCCAACCGGGTTCCCCCGGTTGGCCTCCCAAACCCAACGGATGAGTGATTCCGAACGCCTCAAACCCATGCGCAGAGCAAGAGTGTAGGCGTTGGGGGTGGTGTTGTAGAAAGCAAGTTGAAATGGGGAGGCAAAAGTATCGAGCGGACGATAGTTTCCATCATATTCCACAATGTATTGCCCAAATTCTCCTTCATTGACATATTTGAAAGTTTCATTTGCTGGAACTTGGGCTTGAGCAATGAAAGCAAAGAATGAAACAAGGAATATGAAAGGCAGGGACATGGTTGTCTTAATGCAGGGGAAGACGTTTTTGTAGAGTGATTTGTGTTTTAGAGCTTGGGCAAGCGTTTACTTATATTGAACAATGAGGGCTAATATAGTCATTGAACCAGAACTCCTTCTCTTTTGATTTATCAGATTTGGATTTTGATCACAAAGGGATGTTCAATATCTTTTCGTTGTAAGCGATAGACTAGCCTAGACGTCAACTTTGACGAATCTTGCACTCTGAAGCAGAGCATTCTGATGTGTGCAGTCACCTAAATGACAGAAAGTTAGTCAAATATAGGCAAAGTGTTCAAGTGGTTAATTTATCCATGTATTCAAGATTCTTGGTTCGTTTCCCCTTCCCTAATATCGTTTGTGTAAAAAAAACACCATTCGAATCCATTAGCACTTGTAAAGGGTCGATGAAATCAGACACATTTTTGTCAATCTAATCCACCTAGCATTTGTAGTCATTTTATCAGTCCTTGGGCAGCTAATGTGTCTTAACATTAATCTATGGTTAAGCAGTTGATCTAAGCATAAAAATTGCAATTAGCCATGACTACATTGTAATTAACCTTTGTGGATAAACCCAACTGATGTCATTTAATATGCAGCAACTTGGGGATGAATGACTCATCTACCTAATGCCATATTGGGCCAAACCTCAATCAAACATGACAGCTAGCAACAATGACTCCTATTGCTCATTGAGTGAACCATTTTCTTCCACATGCTCATTGTCATTCAAGATATATCTACCTACCCACCAAGTTGTAGACATATCATTTATATGTCTCTGCTTTCTGCCATCTTCAATGTTTTTGTATTTTGTATATTATCTGCCTAATAAAGCTGAAATTTATTGTGAATGTTTGTGTTTCATTAAACAAGATGCACACAGAAAATGGTGAGTTTGAGAATGTACAAGTAGTTTGAGGGAGTTGAGAATGTACAGCTAGGATACAAGTTACAACTAGTTTCCTTTGACTCAGCAGACAAAATATACAACTCCTTGCTAGTGGATATAACAATGGATAAGATGGTCCTGCATCAAAATTATAGTTGTCTGGTTTCCTCAAGCTCACGCTCAATCCTCCTTTGTTGACTTGTAATTCAGATTTTAGTTCACTATGAATCTCATTTATTAATTTTCAACAAAACACTGCTACATTTTTACGACCTGCTGTATCATTTTTACCGAGCAAATTTGGTGACTCTAACATTATTGCTAATGTTCCGACTATTTTCTTATATATTCCCCCACAAGAACTAGCAGAAAGTATCACAAAATGGCAGCTATAATTCCACATTCACCTTTTCTCCTACTACTCTTCTCCCTCCTTGCCATCTTCTTTGTCATTCCCATTCAATCCCAAGTCCCAGCAAACCAGACCTTCAAGTTCATCAACCAAGGCGAATTTGAAGACGGAAACGTTGAATACCATTCTACTTACCGTGTGATCCAAACCAATGCGTACACCTTCTATAGATACCCTTTCAGGCTATGCTTCTACAACACCACCCCAGATTCCTACGTATTCGCCATCAGATCCGGAGTTCCGAGAGACTTAGGCCTCATGCGATGGGTCTGGGACGCAAACCGGAACCACCCAGTGCACGAGAAGGCCACTCTCTCTTTCGGCAGAGACGGAAACTTGGTCCTCGGAGAGGCAGATGGGACTGTTGTTTGGCAAACAAACACAGCCAACAAAGGTGTCACAGGCATCAAGTTACTGGGAAACGGTAACTTGGTTCTTCATGACAAGAATGGAAGATTCATATGGCAGAGCTTTGATTACCCTACTGATACTCTTCTGCTGGGGCAGTCAGTCAAAACTAATGGCCGTAACAAGCTTGTTAGTCGAAAATCTGATGCCGATGGCTCTGACGGGCCATACAGCCTTGTTCTTGACCACAAAGGTTTCGCCATGTACTTGAACAACAGTGGAAAACTTCTTGTGTATGGGGGGTGGCGAGGCAGCGACTATGGAAGTATTGTGACCTTTGATTTCGACACTGAGATTGGCTTCGACGATTTCATTTATTATGAGCTAGTGCTCACTATAAACCAAGACGTTCATGCTCCGCCGCCTCCTCCACCACAAAGCCATAGGCACCTCCTACTAGTCCGTCCCATTGGCAATGGACAACAAATCAACCTTAACAAACTCAACTACAATGCTACATACTCATTGCTAAGGCTTGGGTCCGATGGCAGTCTCAAGGCCTATACTTACTATGACAAAGTGAGTTCCAATACATGGGAAGAGAGCTTCTCATTCTTTTCAAGCTATTTCGTTAGAGAATGTGGATTGCCATCAAAATGTGGGTCATATGGGTATTGTAGTGCGGGCATGTGCGTGGGGTGCCCTACCCCGAAAGGCCTTCTGGGTTGGAGCAAGGGATGTGCACCTCCAAAGTTGGGGCCGTGTAAGAGTGGAGCTAAAGTGGACTACTACAAGATTGGGAGCGTTGAGCACTTTTCGAGTCCTTATTTGGACGGTGGAGATGGCCCGATGAAGGTCGGAGAGTGCAGGGCCAAGTGTGATAAGGACTGCAAATGTTTAGGGTTCTTTTACAGGGAAGATAGGTCCAAGTGTTTGTTGGCTCCAGTGCTTGGGACTCTTATAAAGGGAGTGAATACATCTGTCGGTTACATCAAGTATTCAAAGTAGAAATTTGATTACTCTAGTGTGTGGTTTCTTTTCTATTCTTAGTATGTTGTTTTATGGATGGCTAGACTGAATTTCAATTCAAAGGACTTGTTATCATGGCAGCCACTTTTTCCATTTTGTATTCTAAAATTTAAATAAAGAAAAAAAAAATAAATGTTTTGAAATTAGTTAGGCGTTTTGAGCAGTACAAATAGAACTATCCTTTACTACGTGGACCCTTCGTTTTGCAACTAAGTTGCAATAAAATAACCAATTATCTCACTAGGGCCATCAAATTTCAATACATTTTTATCAGAACAATGCAAAGAATGTACTGCATTTTTCTTTATTCAACCATTTTATTTTCTGAATAAGTTAAATAAATCGGTTTACATGATACAGAAACAGGGGAATAAAATGTACCATTTTCTAGGATTTGTGACTCTCAAAAGCATTACCACATGAAGCTTTCCCACCCGCGAGTAATCTGGCAAGGAACAAATGATGAGCAATCTCATATGCACCATGATGAGACAGCAATGTTTTCTCTTCTTCATCCAGGGTCGGTGATGAAAGAGCACAATTTGCAAACTCAACATCAAACTTCCCTCAGTTTTTTGTACTCTTCAAGACCCAAAAGTGAATCTTTGATTTTGAGCCAATCTGCTGGTTTTGGCATGATAATGGCAATATATCCTTCTCTATCTGCCTGGAAAGAGGAGGAATAACTATGAACAATGAGCAACCAAGCTATAAACGGAAGGATTAGTGTAAAGAACTAAAACCACTTTCAAAAAGCATAAAGAAGAAGACCCAAATTAATATATGTGATGGCCCTGAAGCCTTGAGGGAAGAAGCATGTAAAACTCAAGCATGTGTAAGGGAAGAAGCTTCTTTCCATCCCACAAGTCCAAAGTACTTAGGAATTCTAATCCTACACCATCACTACTGCCAATTCCACTCTCAATTAAATCATAGCTTTCAAAAGCCATCCCAATACAATTGGCCATCTCAAACCTTCAGATACCTTCACGACATATGGCCCTACTCAGATCATATAAAAGCTACATGAAGTATGTTCAAACACAAATGATGAAGTCCCAAGGAGTGGCATTGGTGCCAATGTCCATTGAATGTAGCTATCAAAGAGACCCTTACCACCCCCCCTCCCCCAAATCTCTCTCTCTCTCTCTCCATTATCTGCCCTGAATGTGTATCTTCGTAGTATTTCTCCTCGTTTTGGACACTAAATGATGTTATTTCCTATACAGGGATATGGAAATCCAAATGCTGCAGTTATTGACATCAAATACACGAGAAGAAGCATGCTCAATCCTACCTATGCTGATTTCATTTAAACATAATGATTCAAAGAATGATGATTAATATCACAGAAAATCAGACAGCTGATAATGCAAGGGTATTAAGGATTCTTACTGCTGAATTAAGCAATTCTGGCTGCTTGATTAATCTATCATTCACTTCCAAAAGTGATCCTTTTACACAACACCTGCCAAAAGCAGCTACAACTTCAAACCTCATATATGGAAAGGAGCTGCATGCAAAATAATGAAAACTGGGGAAGACGAAGGCAGCATTGAAAAAAAAAATTTGCTACCTCACAATATAAGTAGCATCCTTGCTGCAAACTTTACACAAGGCTGAGTTGGACTCCAAGTGTTGTGCATTCTGCATAATAACATTTTTCCTAGATTACAAAACCACAGTATAAGAATTGGCACTACGCCACAACAAGACTCCAGAATCTACTGACCAAGTACAGAATTCTAAAAGAAAAAAAGAACAATACATAAAATTATTCTGATATTTTTATCTTCTTAATTACAATATATTATCTGAGAGAGAGAGAGAGAGAGAGATAAAAGATACCTTCTTGCGCTTTCCAGTAACCTTAATCCCACTGCGATCAGATTTCCCAACATTGAAATCAATGGCAGTGATTCCCCCTTCGTCCTTAAATGCCACATGGGTTGGAGCCAATCCAATCACACACAACCTTGCATACAAAATTACAATTCAAAACAATCAAACTTCACAGAACAAATATATAAAAAAAGAGTTAACGAATGCACATACTAAACACAAAGAGAAAGACTGGATATTGTACCCATTGGCGTGGCGATAAATGTATTGGTCGTGTCCTGGCTTCATAAAATCTGGAAACCAAACAGAGAGCTTGGGTTTAGAAAAGCAATTGTGCTGTTTTCATATTTATAAAATTGAATAAATCCATGAGGAAGAACCTGGAGCGAAATAAGAGACGAAGTTAGCTTCAACGGAAGAGGGAGGAGTGAGAGGAAGGTCTTCTGGGTTCGGTACAAGAAGCCTACGCAGCTCCGGATCTTCTACTTCATGTTCCTTTTGTTCTTGTGCATTGTTTGTTTCATCAACGCTGTGTTCGTTCATTGGAAAGGCGGGAGAGAAAGCTTACAAGAAGGTTGCAGAATTTCCCGAGAAAATGAGAGAGTGTTTGATGATTTGAAGAATTTTAAATCAGTGGAGACTTGGAGTTGGGGAAAGGAAGTAGTAGGGCGGGGAAATTTTGCTCATAGTTTGCTTTGCTCTGGGATTGGGAACAGAACAACGTCGTTTAACTGCCTAAACCCTAACGACATCATGTTTGGAGGTTTATGAGGAACATGTTTTGTACGACGTGAAGTTCGCAATGTCTCAGAAGAAGGTTTGGGCTTCTTCAGTAAAGACATAGGATTTCTTGGATCTGACTTGGGCTTTTGTTTAAGCTTTTGACATCTGTGAGTTTGAACTTGTTTGATCTAGTTTTGGATTCAATTTTTTGCAGCTGCTAATTAGGATTCAAATCAAAGCTCATATAGTCACTTTCTTTAGGATTTTTACCCCGGCAGAAATGTCACCTGAACTTAAGAGAAAATTTTAAGAGAAATGTCATCTTAATTTATTAAAATCCATGATTTGTCATCTGACTTAAACACCATCCAATTTTCCATCCATTTTAATGGTATTTTAGTCTTTCCATTTTCAAGGAAAAAAAAGATTACAAATTTATAAATAAACCCAATCCTAGACATGTATTTATAAAAAAAAACCCAAGCACTATTTAAACATAGAAACACACCCAAAATCAACCTCAAAGTCAACTTTTTGGGTGTGTTTATAAATGGGTTTTGATGTGTGTAATGATGGGTTTTGGGTGTGTTTATATATTTAAATAGTACTTTGGTTTTTTTATAATTTCAACCCTCATTTTGGGTGTTTTAGTGAAACTCCCAAAAAAGATAGACAAAAGAGACCTCTCTCTCCCTTTCCCCTCACCCCAACCCCATCTGCCCCCAAAGCACATCCCACAAGACACCCCACACCAACCACCCCCACCCTCTTCTCTCCCCTATGTCTCTCTGTCTCTCTTTCTTAGCATGTATACATTTTTTATGATGTTCATTGAGCATGTCTGAAATTTTCAAATACCTAATTTAAAACTACTTAAGCTTCCCACCTAAAAGCCAATCCAATCCTTTTCTTGTCTTCATAGTTTCATTAACTTACACCACTGTATTTCTGTTGAAGGAACTAAAGTTTGCTTGGTCACCATAAGTTACGTAGGCTACTAAATTGTTGGTTTGGCAATTGTCCTTCCACAAATTTTCAATATGCAAATGGAAAAATACCAAAAAGAAAAATAAGAAGAAAAAGGTGGACTCAGTTTGCATGGACTGAGGGAATTTGTGTGTAGGGTAGGTGTTCCATGGTCGAGAGAGAATGAGGAAGATAAAGACAAAATGGGCTGTGAAGTGGGAAGGGAAATGGATTTCAAGGTGAGCTGGGTTGGTTGGAGCTGCCAGTGGCGCACAGGGGATAAGGGAAGGTGAGATATTTTTTTCAATTTTAATTCTTTAAAAGATATACATTTTTTATAATGAATTTTCCATTTTTAAAATACCCATGAAAATGGAAAGACTAAAATACCCTTAAAAACTGATGGAAAATTGGATGTTGTTAAAGTCATATGACAAATCATGGATTTTGAAAAATAAAGGTGAAATTTATCTTAAATTTATCTTTAAGGTGACAAATTGAAATCAAGTTATAAGTTCATTTGACATTTCTACAAAAATCCCATAAAATAATAATAAATCAAAGCCCATATATGCAAACACCCAAAATACACACACAAACGAGTATGGTTTGGCTCCTTCAAATTGAGGAGAAGCACGTCCTCATAACAAATGAGATTTTGACACTTATTAAAGTTCAAAAGAAAAAAAGATTAAATGAATTCAAAAGAAAAAGAAAAAGAAGAAAAAGGAATTTGTCAATTGTCAATCCTCCTCAGTTTTAAAGAGCCAAGCTATTTCCTATACAAAATACCTTTAACCAATCAAATCCAATTAAATTCGAAATGAATCAAATCTCCCCAAGTAGGATTCGAACCTATGACCAGTCAGTTAACAACTGACCGCTCTATCACTGAGCTACTATGGAACATCTTATAGAGTTCAATTCTCATGGCCATGTTCGGTCATTGAGATTGGATTGAATTATGAGGTAGAATTGGATTACATTGGATTAAAATGATAATACTAATCCAATGATGTGTTTGATACCACACATAATTCAGAGGTTGGATTAATTGAAATGTGCTATTACATGGCTTAGTAGGACTAGACATAATCTAATCCAACTTAATCCCAACCTTTTGGTATGATTCATAGTCGTACTATATTTGGCCCTAGTAGGCTTAGACATAATCTAATCCATGTTGCTTTTAGGCAACCAACTATTTGATTAGGATTATAAATCCTATCCAACTACATTATCCAACTGTCGATGCCCCACTAGTGTAGTGGTAAGGAGTTTTGTCTCCAACCAACTAGTCCTAAGTTCGAGGTTAGCATTGTAAAGTGTGTGCGGGTTTGCACCCACTCTCCTCTCCCTTCCTAACTATTGGCAACAAAAAAACCACATTATCCAACTCACAAAACGGAAGTAAATTAGATTACTTTGTAATCCAATCCAGCATGGTCTCAAAGTTTAGAACAGAACCCAATCCAATTTGAATGAATTGATATTGAATTAAATTGGATGAAACTAGATTATTGATTTTAATAGTGGAAAACAGTTCAAATATGAAGTAATTCCCATCAAAAACCTAATCCAATCATACATTTTTAATAGATTAAATGGAAAATACAAATTAAGTGCTAAAGAAAAGTGTTTTGGTCCATCAATTTCAAATGCCTATATGATGAAAATAAAACATAAAAGCAACTAATGACATGTTTACT
Source organism: Prunus mume (assembly GCF_029339155.1). Classification (NCBI taxonomy): domain Eukaryota; kingdom Viridiplantae; phylum Streptophyta; class Magnoliopsida; order Rosales; family Rosaceae; genus Prunus; species Prunus mume. Next base: position 12,443,763 of record NC_142700.1, on the reverse strand, counting down.
AATCCGTAATTGGATTAGGAGGAATTGAATCGAGGATGAATTGAATTGAGGAGAATTAAATTTCAAATTCCTATTAAAGTTGTTTACTAAATCATATGGAATTGGGGTAGAAGTGGTGCTAATTACTAAAATGTTCTTGTTATTAGGTTAAAGTAGATGACAAATTTGGAATTTTTAAAATTGTGTGAGGATAAAAAAGATGAATTCCTAATGAGTTAGTTCTCCAGGAATTAGAACACCACCTCCTATCCAAGAATTTTAATTCCTCCAAAATCAGAAATTCAATTCCTAATTTTGTGTGAACCCCACTTACTTTTTAATTCTTCCAAAATTCAGAAATCCAATTCCTGATTAATAAACACACCATAAATTGAATTCGATTGAATTGTCACAAGCAAATTCGCTATCCAATTTAATCATGTTGGTTGTAAAATTCAGAGATCAAATTCATTCAACAAATCATGTGGATGACGGCATCATTCGATTTGGGCAAATAAGGTTGGATTTTGGGCAGATAAGGTTGGATCTTGAGTACACTTCTACTTTTCAACTATATATGTATAATATCTCCCTCCACCATTCAACTTTGGCAGTAGAACCCTCGTAGCCTTGCAACTCTTCAATTTTCAACACCTTGTCAAATTGACTTCAACACATAGAACTATCAATTTTATCTTAAAGCATGACGAAATCTCCGACAACCCGTTTCCTCAGGAAGTATGAGGTACTCCCTAAGGTAAATTTCAAATACATAGAACTATCTACAAGTCACACGTCTCTTCAGATCGATTAACATTAGCGGCTTATGATTCCTTCAAAAAGACAATCATGTGCCAACTTATATTTTTGAATTAAGACAATCATGTGCCGTATAGTTTTGAATTAAGGAAACAGCTCATTTCCTCTCTTAATCTGAGGGAGGACCATGTGATTCCTAAAAACAGTTTCCTCTTTTGTTAGGTTTCCCTTGACCAACTTATAGAAAAAAAGAGCCACAGATGTGTCTCCCAATTTATCGAAACACCAGCACATGAAATCAGGGGGTTAAAAATCTCGAGGAATAAAAGCCCCAACATATTTAAATCAGGGTATAAAGTCAAAAGCGCAGACAAGTCCTAAAGTCTAAAGGTGAAGCTGGTATCAAGATGATTTATTTGGTAGAGCTCATGTCATGGGCTATAATCATGGTGGAAAGTAACTGGCTTAATTGGTCTTGATGCTGAAATTATGAACACACGTTGCTGTGACTACTTTTGGATTTAATGGTTTATATATATACCACTTTGAAAAGAAGATAAAGATGTCACCCCAACAGACCTAGCTATGTGTTGTCGAGAGAGCTCACTTTATGCAAACCTGTCTGCAAAGGAGACGAACTTTTCAGTCTCCAAGATTTGATTCTAATTGTCACTTTCTCCAGCAAAGTTCCCAGAATAACGATGCTTATACCAGATTATATCATACCAGCAACTTTTCTCACTGCACCCTTCTTCATTTTCAAGACCCTAGAATCCAAATTCTAGACAACTTCTAGCTATCTTGCCCTGGTCTTTCAATTATCAAAATGCATTCATATATATACCATCCCTAGTGGAGGCTTATGTAGCATGGGTTTCCACCTTAATTGCAAAATCTTTTTTTTTTTCCTCTTCTAATTTCACTCTTGTTCTTGATTGTGGATGTTGGTTAGGTCATTTGGCTTAGGCAGTGAGCATATATGTTCCCTTGCACCCAAGTTCGAATCCCCTTTCCCGTAGATTATCCTTGATTAAGAAAAACATGAAGATTGATGATATTTAGTAAGTGATTTGGTATAAACTGGGGCAGCATAATAATATATACATATATTGTTACATTAGGAGGAAAGAAACCCTGAAATTTCGATCCTGAGTGCCAAGCAAGGTAAGGAAAGGACCAAAACCACTGTGGTAACCCACACAACTAATATTCTCAAATCTACCTCAGGATGTGGATGATAAGGTGGTTTTACCTTTCTTGCTCTAAGGAGTAGTGCCCTACCCTGCATATATATATATATATTTTAACATTTCGCCACCAAAATTAGAGTAATTATTGCGACTACTGGTCTATGAGATCATTATGTTGATACCATTCGGCCTATAAAAAATGGTGACACAAATGTTATTTTGATAAATTAAATGTGAAAATGGCCATACCCGGTGGAATGTCATCATTTCCTCTCAATTATTAGCAGCTACAGTCTTCTCTAAACAATACCGTATAGCATAATCCAGGAAGAAAAAAAATTACGTATCCCAAGTATATATTTCACCTAAGTTACCCCCACAATGTAATTTGAAGTTACCTAGAGAAAGTAATAGCACTCATTAAATTGTCGGTACATTAAGGGGAAGTTTAACCTTTTTACTAATTATGTGATTGACAATAATAATTCTGTCGCGAAATGAGTAATTGAAAATACATGAACTTATCGCGCAATTTTACTAGTAATAGTTTTTCTCTTGCATTCTTTTCAAGCAAATAGTATTAGTCTATTTTGCTTTACTGACAACCGTTTTATTCGTGTTCATTTTTCACGCGAATATTAGTCCATTTTACTTTACTAATTGTGTGATATTTGAGATGACATTTGATTTACACTCCCACATGGTTACGATTGACACACTACCATCTTGGATAATTATATTTTACCTGAATGCATGTCTTATTACTAATACACAAATTTAAGGCAAATTGTACTAGTCCTTGTAAAAGTGGAATGTTCATTTTCAAGAAACTGATGAGGTTATGAAGAATTTTATTTCAGGATTTCTTTGTCATTGGTCTAATCAAACCCATCAATTCTACTAGTAGAGTAACTTTCCCAGCTCACACCATGTGAAGAAGATCTAAGAAAGATCAACGAAAGATTAATTAGCATCAATGTGTCACCATCTTTTATGTTATTGTTAAATTAAATATCAATTTTGAGTTCATGCATCGCCATCCTAAGAAATAAAATATTCCAATAAACAGCACCATCCACCATTGTAACCACATAAACATGTCTATGCTGTTACAAACTCGTACGGAACTCTAATTTTGGTCAATCATTTGAATGAAATAAAAGAGGAGATACATTCAAAATTTCCATGGCTCAGTCAGTTTGCCAAGCAGCTCTAGCTTCTTAACATTATATCCAGTGTGAATGACATAGGTTAAAGGTTTCGTTCCTCCAAAAGGTGATTGTAACTCCAGTGGTTAAGATGATTCACTCTTACGTTCGAGTCATGTGTTCAGTTCCTCTTCCCACCAATGGTGTTAAAAAAATAAAACCATAAAATGTTTCATCCCTCCCAATATAACCAAAAACAATGAATAAAGAAATACAAATACATCGGTGAACCGCCACCCTAAGGTTAATTTTGGATCCGTCTTCTGGGAAGAAGAAGAAGCTGTAGGACTCAAGCATGTAATTGAAGGAGACACGAAGATCCTTTCAAGATTATTGCAACTTGGAATAAATCCTTCACGCCTCTATCTCCATATGGCTTATTTCTAAGTTGCTACGTGACATCTTGATGTCTGATGTTGGGGTGCATTCAATTCAACATGTTTATCGAGAGGCGAATATTAGTTGTAGACGAACTTGCAAGGAAGGACCCATCTAAACTAATCCTCGTATTTGGCTCTTCTAATTGGCCTTCGAAAGTAGGACTTAAAGTTTGTATAGGATCAAAGAAATCTTGAAATCTCAAGATGATTCTCTTTTCAGTCGTGATAAGAAGACACCCAAATAGAGGTTCTTGCATACAAATATCTGGACAAAATAAATCCAATAAGACAGTGAACAAAACATGACAAAATCAAACTCAGCTCAATTAGAGTTGAAAACTCGAAGATCAATAAGACTCAAGGCAGCACCAATGCTTCAAATATCATGGAAAAAATAACATATTTTGCACGAACAGGGAACCAAAGGTACCAAAAGTGAAGGGGCCTAATTACCGCTCAACATTCACCTGATAAGAGAAGACCACAACACCTCTCCAACAACCCACATGATCCCGCAGCACCAAATAATGAAAGATCCACCTAGATTTGACAACTCCACCTCCATAAAAGCCAATTCAAGAAGTACAAAGTTGAGGAGAAACAAAATCCATCAGAAAATTGTTTACAACATGACAAGGGAGATAGGCGCCCGATTTATTGGCCGAAGGGTTTAGTTCCAGGGACCGGTAAACCAAAAGGGTTGCAAAGGAGGGGGGGTCACGCTAGCGAAGAAGAAGGGGTGAGAGAATAGAGAGAAAAGAGAGGTTATGTATAAGGTGATTCTATGGACACGCAATTATCTCTCGACATGGAACCTAAAATACAACCAAGTTCCTCACAAGCAATTCTCGCATGTCCATAGAACCACCCTTATTTATAATGGTAATTTTACAAACATTAAGTCTTATATCCAAATTCTTACACAAACTCTTTCACATAATCTAGGATCCTTAGATTATGAAATCATGTAAGACCCATATAGGGTCCATATATTACATCAGAGTTTGTGTAAGAGTTAGGATAAAAACTTGGTGTATTTGTAAAGTTAGCAGACGTTCATATACCCACTTTACCAGGTAGTTTCAAGTAATCTCTGAAAAAACTAAAAAAGGGATTTGAAACCCTGAAATATCTGAAACTGGAATCTAGGAGACCTGGTCAGCCTATTGGGCTCATGAATGAAGTTCCTGGGGCCTTGTCTTTCTATTAGTTTTCCCAGAAAACTAAAGCCCATAACTGTCGAGCAACTCAAAGACTCAAAGGGAAAATTGACATGTTACTAGAATTCTGGAGACAGATGCTCAAAGATATGTATAAGGTACCATTTGGCCCTTAGCCATTTTCTGATAAAAGGCAAAAAGATGAGGGAAACCAGGAGAGGGAAACAACAAAAACATCACTAACACGATCTCGTTCGGATATTATTTTGTATCCATCACCAAGCATTATTGGCAGTGGTGATGGCTTTCCTATTATACGAGACACTATCTCCTCACCAAAGCACCAGGGCCTCAGCTTGATGACACACGTGACACGTGGTAGGAGATTTGAGTTGATGGAATTGTGGTGAAGTATTACTGTTGAGCATTTAGAATATTATAGTTAAACTTAAGTCGGTAATCATCATTAATTCTTTTAATATAACTTTTATATAATGGAAAATCTTTGAGGGTCAACCTGCTTATCTTAAATTCTGATTGGCTATGTGCCTACCCCTCCACCAACATAAGTCAAAAATCAAACTGTTAACCTATCAAGGAGACCAGAGAGGACTGAGATTAATTTCAGTCATTGGGTTTTTGTTTGTGTAGCATTTGGAGGAACCAATGAATTTGGAATCATCCCAGAAATGAATAAACGTATTGGCAAGAAATTGAACTGAGGCAGTGCATGATCAGAAATTCTTGTGCATGACCATCACCATCTATTAACCTGTAAACGGGTAGAATTTGGATCAAATATATATCTCAATTCAAATTTGAATCCATTTATAATCGGATTATCGGATTCGGATTACTAGATTGCACCTATCAATCCATATATGTTAAGCATCGAATTCGGATTCGAATCGGATCAGATTATTATCGAATTTTATTTTGAGATGTACAAAAAATCAAAATTTCATTAGTAGCCTCGTTCTTTTATTGTATTTCTCTACTTTTTATATTTTATCATAAATATTAGTTTTAAGTGTATTCTTAGTGCACCAGATTCGAATATTAATATAAAGCATAGAAAAACTAAATTATATTTCATACTAAGTCAGATCAGATTATTATCGGATCGGATAAACTATAATCCATATATGGATCCATTTATAATCGGATTACCGGATTCGGATTGTAATTGGATTATCGGATTGAGAAGTCCAATCCATCTCCTATTAATTACACCATATTTGAATTAAAATTCGATCCATTAACAGGTCCTACCTATTATTACGATTCATACATATGTATGGCATGCAAGGGCGGAACCAAGAATTTTTCAACCGGTGAGCTAACTAAAATTATTAGCTTAAAATTTAATGATTATTTTTTTTGGTACTTACAATTTCTATAGTCTTTCTAGAAATAAAAGTAAACATTAAATCATATAAAGCAAGCTAGTTCATAGCTTCATAGACTAATTTTCAATAAGTTTTAACATAAACCAAATAGGGTTTAACACCATAGTGTATTGAATATCTAAGACTTTTTACCTAGATTGACTTTAGGTTCCTTCATGCATTCAAACCAAAAGTTATTTTATGTAAAATAATTGACTAAGTATGAAAAATGGGTTTTCGGAATAATTATTTTCTTAAAATAATTTTTGGCGCTTTTATTCCTCACACATCAAATAAAAAAACTTGATTTTATGGGGTTTTAGTATGAAGTATACATTGATTTAATGAGCCATCATTTTTAGTATAAATCATATTTTGCACTAAAACCGATTTTTCATATTTTTGATTTGGTGGGAATTTGATTTTCTAGTATTTTTATTTGAATTCAAATGGGGGATACTTCTTTATTTACATTATAAACTTAATTAAATGTAGTAATATAAAAATAAATAAAAGTAAAATAACAAAGACATTTACTTAAATGTTGAAAATGGAAATAAGTTAATTTGTACATTGTCACTAACTGGGCTAATATTGAAAATAAGTTAAATATATAGGTTATATATTTTTTTTCTTAAAAAACCACAGCCCTTAGTGTGGTTCTGCTCTTGATGACATGTATAATATATTGACTAGTCATACCGTCATGCCATTCACCCATATTATAGTATCTATATGGTTATAAATTAATAACACCATATGACGGTATGGCTAGTCATACCAAATTTCGGTAACTATCACAACCAAGAATTTTCCATCCGCGACTAAAAATCAAAATGCTTGATTGATTTGAAGAGACTGCCACTAATTAGGTGAACATTGCAAATTTCCAAGGATACTTATACTTTTTTAATGGCAAATTTCAATTCAGCTTGGGGCTTCCTGAATTGGTAACTAGAAGCTAAATCCAAAGCTAACTAGGGTTACTAAGCTCTGGTTACCTAGTCAGCAGGTTTTGAACCACAGTACTAATTACGCTAATATACTCGATAATGATTGCTTTGATGATGGAAGCACAATAATAAAAATATGGAAAATAATAAAGTATTATTAACACTATCTAATAGTACCATTAAAGCAAGAAAATAATGTGAGAGAGGAAGAAAAAGAGGAGCTAAAGCACTTTCATTGGTCCCATACCATGTCTCCTCACTAGCTATCCTCGATGTGATCTTGTTCAATATTATTATTTCCTTCTCTTCTCTCCCACTGCAAATTTGTTTTCTTCTCCCTCAAATTCCTTTCCAACTTCTCTCCTACTCAAAGAAATACTAAAAAAAACAAAAATAAAATTATCACTGGCTATGATGTCCACCAACAAGGGGAAAGATGTAGCAGAAGGATCGTCGTCTGCTTCTGCTGCTGCTGCTGCTGCTGATCAGCAACAGTGAAGCAGCGCAGCCGGCTCAACTGAGCCGGTACGAGTCACAGAAGAGGAGAGATTGGAACACTTTTGGGCAGTACTTGAGGAACCAGAGGCCTCCAGTTGCTCTTTCACAGAGTAACTCAAACCATGTCCTGGATTTCCTTCGGTACTTGGACCAATTCGGAAAGACCAAGGTGCACTTACAAGGGTGCGTGTTTTTTGGGCAGCCAGAGCCTCCTGGCCCTTGCACTTGTCCACTTAGGCAAGCTTGGGGGAGCCTTGATGCACTGATCGGACGGCTGAGAGCTGCTTATGAAGAGAATGGTGGTTTGCCAGAAACAAACCCATTTGCAAGTGGTGCTATAAGAGTGTATCTGCGTGAAGTCAGGGATTCTCAAGCCAAGGCTCGGGGAATTCCGTACAAGAAGAAGAAAAAGAAGAGGAATCTATTGAAGGCCAATCTCGACCACAATCCCAACTTCACCATGCACCAATCTTGAATCTTGATCACCTGTCTCTCCCAACAAAATGGTAATTTCATACTACATATTTATAGTCTTGTATATAGATCGATGATGGGTTGCTTTAATCTCTTAGAGAAAGAGAAAATTATATATTTTTAAGCAACCAGCTTAGCTGGATTCTGAGTTTTTGTTAAGAACTGATCAACTTTTCTGTCCGGAAGAAGAAAATTTCAGTCAATAAGATGTAATTAAAGACAAAATCGGTATGCTAATGGGCATATACATGTTCAAATGGCAGCCATCTCATTCTGTACTTCCCCATAAAACCCTACGCCAAGTATATTTTAAACCCTAATTTGCATAGTAGCTAGCAAGTTGCTTTATGAGAAAAGACGTAATAACAGTACTTAGTAACTTTACCTTAATTAACTTCTTTTACCAACATTTGATACTAAGTTATGATTGGATCTTCCCCTCTCTCTCTCTCATGCAAATTAAGTCATGGTATTTTTTGTGGGTTTCAAAAATATATATAATATTCTCATTAACATGTTTTTGCTTTTTTTGTATTCATAGCCCTTTTGGGATTCCGCACGATCTTGTGCCCGCCATGAATGGACATAAACAGCATCTCACTGTTGACATTCATGTACTCATGTGTATATATATATATATATACATATAATATAAACCCCCAATTATTTATATAATATTTTTGTCATAATCTTGATGCAATTTTATGATGAGAGATCTCGATGGGGGCAGTACGTATGATTAGGAATAGGATAGACCAAATGCTCATCCAGCGGCCAAGTTGGTTTGCTGGTGTTAATGACGCATTAGCCATTACTAAGATATCTCTCATGTAGCATTAACACTAAATCTTCACAAGCTGCGCAAGCTTTGTCTTGATCTGATATTTAATAGTTTACATTCCTTTTCTTCTTCCCTTTCTATATTCACCATGATGCGATGTCCCTTTTTGTTGTTGTTAATTATTCAATATACAATCAATTGACCTTTGTACCTGAATCAGTTTGTCCTTTGTCTAAATCAGATTAATGCTAGGGGTAACCTAAATCAGCCGGAATTGCTTAATTAGTTTTTGATAAAAACGTTGTACTAGCGTTGTTTGGATTCCTACTTATGATCAAGCATATGAATTAGTTTCAATAAATGTATATTACCATCTCCTAAAGCATATCCAAATGATGTCACACTACCCTATCAACACAAATCCAAATTTACCAAATAATTTACTTCATAGTTTATCATATTTTCCCTCTTTTGTTTTGTAATTTGGCAGTTTGATTCTAATTTCTGAAACCCGGATTCTAATTTCAGGCGCCAATTTGATTTCCAACCCAAATGTACCATGAAGGTTTGGAGCTGCACCAGTCTGGGTGGTGCAAACACTCAACTCCATGTCACCATTGATGGTCATTGTCTATTTTCTTTCGCACTTATATATTATTTTATCGAGAAATCGAAATACGAAGTAAGTGAAGACGAAGATGAATCGAGATTATGAGTAAGTTCCCTCTACCACTTTCTTTGTAGGTTAATTGGTACAATGTCTCATAGATATATGGTTTAAGTATTACTACGTACCATAAACTATATCCCAAGTCTCTCTCCTTCTCTTTTTTTCTCTCTCTCTTCATGCAAGAGTATTGTGTTTCGGTTGTTCCTATCATTTTGGATAAATGCTGGTTGAGATTACATTGTGTAATTATTGTGGGGTTCCATGAATTTCTATATATACAAGCAGGCTACTTTATATGATCATCCGAATTTGAGTGTTGAATGAAATTAAATTGAGCTTCTGGTTTTGTTGAGAAGATTCGATTTCTTCTTAAACTCTTATATCTACATGTGTGTCATCAGATCAGATTCATTAAGTTAGAATGTCCTGTGTTTTTCCACATAAGAAATCCATGGTAGATAAACTTACAAGTGTCAAGATACTATTTGCTAAGCTCATAGTTCATTGAGCCTTTTTTTTTTTTTCTGACCTTGCATGGGCACGCGGCTTGTTTCATAACAATCAATATGCGCCCTCATGTGGTGATATGAAAATCATCAGAGCTTCATTTCCAATCATCTTCAACTCCCATAACTTTTTGGTGCTCTCATTCCACTTGCCAACTCTCAAGTCCATGCTGAAATGACCATTTTGTTCATCAATTTCAATATGTCATTAATTGTTTCAAAGAGTTTTGTAGACATTGTTCTATTGTGTATGAATGAACTTGTGTTTGAGATCACGTTGGAATCTCTGCGTATGTTTTCTGATCAAGTCATTACCATCTCAACATATCGCAAATCTTTTCATCAAATTCGGTATACATCATATTATGTACATGACGATGATATGATTCGTAATAATTAAGAATCAATTAAAGCTCTTGATACTAATTTAGCGTCGAAAAATTAATTGAGAGATGAGGAGAAAAATCCACCATAGGGTAAGAGCTAGCAATAAGTTGACTATTCTATGGAATCCACCCCAACGGAGATAGACAGAAGAACTCGTCACCTATATTGGAATATATCCACATAATAATGGAGAATTAACGAAAATTTGGTCTTATTCTTATCAAGTTAAGCACTAGACTTTCATTTTTATCAAGACATGAAATGATAAAAATATACTAATTCGATAGATAAATATTAGATTAGTTTTCACATGAAGATTTTAGAAGCCATAGAAAAATTCAAAGAATGTCAAGATTAACAAATATCCAGACACTTATAAAGTTCGAGGGAGGGGAAAAAAAGAAAACTATGTTAACTTGAAAATACGTAATTTCTTTTATCTTCTTTCTTTGGTTTTTTATTTTTTTTTTAATTTTAATGAACTTTATTTATGTATTTTTAATTAGTTTATAGCCATTGACATTAGTGGCACATGATGAGATGGCTAACAGTACAATTAGTACCTAATAGTTAACAATCAGAGTCATTTGGGCTCATACATGTGGTATTAAGCGTTGTTACTGTCTTTATCCTCATTCTGTACTACACAGATGACAATGACTATAACGTTGTTTTCTTATAGTGGTATGTTCACATCTAAGGCTATATGATCCTTAGCTCTTTTTTTCTTTCTTTCTAACAAGTAACTTGATGTGTTAAGATTTGTTGTTAAAGGATGTGCATACATAAGTGCACGCATTCATGCATAAACGCATATATCCGTCCCTCTCTATAGAATCAGTGAAGGATCTAGATCCATGACACTTGTACATCACAAATACGGTCGAAGTCTTGAAGATGCTGAAAAGTATAAAGCAGGATCGTGACCATGAAGAAGGTTGCTGCTGGCATCAATATCATCGAAATAGCATGCCAAATGGGTAAAATTAATTGCATAAGAATTATCTAGACATCTACAGCATTCCCTGCCCCTGTTCAATCAGTTCTAGTAAAGATGCTGCATTAAAAGTATAAATAAATTTTCTCAAAACCGATTTAGTAGATTCATGTGGGCCCTACAAAATCATGGACACCGCAACTTGCTTGCACCAATTGAAATGTGTGTATATATTTTGTGGGCCTCACTATTATTACCTTGAGTTTCGAAATTCAAATCTTTCCTGCGTCAATTATCGTTTGTGAAAAAAAATAAAAATTGAATTACTATTAGGGAGGTTTTTAATTAAAATAACATGTCGAACTATATGACAAGAGAATATTTTGTGCGTGTGTACACGTACGTATGTATTTCCGTTGGATTGGTAGTGATAGAAGTTGATAAGTATCTAGCACGTGTACGTGAATGGTACAATTTCAACACCAATAGGTAGTGTCTTCCACATTTGTATTGGTGTCAAAGTGTATATTAATTTATAGAAGCATTTTACTTGATAAGTACAAAAAAATCTAGCATCTAGTTCAGCCTTAGCTATGGAAACTATTTAACATATAAATCACCAAAACCTAAATAGTAGTGGGGAAACCACTCCCTTATCTATTTCTAGTTTAATACACCATTTGGAGCAAAATTCAATCTTAACCCATCTTAGCACCACGCAAAAATCATTATCTTCTACACCCTTGTATTTTGAATTAAAATGAAAACTCAGCCTATCATCAATAGTTTAGATTCCTGCATGGGACGTGTGGTTTCAGGCCCCCACTCCATTTTTACCTCTTCTGTTTGTATATTATATATGATATATAATATTATAATATGTTAAATTAATTTTAGGATATTTATTCTAAAATATAAATAAATATATTATGTTATTTTGGTCTATGAATTAACCATAACATTTATTGATATCTCTTCTACTCATCTCCCTTAAATCTTCTAAGTTAGTTTATAACATTTGCACTAAAAACTTCTAAAGTTTTAAGCTTTCTTTCTCTTCCTCTTTTTATTTTATTTTATTTTATTTTAAAGCTTTGTGAATTTCTTTTCCTCATATTTTTTTATGTATGAGTTGGGTACCTTAATATTACGCTTTATGAACTCTTTATTTTTCTGTTTCTTTTCTCTATTGGAATATAAATTATTAATTTTTAAGTATTTAATAGTGTAGATGATGAAATTAGTATTTAACGAATTTAAAATATGAAATTCATGATAATTATGAACATACGACAAGTTTTATGATGGGTCCCTCTAATGTGAAATTATAGCTCCGTCGCTGTTAACAACATAATATATCAAAACCACAGAATTATTGAAGATTTGTACATGTGTACATACGTATACAAACTCAATTACGGTATTAGCCAGCAAACATATTTTAAAAAACCATTTGGAGCATAACCAAGTTGTACGTGAGTGTATTTTGCATGCATGGATGTTTGTGGTCGCCCATTACAAAATCACCTAGTGTGTACGTAGGCATTATATAGCCCCTCTATGCCTATAGGCTGCAGGCTGAGGCCAGAGATTGTCATCTCATATCATATCCCCACGTAACGAAAGTGATCACAGTGAGTGGAAAATCTTTGCAGATCGCAGCCTCCCACTAAAGCAAGGCCATCCAATTGGGATGAAGTTGGACCACAAGACCGACACCGTCTATTGTTTTTATTTATTTATATATCTTATAAAATTAAAAATATGTTCGTACAACATTATTGGCATGGTGATCTCAATATCAACTTCAAAATTCAATCCAATAATTTGAAATCCGATCCCATTAATTAATCATCCCAATAGAAGATTAAGATAATCAGCGCGCCCCAAGTGGAAACATAAGTAATTAATACAAGTGATTAAGGATTTTATAGGCTAATAAGCGCTTGAGTGAGGGTTAGTATTTTATTGCTTCCAGCAAAAATGTGGTATGTCGACATGGTGTTACAAATCCGATATCTTTTCCAACTAACGGTCCAAATCATGCATATGATACTCGGTAATTGTATAAAATTCATGAGATGTTGGACTAGCTAGCTAGCTCGCTAGCTCGCTTGAGACATTAAAAAGCTAACACAAATGATTACATTTATAAACATGATATTTCATAATTCATATACTTGCTACCCCTATAATATACTTATAAAAGACAAAAAAGGTTAAAAGAACTAAATTACTCTTTAACTGAAAACATAACATAATTAATCGAGAAAACCTGTTGAAGAACTACAGAGAAATACTTCTTCAGCATCAAGCGAAATATGAAGTTTCATCGAGAATCAACATAACCCATTCTTGGCTCTGACACCATGTTAAGATCGAAGAATTTGAGAGAACGAATGGACGACGATTAAAGAGAAACAAGTGATTAACTTTTTGTTGACTGATGATTGTATTACAGCAGCCTTAACCATATATCAAGCTCTCCACTTTCTAGCTGCTGTAACAGAATATACAAACAGACTTTCCCTACGATAATTAGAATGGATCACACATGGAGCACTCGCATTCTTACAATGTGAATATTAAAAATCTAGTAACTATTATAAGATGAAAGATGTTGCAGAAGAATATATACATAGATGCAAATCTAGAGAATTGATTAAGTATGCAACTTTGGCTTGGAAACGTTATAATTGGAATTGATTAGAATAAGTTTTGATTAGAAACACATGACTCTGCAATACCCCAAACAACAATATAAGTGAGAGCCCTCTAGGCCTCTAGCTATCATAAAAGGCAGGCACAAAAGAAAGCTGTACAACAAGAACAAGTTCATTTATTCATCCCAGCTATCATTATTACAAAAATAATTGAATATGAGAAGTAAGCTCACCCTCAAGCATGTTGGGAACCTTAGAGCTCTTTTGAACCCTCAACTACATGAGGTAAAGAGCAATCGAGCATGATGCTTCCATAATTGGAAGTGAACTCACAACCAAAAGCCAACTTGTCAAGCAAAATTGCTGAATTGTCTCACATTAAATTATATCACTAAACTACCAATTCCTTCAGTCGGTGTTTGTGTTTGTAGAAATGTGTCATAATTCAAGCTTCTTGCAACTTCAAAGAAATGTCTAACGGATTCTTCAGGTGTCCGTACAAGAACACCATGCCCTAGATTGAGAATGTGTCCCCTTGGCCCTGCAGATCTCACCACCCTGAATATATTCTGTTAGTTTCAGAAATATAAACAATTGACAATTGAAAACAAAACACAGAAAATAGAAAACCACACAACCCTTTGTCAATCCATATAGAATAAAGTAGAAGTTGACAGTCGTTTGAGAAAAAATTCAATTAATGAAATTGTTTACTAGTAAATGTTTGGGGCAAGGACTAAATTCTAACCAATCGTCAAATGTTAAGCTAGGATTTCTTTTTCTTTTATCTTTTAGATGGGGCCAAGCTAATAACATTCATGTGTAGAATTCAAAGTGGAAATTTTGAACTATAAAGTGGGTTATGGACTCCCTGCCCGAGCACCCCCTCTTCTCTCTGGAATCTGGATGACCAATTGTCCAGGCATAATACCGTCCAACTTTTAGTTACAGGGTGAGAAATCACAGAAGTCTAATCCAATATAAACTTAGGCAATTTCCTACAACTGAATAAGCCAATGGTCCACACAAATGGAAGTTCATATTGCAGGCCAAGTTTTGAATTAAATTAGTTGCAAGGAAGTTCAGAGATGTTCCCATAACAAACCTTTGAATTTCTTCAGTCAGGGATGGAAGAGGAGAAAATAGGTAAGCAGGGTCCACATTTCCCTGTACACTGATCTCACTACCCAATCGTTTTCTACCATCTGCCATGTCCACCGTCCAGTCAAGCCCAATCACATCTACTCCAGTTCCTTTCATACGCTCAAGAAGGCCGCCATTCCCATTAATGTAGAGAACAAGTGGTGTTTTAGGGCATCTTTTCCTAACTGAACTCACGATCTGCAATTTAAGAACACTACCTTGTGAACAGAAGGAAAAGGAAGAGGCTCCTACCCATAAAGAAAAAAAGAGGAAAAAATAACAGAATGTAATGGCATAACAACCACTCTTGCAATTTTATAAGGTCCAAGCAAGTGTGAGGTATAAAAAGGCATATACAGATAAATTATATGCTGAATTTATTACTGATCAATAAACAATGAGATGAAGCAAACTTTCAAACAATAAGATGGAAACAGAGCAAAGTCAGAAAACCATGACACAGAGTCTACAGAAGGAAAAAGCTACTTTGCCCAGATTAGCATAATAAATTCCTCAAACAGACACACACCATGAACCTGTGTAGGCAGTTATCTAGTGTATTTATTTCCATATGCACCTACATGAAATGAATTCCATTTAGAGAAATATATATGTGTCTCCCCACTCACCTCTTGAATATATGGCTTCGACCAGCTATCCCACATGCTTGGTGGTAGTTGCCCACCCCATGAATCAAATATTTGTATACAATGAGCCCCTGCTTCTACTTGGAAAACAATATAGTCAGATATTGCCTGCGTCAAATGAGAAAGAAGAGCCCTCAATACATGTGGTGCTGTATGGCACATGCTCTTTATTGTTGTATATGTGGAAGTTGAACCCCCTTCTACTATGTATGTAGCAATCGTCCAAGGTGCCCCTACAAAACCCAAAACAGCAGCATGCCCTCCAACCTGAACGAAAGAATAACTGAGAGATGCAAGTATACAGGGATTGATATAATATAACCAGACATGTAAATTTGGCAAACAAATATAGTTTCTCTTCTTTTTCAAGCAAGTGAGTAGATAATAAGCACCTCCTGCCGCAATATCTTTAAGGATTCCCTCACAAACTGAAGTTTATCCAAGTCAATTGGATGCAAAGTCTTCAAACCCTCTTCAGAAACAATTGGTGACTCAATCACAGGACCCCGAATGTCTTCTATGTCAAATGGCACACCAAATGCAGGTAGAGGGGTAAGTATGTCTGAGAAAATAATCACTCCGTCAGGACGGAAAGCTTCCCAAGGCTGCAAAGAAATTTCCACAATGAGATCAGTTGTCTCTGACCTCTCTCTGAATGATGGATATTTCTCTGCAAGCTTTCTGTAAACGGCCATATACCTTCCTGCTTGGCGCATCATCCATGCTGGAGGCCGACTTACAGGCTCTCCTCTCGCAGCCTTAACCAGGAGTGGATCTGGGAGTTGAGGAAGGGGAGTTTAATATGAAAATTAAAATGCAAGCTTTATTTAACAACAAAAACAATTTTTAAAGAGAAGTTACTGAGACTAAAACATCAAACTAGCGAAGTTCAAATATTAGGACAGGGTTGAACATTATGTGCTGCAATACGCACTAGCATTTTATAAGAGGCAATGCCTCAATATGCGTGAAGAGAAGGCTCATGGTCTTGGGTCAATTCAAACTATTAGCACACTAATATATATCTTTAATTGGTTAGACCTCGACTCATAGATCAACCTCAATACCAACTAACCCTGTTATCACCTGAGCCAAGCCAGATGGGAAACAATATATTCTCCATAACAGCAATGCCAACTCAACTAAAAGGTATGACGTGAGTAATGAAAAAACTTGATTAAGAGATCAGCACAGTTTCTCTCTCTAGTTCATGGAACATAAAATAAAAAAAAGGAACTTCATTGATGCATAGTATTTCCAAACTATGTTTCTCCCAGGCACCTATAACTTTTCATTACATTTTAGTACCGTTTTCTCTCAAATGAAACATTGTATACGAAGTTGTCACTCACTCCGACCAGACAAATATTTTGCCAAAGCCCTGCAGTTCTATAAACACATTACTCCTAAGACAGCTTCCACATCACAAATGCTTGTTCCAAACTATCTTTAACAACCTTTTTCTGGGTTTTCCCTTTCTCTCTGTGCATCTCTCTCTCTAGAGAGTGCACTTTCCATTTCTAGCCGTTCTGAGGGTCCTTGGGAAAGAGGGTAAATTTCTGGCATAGTCACTGAAAATGCGAGGCACAATTCCAGAACATAGCCTCTTTGAGGCATTTAATCAAGCACATAGTGGGCACCAGTAGAGGGGCAAATTCCAGCCACTCTAAGGGGTTTTCCGGTGCTTAACAACCTTTTCTCTGATCCTTTTCTTCAATTGGTCCTAAATCAACCCTCTAGAGATTGTATTATTTTTAATTTCAGCTTCCTTTTGGCATTATCACTCATTTATCACCTTCACCACCTAAGCAGATAATTAGAATCTGCATAGTAGGAATTGCTCATTGATTCACAATATAATCAAAACCAAAGTATTATAATATAAACGTGAACTACAATGCAAGAAAGCAAGATTGGAGAATAAACCATTTCAAGTTAACAGAAAATGAGCCACAAAAACCAAAAAAGTAAATACATTTCTTTGAAAAAAAAAACAAGGGGGAAATGAAGCATACCAGAAGATGAAGAGGAAGATGCGCAGGTTACAGAAACTTTCTTTTGGGCACATTTTCTTTTAGAAGAAGCCATGGAACCACTGAGAGTAGCACAAGTAGAACTTGCCCCAGACTGCACGAACAAGCTCGAAGACTTCCATCCCAGAGAGCTGTTCACACTGCAAATAACCAAATTTCAGTTTGATAGGAATTGGGATGCCCCAAGAAGGACGCAAATACCAGATTTAGAGAGAGAGAGAGAGAGAGAGAGAGAGAGAGAGCTGGCCTGGCTGGAGCAGATAAACCCATTTCGGATAGAGAGGGAGAGAGACAGGGACAACCGTATGTAGAGTTGGGAGGATTTGTAATTTGCAGCAATTTTCCATTTGCGGGAGGAATGCGGGACCATACTGGTAACCGTTGGATCTGAATTAATGAGATCCAACGGCTGGTAGGAATTTATCTCGTTCTAGCAACTTTCTTATTTTCTTTCAATTTCGGTACTGAGTTTTCTGTGTTCATCGAGAAAAACTAATATTCAACAACTATCTTACATGAGTTTTGAACTCAAAACTTCTTCTATCAAAATGGAGACGGGAGTTAAATCTATTTGATCGAGATTAATTCTTCTTTGATACAAGTCTGTAGAATGCATATGGTTAAGGATGTACATATCCAAGGCATAACTTGGAAGCTCACATTGGCATTTACAAGAGCACGGATGTGACAGTGGACGATGTTGAGATCACTGAGTCTGGCGGGAGGGAAGACATCACAATCGTGTCGTGAACAACAACTGTGTCACTATCCTAGATGAAAACACCGGGATCAACGTCCAAAAAATGACCTGTACACGCAGACGGCAATGGGCTTGGCATGGGGTCCTAGGCAAAAACTGACAGAGGGGCCGGTTATGGGAGTGACGATGGGAAACTGTACCTTCTCACACTGAGGGTGCTATTATAGGATCCAGAGTTTGGTGGCTTCTAATGTTGATATAGCGGTCTATAATTTGGTTTTTGACGACATTGTTATGGACTATCTTCAGAACATCCATATAATCTTAGACCAAGAGCACTGCCAAGCAAAGCAGTGCCCCAAGCCAAATCCCCCTCCATAGTTAAGGGATCAAATGTGAGCTGCAACACCTCCGTGCACCCTCATATCGTCGTTCTTTGAGTGCAGCACTGCGCTCGGCGCATGCAAGGACGCCAAGTTTATCCACGTGAAAATTACTGTCCAAGGACGACCGTTCCGAAGCTCAATTTAGATGTAAAAACGTGAAGCCTGCTGTGTCTGGCCAAGTCCTGCTCATTGCATTTGCTTACTTACCTTTTTTGGCTAAGAAAAACAAGGATAACAAACAACCACGCACAAGTACATACACATTAAGGCAGATGTGCTACACCACGGCATATATCTGTACTATCTTAAGAATATCAGATATTTGGTTTCTTGCTTCTCCCAAATTCAGTTTTGTCATATTCTTTGTGAAGCCACTTTTGTTGAGAAAGTATGGGTGCATGTATATTTAGTTAAAGAAAATTTTGAAAAGATGCCTATTTCACCCACCAGTACTCGGAACATACAAAAATTACTCCTATTTCACACACCAAGTATCACTACTTTCTTCACTAATTATGTCATACTCTCTCCGTCCCACACTACTCCAACCACCATTATAAACAATTAAATGAGATCAATATCAAAATTTGTGTGTAGTGACGCGAACAGATATAATAGGCCGATTTTTATACATAAAAAATAATAGGTACATTATTATATATGTAAGTACATCAAGAGTATATACAAAAATTAGAATGCAAACTATTGTTGTAGGTATATTATAATTACTAATAAAAAGTAACCAATAAACATTATAATATGAAATAAATTATCATTCATCATTTGGTCTACTAACACAACACAACAGTCTCTATTTTGTTTAAGTAGATCATGAGTTCAAATCTTGTGGACAATAGTTGTTGAAACAATTTGTACGAGGTCAACAAAACTTTTTCTTATTCACAGAATTTGCCGGAGGTCAACGAAATTTACCCCGTGAACGTAGTTTCTTGAAAGAAGCAAGACATATATGTTTCTTGTGTGAATAGTAGGAGCCTAAATTAAGCAAAAATAACAACTAAAATTGGAGGAAATTGAATCCACGTGAAGGAAAGTAAATAAACAAAAGAAAGTCAGCACCTGAATAGGACTTAAGAGATTAGTAGTGGGCCACATAAATTTTGGTTCACAATTTTGTGGTGGCGAGTTTCCTTTTTGACACTATAAAATGCACCCTTTGAGACCGATCTTGAATCCAACAGTACTGAGATTATCAGAGGCTAAAAGTTTACAAATACAAGTCTAAAACATGGGTTCAGAATTTATTCATGGGATTACCTGGTTTTTGTTCTTGGTAGCGATATGTGCCATCAAAGCCAAAGCTATCAGTGTTGATGTCGTTAAATTTGGAGCCAAGGGTGATGGCAAGACAGATGATACCAAGGTAACGAACAACAAACTCTCGATCATGATATTGAAACTCAGATTTTTCTCTAACAAAATAAACTTTTAGTTTTTTCATCGAACAATCAAATACTTTCGCGTCATTCGGTGAATAAAATTTAGTGTGCTATGTGATACCTTTGGTGTTATGAACAAGTTTACAAGCCAACTGAATTGTTTCTCATCAAACTAATGTTTTCTTGTTACGTGAGTAAATTTTCAGGCTTTCACACAAGCATGGGCACAAGCCTGCAGTGAGAGGCAAAATAACAGATATGTGATACCAAAAGGAACATATATAGTTGGTCCAGTTGATTTTGCAGGGCCCTGCAAAGCAAAAACTATTCACTTTAAGGTTGACGGAACAGTGCAGTCTTCAAAAAAGCAATCAGTAACTGGAGGTGCGCACCGTAATGCGTGGATTAGTTTCACGCAGGTTAACAACTTGTTCATCTCAGGAGATGGCATTTTTGATGGCCAGGGATTTGAAGGCAATTGTACCCAAGCTAAACAATGCGAACAACCGCCTCTAGTAAGCATCCCCATTCTCATTAATTTTGATTTTTTTGTTTGTTTATTCAACAACTATTTATCGTACATGAGTTTTGAACTCAGAACTTCTTCAAACAAAATGAAGACGGAAGTTATGATCCTGTTCGATCGGGATTAATTAATGCTTCTTTGATTGAATGCAGAATTTAATTTTCGCTCTGGTTAAGGATTCACACATCCAAGGCATAACATCGAGCAATAGCGTCGGCGGTCACATTGGCATTTACCGGTCAATAAACGTGACAGTGGACGATGTTGACATTGGCATCAAAGGTGGGGAGGGAATCCTGATCGAAAAGTCAACAAACATTAACATCATCAATACAGACATCAAAATCCTTCACGACAACTGTGTCACTATCCTAGATGGAAACACTGGGATCAACATTGAAAAAATGACCTGCTCACAAGGCAATGGCCTTGGTGTGAGTGTCCTAGGCAACACTGGCAAAGAGGAGCCGGTTAAGGGCGTGACGGTGAGAAACTGTACCTTCTCACACACTGAGGGTGCAATTAGGATCCAGAGTTCGGCGGCTTCTAATGCTAATATAGCCATCTCTAATTTGGTTTTTGAGGACATTATTTTCGACTATCTTCAGAACATGGCTATAATATTAGACCAGGAGCATTGCCCATCAAAACCGTGCCGAACGACAAACCCCTCCAAAATTAAGGTGGAAAATGTGAGCTTCAAGAACATTAAGGGCACTTCCGTGGACCCTCGTATCGTTATTCTTGAGTGTGGCACTGCTCCCGACGCATGTAAGGACAT
Organism: Prunus mume; assembly: GCF_029339155.1. Classification (NCBI taxonomy): domain Eukaryota; kingdom Viridiplantae; phylum Streptophyta; class Magnoliopsida; order Rosales; family Rosaceae; genus Prunus; species Prunus mume. The sequence continues at coordinate 12,422,214 of NC_142700.1, read as the reverse complement.
CAGGTTTATCGACATGAGAGTTATCGTCGAAGGGGATGACCGTTTGGAGACTCAATTTAGATGTAAAAACGTGAAGCCTGCTGTGGCTGGCCATGTTGATCCTGCTGCTTGTAGTACAAAAGCTGTTGCCTGATATTAGCTCACCTACGCCATCTTCACATCCAAGATAGAGAATGATGTATAAATCATAGGGTACTTAATTGAATGATGAATGGTGATGTACGTATCTATGAATCACATCAGCAACAGAATATTGCTGCTTTTTGTAATAAATTTTGGCTTTAAATATTGTTTGTTCAGAATAATCATGTACTAGTATTTGTCGGGAACAAAAATTAGCTCAAGGAGTTTGTTTCAATGTGGTGATTATTATTTGGATTTTAATTGCATTTGCGTGTTTATATGAAACTTGAACATTAAATCAAGGTAATATAGCATGAATTAATAGGCTCTGTTTTACGGGGTTTGTTGGAGGTCAATGAGTTATTTCACAGACGCAGATTAAACAAACACACGACCGAAAATTGGAGGGTAAATTGACTCAAACCAGAAGAAATTAAAAGAAATCAAGGAAGTAGAAGGACCTCTGCAGAGATAAGTCCACACAAAAATCGGTTCAAAATTTTAATAGAACTCACAGATATAGCAGATAGAGGATACCCCTTGGATTTTTAATGCATGGATCATATTAAAAATTTAAAAGCCAAGAAATGCGAAAACAAACAGAGGAGTTAGATTCTAAAAATAATGGTTTATAATTTTCTGCATAAACTTTGATTATACTGACATAGCACAAGCTGACCTGATCCACTTTTTAGAAATCATTCCAAATCCAAGTAAAACCAGAATCACTTTGGGTGCAGATACCTCAACTACAATCTAGAAAAATCCCCACAAAATGAAATTGAGTACAGAATACACATATTTATTTGAGGTACCACCAAACTGGAAGATGCATGAACGTGGATGGGCTAGACTTTCCTCATTGTTCTCATGTAAATCGGAGACCAGCAAGATTCATTCGAGCACCAAAAGGCCACAGTCTGCTTAAGACAAAATCCCAATTGGACAACGATTTTTTTTTGCATTTGCTCCCCACCTTGTCATAGAGTATTGTGTAGTTTGAGCTGCTTATATTTCTGAAGTAACAGAATTTACCACCATCGTATCTGTAGACTTGCTGAGTGCTCCCCAATCCACTCACAACCAAATTGTTTTTCACAACCATATTGCCCTCAGCACTCTGCAGATTTCTGAGAGAGCTGTTCGAGAATCCCAAACCAGACTTCTTCTCAATAAATCCCAAGTCCACATTTGTAATCAATAAATAAGTTCCATTTCCTTGTCCTAAGTAGTCAGTGTACAAATAAAGTGGAAATGTTTTCTGTGATGTCAGTGAGTGAACATAGGAGGATGGCAGCTTAATATGAACTGAGTCATTGAAAATGATCTTCTGGTTGACTATCTGCATATTACCATCTTTCCCCAGGACCATTGAATTACTGTAATAGAAGTCTTGAATTGAACGGGTTGTGATATTCCCATAGGAAGACTTCACCCATCCAGTTGATGACACGGACCTGCTTGTCCTTGTCAAAAATGTGCCATTTAAACCCTTGAAATCTGAAACCAGGGAAACAGCAAGGGGCAAGCTACTATGTTTAAAAAGCTTTCCTTCAGTTTTTGTGCTCTGTTTGTCCAACCAGAGATGCAAATTTGCATCAATGTACCAAACATTTAAGGCATTTGTAACATTAAACCCAAACTTGTGGCTCTTCCCATCTAATATCTTCCCTAAAAATGGTGTAATTTCGATATCATAAGTCGGAAGATCGAATGAGCCAATTGCAGTAATCGGTCTCCACAAAAGAGGATTGATCCCTCCAGTGAAAATCACAGTAAAAGGCCAGACTGCACCAACAACCTCACCATCTAGACTGACCACAACCTCCCTAAAAGGTCCATTTCCAGGTGTACTGCTAAGGTTGTTTGCAGCTATGTACTCATTAGGAAGATTTGAATACCAAAATTCATCATTCTCATGAAATGAAACATACACCTCCAACACAGCCCTATAAGCATTTTGTGGAATCTTGAACTCCTTCAACTCCGTATCATTTGAATTCTGAACTTCAAACCACAATCCATCATTCAAAGGCAGATTTCTCGAAATGGGTAAAATCAAATCAGCCCAAGAATGGTACCCAGATGCCAAATTATCCAACTTTTGCTCAAAAGAATTCAATTTCTCTTCAGCAGGGTAAAAATGAATGCTTATATTCACATGATAAATCCCAGTGTAGGTTTTATCTATCAAATTGCCAAGATAAACAGCAAGTGTTTGATTACTCTTAAGCAGTGAATAGTACCTTGTGATGTCCTTCTCGACAGTCCAAACAATCCCATTCGGCCTTGGTTCTGCTGTGCAGCTCCTGAGAATCTCAACCCCACCAAGCCAAACCCCGAAAATGCGGTCAAATTGCCTTCCTCTGCAGGTAGCTTTCCATTCAAGGACAATTGTGGAGAAAGTTTGAGATGGGCAATGGGAAGGAGGGGTGTAGTTTGCAAAGACTGGAGGTTGGCCATATGTGTAGGCAAAGTCATGCTGGAGAATGAGCTGGGAACACGGCTTGATTTTTGGTACTTCAATGGGTTTGGTTACTTCAAAATATACAGTTGGTGGTGTGTCATGTAGAGGTGTGGGTTCGGAGAGAAGCTCAGATCGGAGGAGGTTGAGCTTGTGGACATTGGCTATGGAAAACAGAGGTTGGTGGAGGAGTAGGAGGAAGAAAAGGGGCAACAGAGAGGCCATGAGTGACTGACTGGTGGTTGAGCTTTTGCTTTGGTGGTTTACTTTGTTTTAGATGCCCTAGTCTGGTGGTATTTTTCTGTTTTATTAGGTGTCTAGGAGTGAAAAACAATGGTGATTTTAACTATATAATTTTTATATATTAAAAATATCCACTTTTTGATTAGAAATTCTGTTGAAGTTATTGTTGCGTGTGTTACTGGCTCTCAACCTAAGCGAAGGAAATGATTGAATGTAGCCATCTCTGTGATGATGATGATAATGATTTTTTATTTATTTATTTAAATTTCTTGAGTACAAGCGAAGCTATAGGGTGAGGGGGTTTACACACAAATAGTCTTGGGTGTGTCAGGTTTCGAATCTCTACTCACACGACTTGATACGAAAGAGCGCAACCAACTGTGCTATATACCTACACCCATTGATATGATTGTTTTAGTTTTAATTTTAATAAGGAAAGTCAAATTTCAATTTAGTTTTCCAAATTAGCAAGTGCTTGATAAATCAATTTACTATTCCCCATTGCTATTCAGCTTTTAATTCATTTTTAGTAATTCCAGCACAAATCAATTGTGATAAAAGTACCTTGCAACAAAAAATTGTGATAAAAGTAGCTACATTTAGAACCAAATTTTGCAATTTTTATTTTCTACAAAGAGCAATTGGAATGTCTTTGAAAATATTGTACATACTATTGTGGAAGTGAACAGTGACATTTCAAGTGAAACCAGAGAAGTCTATGAAGAATTGTATACCATAAGAAGAAATTTATCCACGCGGCTCTTTTTTGGGTTTTCTTTGTTGTTTTTAATACATTGTTAGCAACGAACATTCTCTATTATTTTCTGTCTGTAAATTTAACCTGTACTAGAAAGATTCAGAGATCAGGGTGCAATGGAGAATGGACAATTCCAAGCAATTAATAAAGGCGGTTTGATTGATGAGATACTCCAGGGCAAGAAACAAACGTATAAAACCAATTGGCAGCCCACATGAAAAAAAAAAAATTAGGATAACAGAAATAAAAATGACCTAAAACAGACAAACAAAATTAGTATATAATTAAATTACCATAAAAGAAATTATTATAGCACCTCAAATTTAGCAACTCTAGTATAAAGACCACTAAATTAATCTTGCAATGTGAACTTTTGAGCAGTGTAAAACTGATCACATTGTTTGTAAGGTGCATGTCCTCTGGGTTATCTACAGGTGCTTTCTGTGTAAACATTGATGCTGTACTGCTAGAATTGATTTCATTCCATGAAAAATATCATCATTTCATTACACAATAAGATTTACACATCTCTGATATTTACACTCAATTAAGAGTTCGATTTAAAACTGATATTTGACCAGAGTCACCGTTCAACAAGAAAACCTCCAAAGGGACATAGGTGGAGGCTATTGATGATCCAAATCTGTAGGTAGGTTGCAGTAGTTTGCTTCCTTTGGCACACTGAAATGATCGAAGCCTCGGCCCAGTTCTCATCTGCCAAATCTGCATGACATTGCCACATGAGCAAACATATTTAAGTTAATCAAGTAAAACCAAGCTTGATCTTAATCAACTAAGGCAGTGGTTTAGCAAATGCACAGAGAAGGCCCCATCAGTCCAAAACTAAACAGAATTTTGTGATCGTACTTAAATTTGAACTATATGTTCTCTCTTTAATACATAATGATATCCATTCATTCTATCCTCGGGCCCCCATTATATGCAACTCATTCACATCATTTAAGTTAAATGGAAGAAGAGTGGAGCCCTGTCCCCATCATCTAATTTTGAACAAAACTTTCAAAAGCTTGCATAAAATTTTGAAATATGATTCTTAAGAACAACTAATGTATAGAAGGCCTCTAAAAGAATCAACTATCAATTTTACATTCTATTTCTCTAACATGTATGCATGGACTGCTGTACAATACCTTCAAGATCCACAATCGTCCACATAAGACTCATAATAATTAAGGTAGAAAATGTATCTAGAGGAACTTATCACTTTACAGTCTATTCTTTGCAATTAAAAAATTTACTAAAGAGTTCCTGATACAAGTACCTTCAAGAAAACAGGAAAGATTTATTTGCAGTCTCACTAAATAGTAAGCTAGCAAAACAATGTAACTAAGAGAATGCAAAGGATCTTTGACTGCTTTAATCTCAGAAAAAGGAGATAATTTCTGAGGACATAGTAAAAGAAACTACCTCAACAATTCCTTTCCGAGGGGCATGAATAGCCAAACACAGGCAGTAATCACTCTTTGTAGGTTCATAATAACTAGAACCGGAAGCTGCAGTATCTTTTTTTGCCAGCATCTCCATGAATAGGCAACTAGCATCCCGATATCCCTGCAAATCGATTCAAACCACCATTAGGAAACAAAATGAAAGGAAAAAAAAAAGTAAAAATAAATTCAAGGATTCTGGGATAAAACCTTCCAGAGCCGCACTATAACAAGTGCTTGAGTGTCTAAAAGCAATATACGACCAAGTGAATCTGTAATTGCAGCCAACGTGCCACTAGGTGATAAGGTAAGCTTCTCACCCTTTCTTGGGAAATCCTTCAAACATGTCAATGGTGAAGCTGTCACAAATCACACTGCAGGTCAGCCAAAATGCAGTTGATAAATGATTGTACGTAGAATTTGAAATCCAAGAAGAAAAAACCAATTATAATAGTACCACAAAAAAATTAGATTGAATTTCTTTTGTGCTTACACTAAAGCATATCATATCACTCTTGATTGAATGTCACAAACACAGAAAAACTAAGGAATGTACTTTTGTTCCACTTAGCAGTCCAAAAGCATGTTCAAGCTAATATATCATTTCTTGTTAATTATGTTTCAATACAATTAGCAAAGTTCCAAGAGCCAAGAAAGTAAGGAGAGCACAATAGTCATGCGAGTAGCAGACAGGGCCACCAGAGATACGGATGCATGATTCACCATTCTCTATTCTTCGTGCTTATATTTTTGACTTTATAAGATCATGTCACTTTTGTGCACTTTTACTCAACCCCTCAGCCAAAAGAGTACTTTTGATTTCTAATTCCATTTATTTCATGTCTTTTCATCTGAGTCCATCGCTTTATTTGGTATTTGCATAATTTTATCATATTTTATTTCCTATAAATTTGCTATAGCCACAGATGCGCACATAAATGTAAAGATCTATATGTTTCCATAGATATATGGAAAAAGCATAAGGTCTTTATATAGAGGCAATGAAGTCAATCATCAATATAATTCAATGATCTCCTCCTCCTTTCACCAATACATTCGGGTGGAAAAACTACATAAATCAGTCAACAACATCATTAACTTTAAGTTAATAACAATAGTAAATTATTCTCACCTCGTGCAAATGGTTGAGGCTTCTCATCTGATTTTCTAGGTGAAGTCTGGTCACTCCGCCAAATCATTTTTGACAATGAAGCTATTGTCGAAAATGTTGCAGGCACAACTTTAGACAAGATAGCTCCCACCAAAGACCTATTTTTGTCTTCTGAAAGTCTTTATATGGAAAAAAAAAATCTAATCATTAAATATACCAAAATAACATAAGAAAGAGAGCACTTTGAATTGCAAAACATAAGAATAAATTTTACTAAGTGGGAAATTTTTGAATTGCAACATCTCATCACACTAACCTGAAGGCAGAAATCACGGCATCCTCTCCAACAGTGATTCCACAGTAATAATGTTCATTTGACTGCCCAACAATAAAAGCAGCTGAATTCAAATCCAAAATAACTTCAGAAGGCTTTCCATGATTTATAGGGAATTAACATCAGAAGCATTACTGCCAGGGAAAAATACAAATACAAAAACGGTGGACAAGCATGGCAATAAGAAAAAATTGTAAATGTTACAGACATAAATTTCGGTGCAATATATCCCCACTGTTTGACATCTTTTTATCTTTCAAGTCACTGGCGAAATCAAAAGAACTTATTCTATCAAGGTGGATCCTGAAGAAAGCATCAGAATATGAAAATAAGCAGGGTAATTCTACCTGGATTTCCATCAGTGGTGGAGGCATAATGCCAGTAATTGCTGCATCAGCACAGGTACCATACTTGCTGACACTCCATAACTGGTAAGGCAATTTACCATAAGAACGTCCAAAATCATCTGAGCTTCGCTTTCTGGGGATTGGATCCCAAAACTGAGACCGTGTTTCTTGAAACCACTGGTGCAGCATATTCTACATTCCAAGCATGTAAAGCATATTATTAGAACCCATACTGATTGCGCTCCTAAAAGGTAGAAGCAAACACGAAAATCAAACCAGAAAAGAAGGGGCAATCTGAAAATTTTCCAAGTCTCCAACAACAGTAAACATCCATACCATCTTGTTAACTTATAACTAAAAATACTTTATCTTTGCAATTCAGAAGGTGAAAGAGTGCAAAATTCAAGATAAACACTAACATGATTTACGCTCAAAGATGACATTACAGCTAAAACTCTTCATTGCTAGCAAGGCAAAAACACAAAAGTTTCTCATACCTGAATATCAGAACCATCAAAACGGGCTACTATGCCTGGCATAACAACACAAACCTCCTCCGAGGATGTTTCATGGCTCAAATCTCTCTTCGTTCCGCGCACTCTCAACCTTATAATCCGTGCAGGATATACCATCTGTAAGTACATAAATGAATCACAATGCCATACAAAATCATCACATTTACAAACCCAATATGCAAAAACTTAACGAACGGAATGAAATTTGAAACATTGAATGATAAATGTTCATCGACCAAACCGAATGCGGCAGCTTTACCTGTTTATGAATTAAATCACCAGCCAAAGAGAAAAAGAGGAGGGAGCCAGACGAAGTCCCGGCCACGACGACCCTTATCTCATCAAACACCAACCACTCTATAGCCGTGACGAACTCCGCCGAGATCGGGGACAATTCGGGTCGGATCTTGAGCCGGGTCGAGTCGGGCTCGGCCCACCCGAGAACTACAATAACGGAGCGGTTGGCGAGCGCGAGGGAGTGGGTGTCGAGGGCGCAGAGGAGGCTCGGGTTGTCGACCAGCCAGCCCTCCTTGCCAGCGCCGAGCTCGCCGAGCTCTTCGCAAGCTATGCTGCCCAGCTCTGTCGTATGAGCTCGCTTCGACATGGTTGATCGGATCGGGATCCAAGTAGAAGGAGCAAGACGAAGCAAGAGGAAAGAGATATCTTTGGGTTCTGCTTTGCGTTTCGTAATAAGTATAATAAAAACGTCGTCGTTCTCCGTTCCATAATAAAGTATAAGTAAACGACACCGTTTTAAGTTTTAACCATCGTTTTGGCCATTAATGATGCATCTCTAAGATTAAACTGTAACTCAGTTTTGGTGGTCCTTCGAGAAATCAAAAATGTTGAGCCAAGACCCCTCGCTTGCTAAAACCCTAAACCCTTCTCTCTTTCTCTTCACTCCATTTCCCAACCCTCTCCGCAAAACTCTAACACTTCAACCCATCAGCACCGCTCCTAAACGCCTCTGCATCAAAGCATTCTCCCAATTCCCTCAAAATTCCGACCCCAATTTCACATTTTCCCACCAAATTCCCCAACTCCGGCGGGACATCCGCTCGTTAGCCGGCCGTAGCAAGAAGAAGCCCGGAGGTGGACCGTCCCCGGGCCGAATCGAAGGTAACGCGGAGTTTCGCAAGGAGGTGAAGCAAAATGCTCGCCGGAAAAGCAAGAAGCTTGCGGAGTCCATGTTCTACCGACTCAAGAACCCTAGCCGGAAGTACGCTGATAACTTCACCGACGACGAGCTCCAGCAAATCGGGCTTGGGTACGACCGCATGGTCCGGTTCATGGAGAAAGACGACCCCAATTTGCGCCACCCCCATGATTGGTACAAGTACGGCGAATTTGGGCCTTACTCATGGCGTGGAGTGGTCGTCGGTGAACCGGTTCGGGGGAGGTTCACCGACGAGAGGGTAACGATGATTGGTGAAGTTAAGGACCAGGAAGAGTGGGAAAAGATTGAGCAATTTGAGATGGGTCAAGATTTTGGGAAGAGACTGACACAGTTGGACAGGAGCAAAGGGTTTAAGTACTTTTGGGTGTTTGTGAGGCACCCAAGGTGGAGACTTTCAGATTTGCCGTGGCAGCAGTGGACTTTGGTCTGTGAGGTGGTTGTGGAAGGTGATAAACAGAGGTTGGATAAGTGGAACTTGATGGGTAGGCTTGGGAACTTGACTAGGTCCATGATAACAAAATGTGCAGCTTGGATGAGACCAGATATAATATACGTGAAGAGGCCGGTTTATCAGTGTAGGTTTGAGCCTCAGGGTGATTTTTTCCGGGTGTTGGCGCCTTTTCTTGATCCGAAAACAGAGGAGGATTACTTATTTGAGTTGGAGAGAGATGATGGGAGTGTTGAAATGTGCACTTATTTTGGTGGGTTGTGTAAGATTGTGAAGGTCAATCAGAAGGCGTTTGTGGATGATGTGGTGAAGGGTTATGAGAAGTTGAGTGATGAAGAGAAGTCTAGGTGTTTGGGGTTTTTGCTGAAGAATCATCCGGTTCAGTTGTTGCATCCCTATACGAAGGAGTGGAAGGCTAAGTTGGAGGAGTGGGAGTTGGGTTGTGATGCTCCGGATGATGATGAGGATGATGTCCGCAGTATCAATGTGGCTGAGAAGGAGTATACGGATTGGATTGAGGTTGATGAGGATAATAATGAGGAAGAAGATGTTGTTATGGAAATGGAAGATGGCGGAGAGAATGAATTTGGGGATGATAATGAGAACAGCAATGATGACGAGGAGGAAGATGATGGAGACGATGAATTGGGAGTTGAAGAAGAAGAGTTAGGTGAAGAAGAGGATGAGAAATATTGGGAGGAGGAGTTTCAAAAGGCGGTGAGTAGCTCTGATGCAATGGAAAAGCTAGCAAAACGGAGTGTAGAGGTAAATACTGAGTACTATAAGAAGCAACTGAGAGCAATGGAAAGGAACAAATATGGAAACTTGGAAGATGATGGTGATGAAACCGACTTGAGGAGAAAACGACCGACTGTGAGCCCCGAAGAATGGAAGATGGCTAGGTATGGTCCATGGAGGAAAAGGATTAAAAAGAGTAAAATTCCTCCGCAACTGTTCTTGCGAGCAGCAGTTAGACCATTCAATTACAGAAATCTTGTGAAGGAGATTGTTTTGACTAGGCATGCAATTCTGGATGGTGACTTCGGTGCAAAGACTTGAAACAATATCATTTCATGCCTCTTGTTTGGATCACTGTATCGGCTAGTTTAGAAAATTACAGAGAGCATATGTATGTTATGAATTGATGATGCCTCTTGTTGTATGAAGTTGAAGTTGAGTGCAAGAGAGTTTTGCCATGGTAGTTTTGAATCAACTTTTGTTGAGCTGCAATCTGCCTTATTTCATATTTTCTGTATTTCTAATGAATTATCTTAATTTGCTGTAAGTTAATAATTAAATAAATGGATTCTTGTAAAATAAAATAAATGAAGATAAAAATAATTATTTTGTTTTATTTTTTTCTTTGGAACTACAAAGCAAAGCAATCAGCTATGGCCTTCGCTGCTTTTCTCTCGTTCTTGCACTAAAAAATGGCGGGAAATCCCTAACCCCAAAAAGCCAAAAACCTAACTTCCAAATGCTGACCATCCCCAATTTCCATGCAACTGCCGGTAGCTGTATCTTCACCCATCTAATTCCCCACCTCGCCAAAACCCCTAACTCCGTGCTACTCTGTCTCCACACCCCGAAACGTTTCGCTCGTATCCGCTTCTCCACGGGACTAATGTCGTCTTCTTCTTCGACCCAAATATCGGCAGAGTACGCGAAATCGAAGAGGTCCTCCTGCAAGAAGTGCTCGAAAGCGATCGACGCTAAGGCTCTGAGGCTGGGCTTGGTCAGCAGAGACGCGCGCGGTTTCGACGTGACCAAGTGGCACCACTTGGATTGCTTTAACTTCGGCTCCGAGTCGGTTGCTTCGGTCGAGAAAATTAAAGGGTTTCAGTCTTTGGAGGTTTGGCCCATTTCCAGTTTTGAGTTTTGCTTTGTTTGGTCAGTGAGAATTAACTTTGGCTTCTGTTTTTAGGAAAACAAAGAAAAATGAAGTTGAAGTTTTGGGTGTTTTCTAGTTCTCGCCTTCGTTTCGAGAATAATTAAGTAGCTAAATGAAAAATGAACTCTTTTTCTTATAAAAAAATAAAAATAAAAAAAACTGAAAGGAGGAACATTTTGAAGTAATTTAGATTGTTTCTTTTTGGGAAGAACCAGGGTTGCATGTGTAAAGCATTGAAGTTTTGGTTTTCAAAATATCAATTAAAGATTGAGCTTTATTTTCCCTTTTGGTTTCTGAATTTTCTCTGCAATCAAACAGGAACTTTGAGTGTAATAGTGTTAATTAGTTTAGCAGACATGGTTTCAAGTTTCACTCTATTTGTTTATTGTCCCACTTGTTTGTACTTTCAGAGTTGTGATCAGGAATCTTTGAAGAAATTGGTGGCTGCCTCGGATAAATCTCGAGGGGAGGTATGTGTTGATTTCCTGCTATTTCCTGCTGTAGATTGTGAATAAGAAAAACAAAGGAAAAAGGAATAATATAAACTTACATGAGGGGGGCTTACAAGCCTGAAAGTCAGTGTGCGTGGTAACGAAGTATTATTAATCCTGAAAGTCAGTGTTGTGCTACAATAATGCGACTCAAAATTATTTCTTAATTTTATTTGGGCTCCTGCATCATTGAGGCTAAATTGAAGCTTGCTGAAAGTAAGATGATTGATGACAGAAAGAAGACAGAACAGCCTAGATACTAAAGGTTTATGAGTATCCCATTTCAGAAAAAGAGGTATCAGAAGGACCCAAAGCCTGGCCTCAACACAAAATTTTATTGTCAGGAGCTAAAATACTTCACTCATAATTATTCATAACATAATATGTATAGCTTATCTACACTCCATCTGTGAATGGTGAAACTGCAAACTTGAGGGACCAAATAAACTTGAAAGAAAACAACAACTTACAAAGATGAACCAAAACCAACAAATAATGCCCTAAAATAAATGACACGCATATTCTAGCCTGACCAATTAACTCACAAAACAATACAAAAAAGACCAATATTCCCTTGATTTGAATACCAGCATATTCCATCTTACTCAAATCCATTAGCATTTGTTATTATAGTATATTAACGAGGGAAATTCCCAAGTCAATTCCAGCCTTTTATTCTTTCACAATTCTTGGTGAAGTGAACCCTTTGGTCTATTTGTTTGATTTCTGCTCTACATCTTCTCACTGAATCTGCTAGGTTATTAATGTCTTATTTGAAATACCTTTTTTTCTTTTTGGTAAAAAATAATATTGAATCTTGCAGGGTTCAAATGAAAGTACACACGTGGTTGAAGGAAAGGAAAGTTCTCAAGGAAAAAGAGTAAACATACCCTATTTTTGGCTTCCTTGTAACATGCTTTGCCAAAGGAAATTCCTGTGGTGATTTTTTATGTTTTCCTAATATAGGTTCATGAAGTAGATGAAAATGAAAATGAAGAAGAGGAAAGGAGCCTAAAGAAAGCGAAGGTATGCAGATGCCATTTTAGAGTAGCTAAACATATCTTTATTTGTATATATATCTCTTGGACTTGATTTGTTCATCTTGGATTTTTCTACTTTACTCAGTGCGCTCTGAGATGCTGTCTGAAAATTTGCAGTCACTCTACTCTCATTGAACATCTTTTCTCAACATCATGCTTCCCTACACATTCCTTCTTAAAATTTCAGGGATTGCATGCGAAATACCTTAGTGTGGTTCTTCTTATTTACTGCCTGATTCAAGCTTTTTATTCAGTTTTTGTAGACTCTTATTAAGTTTTCTGTTTGCTTCAGAATTGTTGTCCTCTACTATTTATTTCCATGTTTTTCCAGATTGCAATTCCTTGTTTCCTGAGTTTTGCTGTGTCTTTTTGTTTCTGTTCCTAAGTAGATTACAAATATATCACATGGACTGAATGCATGTTACTCGAACTATTCCTTCTTTTATTCCTGCATCAACATCTAGGTACAACTGAACTCATAACTACTCAGGAACTCATTATATGCTTTATGCAGATTTGCTCATTTGTAATAATGAATTATGTTAAATAGGAGTTAAGCTATGCATTGTTTCTTGTCCTTGATATAACTTTCTATCATCAATCATTATTTGTTTTTTGTTTACAGTCATCTAAATGTGATGGACAAGCTAAGCTGGACATATCCTTTACAATTTCTGATGTGAAAGAAAAGTACAAGGTCTGATCCATCTCCTTACCTTCAATGTGCATCTGTACATTTTGTGGAATTGAAGAAACTTTTTGTGCTTCCTGAAAAATGTACCTTTCACCTTTGTTTTCTTTCATTGGAAATGTTTACTGGTGCAGGATGCAACTCTTTCACCTAAATGGAAGGCGTTCCAAACAATCATATTTCTTGAACGGGTGAGACATTTATCTCTATTTGTAAAGGTTCTTTTAAAAAGCTTGTTTGATAATGAAAATCATTATAAGGGCTGATTTTATGCATACGTCGACGTGTTTGTCTATTTATTACTCAGGCTACTTTGTTCCATTTATAGTTTTATGAACAAAGTATTTTTATGTTGGATTTCCATTTATTTTTTTCATTAATTGCTTTTATCTGTTTTTCTTTCTTCCAACATAAAATGGTGCATATATATGTTCACTAATCACGACTTTTTATGATCTATAATTCTCAATTGTACACATGCAGTCATATGTTAGACCTACCAAACAAACTTCACTTGATAATTTTTAGCAGAGGTAGTTTAATGTTGTTCACGGTTCGTTGTGTGCTTTGCTTTTTCACAGGATGATGGACTACATGATTCAAGTAAAATTGCTGCTTTTGATTTTGATGGATGTCTTGCAAATACTAATGTAAAGAGGTAGTGGATATTACTATTTTTACATTGGCATGAATGATATATGTACACATATATTATTCATGCCAATGTAATATAGTCCCCTTCTATTAAGAGATCCCTCAAATAAGAATATCATATCATAGGCTTTGATTTCTCATGCCCCATCAATCAAGTGAGAATTTTGTACTTCAATGGGTTTGAAATTTTTCTTCTTTATGTTAACTGACTTCATCAATCTTGATTAAAAGGAAATCCTATGGGAATAATATGAGTATATACTATATAGGCCCATGAGGAAGTCTGTCATAAATATCTCTTTTGAATGGTTTCGTGCAATGTAAATGTACAAGTGAGTTTCATTTGTACAAAAGAAAGAAGTTCTCATTTGGCCTAGACCCCAGAACTATGGACAAGAATTTTTGTTGACAACCTAATATGCTGGTCTAATCTCAGGGTAGGTGCTGATGCTTGGTCCCTTATGTATCCTTCAATTCCTGATAAGCTACAAAGCCTGTATGAGGATGGCTACAAGCTGGTTTGTATTTTTTTGTTATCATATAAGCTATTGAAATTTGTACAGAAGTCTTGTGATTTTTGGACAGTTTGACATTCTCGTTTGTTTAGTTGTTTGGGGCTGCACTAATTGAAAATTTGACCACGTCAGGTAATTTTTACAAATGAGTCCAACATTGAGCGCTGGAAGAACAAGAGACAAGTAGCTGTGGACTCAAAAATTGGTCGGCTCAACAACTTTATTAAGAAAGTGAAGGTCCCAATTCAGGTAATTCTTTCTGACTAACTTACATTGCCTACCTCACGTGGTTGCAAGATCCAACCATGCAATGGTCCATTTCTGATGCAACTGATAAATTCATCTTAAATTCTTAATCAGGAAGTCTGTTCACCCTTTGTGATAAGAGTCATTTGGTTGAACAACCCATATTTTCAAAAGGGGACATTCAGCCTTGGCAATAAGGAGAAAATAGTTTAGTAGTAATTTTTTTTTTAAGTTAGTACTTCAGCTTCTGACATGTAGAAAAAATTCAATATTGTATAAGAGTGTAGAATCTTATGATGAGAACAATTATGTAGAGAACTATGAAATGACACATTTTTTCCTTAAGAAAAAAATGCAAGGAGTATTGAAGTTGTCGCTGTCCAGGTTTTCATAGCTTGTGGCCTTGGAAAATCTGGTGGTCAAGCAGAAGACCCCTTTCGCAAACCCAAGCCGGGGATGTGGCATATATTGGAACAACACTTCAACTCTGGCATTTCCATTGACATGGATCAGTAAGCTCTTTTCTTTTCTTGTTTGGTTACCATATCACTATTCTGCACATAGGAAGAGAGACATAGAATTGCTTCCTTATTAATCAGTGTAGTTTTGTTCGTTTCAATAGCAATTATTATCGAAAGGACGGGATCAATGAGATTATAAAAGCTTTTTCTGTCTGCATTGTAGATCCTTTTATGTTGGTGATGCAGCTGGGAGAAAAAATGATCACAGTGATGCTGATATCAAATTTGCGGAGGTACTAATATCCTACATTATGATATTAAATTATGACATGCGTGGTTTAAAGTTTTATGTCCCAGTGGAATACTTTGGTGTTTATGGTTGTTTTTTTTTCCTTTTGCAGGCCGTTGGTTTAAAATTTTATGTCCCAGAGGAATACTTTGGTGTTTGAGCAAGGGACGTTGACGTCGAAATTATGTTGCCCCTCAGCCCCCAATTTTAGAAAAAGAAATCTGTATCATGTAATTATTATGTAGTTGGCCTTTGTCGGAAGTTACTGGAACTTTTGTTTTGCTTAGTAGTAGTATTTTTTGTTCCTTGCTAGGAGGTTCTGTTAGCTTATGTTATGACTGAATGTTGCTCTAGCTTAACATCCAAAATTACATCTGCCGAAAAGCAAAAATTTCTCTGCAGATTCTGTTGTAGCATTGTAACATGCAGTTTGATAGTTCAGTTCTCCATTGTGATAGATAGATGTTCTCCTCTTTAATGACATTAATGTAATTTCAAAAACTAAATCAATGATGCCTTTTCTGGCTTTACGAGGGAATTATCTGATAAAAAATTAGAACGAATTTCCTTTTGGCTAATTATTATTATTATTATTAAATATTTAAGTACTAAAAAAAAGATAAACCAAAAATCTTAATTTAATTGCGTGTAGTTTGAGTGTGGTGTGTAGTCAACTTCAACAGCTTGAGAGCCTTGAGCAAAACGTGTCAGCATCCCACAAATCTTAAATCCCATGCAATACGATGTTGTCAGATGGAACTGGAAGCAAGCAGCAAGCAAACGACTAATGAAGAAGAAGACCAATCAGCAAGAACTGGAACTGAGTGTTTTTTTTTTTTGGAGACGTTGAGACTTTGAGAGAGATTCAACTGCTGCATTTTCACAACCACCACCAAGGCAACAACCAGCTACAAATAATCAACCCTAACCAGAGCAATGGATCCTTACTTCGAACAGAGACTCAGAGATGAAGTCATCTACCTCCACTCTCTCTGGCACCAAGGTCCCCCCACCTCCTCTAACCCTAACACTAACCGTACAATCAACAACCCCAACCCCAATTCATATCCCAATCCCACCAACACGTCAAACAGGAAGAGAAACAGAAAGGCAAGAAATGAAAGAGAAAGGCCCAACAAGAAGAAGCCCTCGCAACCCGACCTGCCTCCACATTCGGGGCGTCCTTGGCCCTGCCCTGGACCCCGATCCATGACTCCACTCCCGGTGCATCATTACCGTGGCCCACGAAGCCCAATTCGGCTCCGGCAACCCACCGTCAATCGCCAGAAGAACAAGCGAAACTCGCCGCGCTGAAACTACAACACAATGCCTTGGACGCTTGCCGTGGATTGTTTTTGGGCAATGCCGGGTCGGATAGCGAGGAATCCGAATCCGAACCTGAGGAGGACGAGAGTGGAGATGGAGATGACTATTGGGTTGAGGGTGGTGAGAGTGAAGTGTACAAGGTGTTGTTGAATGTGTTCGTGGAGAAGAGTGAGCTGAGGAGTTACTATGAGGTGAATTATGAGAATGGGGAGTTCTATTGCTTGGTGTGTGGTGGGTTGGGAAAGAACAAGTGGGTGAAGGGCTGTGCTGGCCTTGTTCAGCATTCGATTTCGATATCCAACACAAAGAAGAAGCGGGCTCATAGGGCTTTTGCGCAGGTGGTTTGTAGGGTTTTGGGTTGGGATTTTAACCGGCTGCCCACAATTGTGCTCAAAGGTGAAAGGCTTGGTCTTTCGTTGGAAAAGCCCGGCCAGGAACGAGTAAGCTTTGTCTTTGTTTGCTTGATGTTGGTTTGTGGTGGTTGTTCTTAATATTTTATATGAATTTGGTTGAGTTGTGAATGTTGCAGGGTGAAACTGAGGTAAATGCTGGTTCCTCTGAGGGTGTTTCGGTTGTTGTTGAAGACAATGTGGCAGCTGAAAATGATGCTAATGCTGAATACGGTGAAAAAGAGACATTTGATGATCATCAGAATAAGGGTAAACAACTAATGATTTGTGAGGTTAGTTATGTCTATCACTTTTTAACTTAGTTTTTGGTTCTTCGAGTTTTACACGAGTATCAGAGACAGTGTACTTTTTAATTTGATTTGGGATATGTTGTTTCAGAACCTCTGAAACATGATGATACAAATGAAAGCACAGAAAGGACTGAAAAGGGAATCCCAGAAATGGAAGCAAACAAAGAAGCAGTAGATACTTGGGTAAGATAATTGCGTTTAAAATGAACTGAATTCATAACTTCATTTACAAATGAACTGGTTTTCTTTTATTATATTTATTTTTTAATTTTCCATGATGCAGGATGTGTTCTTTCAGAATTCTTTCAAAGATAATGGTACAAATAAAAGCTCAGAAAGCATTGATAAGGGAATATCAGAAACTGGAACAAACAAAGCAGTGGATACTTCTGTAAGATATTGCTATTGAAAAATGAACTGCATTGATAACTTCAGTTACAACTGAGATGATATTTTCTCTTCTTTTTTGTTTAGGGTTTAGTGAATGATGGCATACCCATTGTAATGCGAGGCCTTAAATCTCATTTTCTGGAGCCTACAAATGTTTTTTTTACTCACTTTTAAAGAAAATATATGTATATAATGTAGGAAATTGATCAATCACTGGTCTCAAAGACTGAATGGCCATGTAAAGAGTCCAGTGTTTCCTCGTCAACAGTGTTAGGTTGGCCGACCTTTAGTTCTCACTCGGCTTCTGCAACATGCTCCATTCCGGTGGAAGAACAAGCAAGGTCTGCTACATTGTTGTTACAGCAGAAGGCCTTAAAAGAATGCCAGGATTTCTTTGCTGGCTACAGTGGTGAAGACATCAGCGAAGATGAGGATGAAGGTGATTTGATGGATGAAGATGGGTCTGACGAAAGTGAGGAATTAAAGTTCTTTTCAAAGATATTTACAGATCATGGCGAGTTAAGGAGTTTTTATGTCAATAATTACGAAGATGGGGAATTTTACTGCTTGGTTTGTGGTGGGGTAGGGAAGAAGGTATGGAAGAGGTTTAAAAGTTGTGTGGCGCTTCTTCAGCACTCCACTGCAATATTAAAGACTAAGAAGGTGGCTCATAGGGCTTATGGCCAGGTTATTTTTAAGGTCCTTGGTTTGGATATTTGTCAGCCTCCAACCATTGGGTCTAAAGATATACCTCTTGATGATGGACCTTTGGCAAAGTCAGACAATTTGCAGGTAATTATTGCATGTGTGATATGTTTATATAGAGTTGTTCCTGAATTCTATAAGCACTTTTATTGAACGTTGCAGGGTGAACTGGAGGAAAATGCTGATGATCACAAGGATAATGTTGTTGTTCCGAAGGAAAACTTGGACTCTGCGAGTGATCATATTGGTGAAACAGTTTCAAAGCAGGAATCTGATGTTGTTCAGAGTACTGGAACATCAAAGACATGTGAGTTGCAGGTGAGTTCCATCTCCATTGTTCACTTCTCAACAATGTCATATACTGAGTCACAGATTATTATGTCATACGAAATATGTGTACGTACATCATAGAAGCATATTTATTTGTTCCTGAATTCTGTAAGTTGCCTTTGATTGAAACCTTTGATTGAACACTGCAGGGTCAAGTGGAGGAAAATGCTGATGATCACAAGGATATTGCTGCTGTTTTGAAGAAAAACTTGGACTCTCTGAGTAATCATAGTGGTGAAATAGTTTCAAAAGAGGAATCTGATGTTGTCCAGAGTAATGGAGCATCAAAGACATGCGAGCTGCGGGTGAGTGTCACTCAGTTGTTCACTCAACAAAGTCGTGCTGAGTCACAGGTCATTATTTTATGCGTAATATGTTATATACATCATAGATTCATAGTTCGTTGCAGGTGAGTTCCATCTCCGTTGTTCACTCCTCAACAAAGTCATGTACTGAGTCACATTATTATGTCATGCATAATTAGAATCATTTGTTCCTGAATTCTGTAAGTAAGTTACCTTTCATTGCTGCTGTTTCGAAGGAAAACTTAGACTCTATGAGTGGTCATAGTGGTGAAATAGTTTCGAAGGAGGAATCTGATGTTGTCCAGAGTAATGGAGCGTCAAAGACATGCAAGCTGCAGGTGAGTTTCACTCAGTTGTTATCTCAACAAAGTCATGCTGAGTCGCTGGTTTTTTTTATCCGTAATATGTGCATATACATCACAGATTCATAATTAGTTGTTCCTGGATTCCATAAGTTGGTTTCATTATACATTGCAGGGTGAATTGGAGGAAAATGGTGATGATCACAAGGCTAATGCTGTTGTTTCGAAGGAAAGTTTGGGCTCTATGAGTGGTCATAATGGTGAAATAGTTTCAACAGAGGAATCTGATGTTGTTCAGAGTGATGGAACATCAAAGACAAGTGAGTTGAAGGTGAGTTTCAACTGAAGTTGTTCTCCTCAGCAAAGTCATGCTATGTCACAGATTATTATTTCATTCATAATATGTGCATATGCATCATAGATTCCTAGTTGCACCTGCGTGTTATAACATGGTTATAATTGAATATTTGCAGGGTAAGACTGAGAAAAATGCGGGTGGTCCCGAAGATTTGAATGTGTTTATGGAAAATTTAGACCCTTTGTGAACAGTGATAATATTGACCGAGTTTCAGGTGACTTTTTCATGGTTGTGATATATACTTTGCGTCATAGTATTACGTTGCTTTTATGGAACCTTGCATGACAAGCCTGAGAGAGTTGAGCATGGTCACAATCAAGATTCGGGTATATCATCGAAGATTCAGACTCAATTTTTGTTAGTGTTTGACACATTCTGTTATCCATCAGAATGATGAAAACATAAGCAGTCTCTGCGGTTGTGCAAGACTAAATTCCTAGCTCTTCGTGAAGAAAAGAAGGGAATGTGAAGTCATACTTTTAATTTGCGATAAGTACTGTATAGATAGGGTTCTACTCTTTCAAGAAGGTACAAGCATCATTGGAAACAGTAAATCTATAATGAAATTCTATCTTGGCACTGATGTATTCTCTATATATTTTCTCAAGAGTATTGTTACTATTAAGAATAAATTAATATTGTAGTTTCTTTTAGTAAAGCATTAGCTAGGTGACTCTTCAATTCATAACTTGAATATGTACGCTACAATGTGAAGAACCAATTAGAGTAAAATTAAGATCTAGTGCCGACGGTGGCATTTGCAAAAGAGAGACTGAAATATTGGATCAATTTGTTTTGTATATTAGTAGATCCCCCCGACTCACGAATACCGAACCCCAAATGTTGAAGTTGGGACCTCTAGCTCCAGCCCCAGACCGAACTGAGCTCAGAGTTGGTTTTTATTTCTCAGTTGACTACTTACCAAAAGATTGAGTTCTTCATTCTTGTTTCATTTTTGTTTCGAATTTTGATCGGTAAGTCATAGTGCCCTTCATTAAAAGTCAATCCAAAGCATTGATATATGTCCAACCTGGTTCTAAAAGCCCTAACCAGAAGAGTGGAAAAAAGAATCTTCCATGTTATTTTTTCCAAAGCCATTCAAATACGTGACGTGACCGCAAAACTACGACACCAACCTTCAAATCCGCATCCTTCCAATTATTTTGAAAATTTACATAAAATTATGAACCACCGAAGATTTCAACAGCAACCCATGACATAATCATACAAAAGCAACATTTACAATATAAGCATCCTCTGATCGAAACATAACCATTGAATTCTCTTTATGTAGAGTGGAGCACATAAATGGAAACATCCAAAGGCACCAGCACCAGCTTCTTAAATAAAAGATAAAAGAAACAAAAGAAATTATATTACTCACAAGCCAGTTTTGTGCCAAAGCTGGTAAGGCAAATAGCAAATGCCTGGAAGGCTGACAAGGGCTGCCTATAATCCATCGTGAACGTATCATCACCCACTTTTCCAAACTGAAGAACCGTTTCCTCGTCTCCTTTCCCCCCTGGCTGGCTTGGGTCCACTGTCGCAACCAGTTGAAAGTTCTTCACTGATGCTACTGTGACCCGACCATGGAAATTCAAACACCAGCACTGCAACTGATCATGCCATCTTGGAGCTTTATTCCTCAAGATGGTGTAGCCAGAACTGGTAGATTCTGGTTTCTTCATCTTGGATTTTTCCAAAGGTTTACCAATTGCAGTTTCACCTGATGGTGGGCAATTAAGCGGGCAGACCATCCTCCTTGGACCTCTTGATTTTAGAAGGTTGAACTTGTAAGAGACCTGCCCAACTTCAAAGTTGCCTGCTGGAACTTGGGGGCTTATTTGCTTGCTTGCGAAACGGCGGGTAGACCGGCTGCTTGCAGGCTTTGCACCAGTATGCGGCGGCTGGCTGTCATAGATTGTAAAATTGGTGCCCAGAAAATCCGAGCTGCAAAAGGGTTTGGCGTTAATAAGAGTGCAGATGAGAAACGGGTTAACATTGAAATTTGTTCTTGTAATTCAATAGATCTTGAAATATGACTGGTTGGGGGTTTAAAAGAACACAAATTTTGAGACCATAAAATTTTGGTTTCATCATAAAGTCAATTGACCTTTACAGTCCAATTTCTCTGAAATGCAAACTAATGAAAACCCAGTGTCAAACTGGTTCAAAATTGTAATCACATCAACCTAACTTGGTACTGGACTGAAAACTCTTATAGGTAGTTCAAAATATAGTTCTCAACATATGAAGGTCCTTAAACCAGAAGACATTATATGTTACTACCCACTAAAAACGATCAGAAGGAACTACATCACATAATCAATCACCTTAACTCTCTTCAGAAGAATGCCTTACCTTAGTTTTCCCACATAAGCATTGCTTCCTTGGGATATGTCATCGGCATCAAGCGATATAATATACTCAGTGTGAGAGCCACGCCTATATCTTCGTGCTGCTAAAAGAAACTTTCCTTTATCTGTGAATGCTGGGAAGGAGAGAGAAAAAGAAATATCAGAGCACAAAAAAGAAAAATAACCATTAGCATGTCACAAACCACTCACAAAGTGCCAAATAAAACAAAACATCAACTGCAATACATACAATACAAGAATTAATAAGGAGGCAACATTTATCTATAGCCTCAATTTATGCACAACCAACACAATACCATAACAATAATTTGTTTATGTCAGTAATCTAAAATCAGACAAATTTCTCAGACAAAAAGGAAAAAACAGTAACTTAACTTCACAAACTTATAAGTGTATTTAATGAGTATCTTTCAGCATTGACTAAGTGCCGTTCAATAATTTCTTCAGGCAAGCAATACCCGTTTAAAACTTATAGGTTATATTAAAGGTTTAAACTAAATCGATATCTGACATTCAATTCAAAATCATGTAAGACCAGGAAACTAAAGTTTTGTTCAACAAGTCTTAGACAGATCTTGCTGAGTCAAGTCAACTTAGGAATTTAATCACCAGCCAAAAGTCTCCATTTTGTAGTTAATGAAAAGTCAACTTAAAGGTTCAGACCACGAAAATTGCCCCTTTTGAATATGCCTTCAGTGACTTGCAGGTCAAAATTTGAATTAGTAAGAGTAAAACAGCTTCTGAAGACATATAGGAGGAAGTCATTCCAGAAGTTGTTCTCATGTACATACTCACATGGGGTGAATGCAAGATAAAGGTAAAATGTTGAGGTCTTCTTGTTTCGTTTTATTAGACATTGATGGGGAAAATCGCATGGTCCTGGCTGCAAGAATCACAAAGAAATAAGACAACCAATTGCAAATCAGTTATTATAAACCACTAAATTCAATGAATCACTGAACACGACAATAATGTCAATGACAAACCAGAAGCAACTTAGTTCAAAAACTTCAATCTCTCTTCAAGAAATGCCTGAAAACACAGCTAACCAAATAATCTTCATAGTTCATTCTCTTTTATATGTAAGGACTACGATTAAGCTTCTTTCATTATCTAAGAGTAACAATAACAATAATCTGCCAGAAAATTCATAATTTCTGCAATCACAACATCAACAGGTTAGATTTTGTTTTGCAAAACACAAACATAACTTATTTATAGGGAAACCCATAAAATTATTGTTTTTAAGACACACAAGACAATGAAATCAAATTTTACGAACTTCTTTGAACTCTGTGGCCAGTGCATATAGTGCTTTTAAATTCCAAATTTTCATTTAACGGATAAACTAATTCGAAAGGGGAAACCAAAACAGCTCCAAAATGGGGTAGAACGTTGAAATTCGGTGTGTTTTTATATCATGCACCTTCTTCAAAACTTACTCGAAAACTTCTGAGTTACGCAAATTCACTCCAATCACAGATGAGCCCCATTATGAATTTGCGACCCTCTAAGGTTTTAAACCATTTCCAACTCTTGATTTTGCCATCATCCAAGAAAAGTTTATCATCATTTCAGATTCTAATAGTGAAATTGCAGAAAGCAAAATCCTCCACTAAATTAGCAAACTTTCAGACAATCCTGATCGATCTCCTACGGAGACTATTCAAATCGCAAACTAAAAAAACCTAAATACTATTTTAAAAAATAATTCAATCAATCGAAAATGATATTGCCAAGGGAATACCTGTTTAAGGCAAGAAGGGAAGGTAATTTTGCCACTGTAGGAAGGCGAGCGCACGATCTGCTTGGTAATATCCCTCCACCGCTTGCAGACACAGGCGCAAGCGACGACGTTTTGGCGGTTAGGCCACTTGTCCTCGCTATTCTCTACTCTCTGTATGATCTCGCCGAGGAGCTCCGGGAGCATAGTCGACCACGAGGACGATGACGACGAGTCGGCATAGTCCGCGACTCGGTCCAACTCGGCCGAGTCGCCGCGCGCGACTCGGCGGTCTCCACCACGCGCCTGATCATCGTCTCGCAATTTCAATTCTCTAAACGATTTGGAGAATTTCCGAGAGAGCAAGGCTTTCCTCAGAGACATGGCTTGGGACTGGGGCTTAGGGTTAGGGTTTCGATTTCGTAGACATTGGTAAAGAGAGTTTTTTTTCTTATGGAGAGAGGAAGAGCGAGGGAACGAGAGTGGTCGATGATGAATATGAGAAAATAAAAAATGATTTGTGGTAAATTGACAGGCTGTGACGGGTGAGAGTTGGAAGCCCAATAAGGGAGTGAGGATGCGACAGGTGGAAGTTGTGGAGACAGATGTAAATTGGTGTTGGATGACGGGACTGTGAGATTAGAGGTGTAATGAAAGGGTGGTGGGAGTTTGACTTGGTCAATTCAACAGAATAGATGAAGCCGCAAGCGGCAAAAGACTGTGACCAACCAGTAACTCGTTATCTCGAACGCGTCTCCAATTCTTTTTTTCTTTTCTTTTTTTGGTGTGAAATCGCTTGCTGTTACTCACTTTAAACCCCTGATAATTTTTTTAAAACAAAATTAGTAAAAAATTATTGAGAGATTCACTATTATACTCAATATATGGGCTCAAATCATATAAAAGTCCTATATGAAATGTATTTTAAAAACACAACCACAGCCCATTTAAAATTTATGAAGAGATTTGAACTTTTTATAAATTCTAAGCTATCAATTTCTTAAAACAAGCACAATCCTAAAATCTCATTAAAAAAATCTGAAATACTCAATAGATTATTAAAGTAATTTAATAATTAAAATTAAATTAAATAAGACCAACTGTCATTTTTTGAAATTTTTTTTTATTTATAGAAATTAAATGGTGTATGATTTATCAATATTACTAGTGCTAAAAATGGGTATACTACTAAATATCTAAAAAATATTTTTAGTTATTTCTATTTGACCAACAAAATCAATGTTAATTTTTATACAATTTAATTTAGGGCTTTTTTTTTTAACTTTTAGCCAAATTGATGTTAATTAAGATTTTTTTTTTTTTGGTATGACAAAATCCACTTTTTTCTCATTTGTAATTTTGCTGCCAACATGTAAAGAAGTATCTCAACAATACTTAGAAGGATGGAAAGATTTCACTCAACACTTCACTAAAAATTGAATACATTAAAATTAATCAATTACCCATCAAATTCTTAACGGTACACATAAGCAAAATGGCCAATATCACTTGCCTATCAAATCTCACTCTCACACCACCGCTCATACCAACCTTAAAAACTGAATGAATATCCAGAATGAATATCTAACTACACATGGACAAGTAATCCTAAACTCCAAAATAATAGATGGAATACAAGTTAATAAGTAATCCTAAACTCCAAAATAATAGATGGAATACAAGTTAATAAGTGCCGAAGCTATAAGTAATTTGGTTTTCTCCAATATCTCACTTAACTAAAATCATATCAAGCGTATCAAGTGGATGTGCACCTCACTCCGCACTCGAGTTCGAATCCACATTCCCGTAATTTAGATTAGACAAAAGTAAAATATTGTTTGCATAACAAAAAAATTGTCCCAAGATAATTGATCAGACTTCTAATTCTCCCATTTTCAACTTAACAAAAGCTAGAATCATGATCACCTTTCCTTTATCCATTTATTAAGCATCAAAAGGATAAATTGAATGACTACGTTAGTCATGCTAATCTGACCCCCCCAATCACAAAGAATGAATGCCTATTTCATTGATATAAAAAAACAGAGAGAGAGAGAGAGAGAGAGAGAGAGAGAATGGTAAGACAGTAAAAATGAGAAAAAGACAGACAAGGTGAAACCTTTTGCTCAAAGCAAGGTTGAATTAAGATCTCTCCATCCCGTAGTTAAAGAAAATAAGTTGGAATATTTTATTGTGAAAAATAACAAAAATGATTATTTATTTTTGAGGTGAAACCATGGTTCTTCTTATCGAGAGGCTGTGCAGGGAGTGCCCTCAGCACGACACGTCATCCATGCAAAAAATACAAGTGTCCGCATGCATGGCCTTGGACGCTCATACGAAGACACGTCGAAATATATCTTTAATTGCCATCAAACTTTGCCCTTTGACGAAGCTTTTTGTCTCCTTTGTTTCACTTGCATCTTGTTTCCTTGTACGAATCATTCAAATTAAACAGATCCAACGGTGAATCCAGTACGAGTCTTTTATTAACCAACGGTGCTGATGGATGATACGAAACAACAGCAATATCCATTTTGTTAAACAAAAAGAAACATTTTAAACAACCTGCATAGCTGCAAACAAAGTACAAACGCGTACCCAATTGACATCCGCCAACGAACAATAACCACCGTCCGATCACAATCAAGATGATCAGAAAAATCAGACATTCCCACGTTGACGGTCCTGATTCATTCCCCAGCCACGGACCCCAAACTGCAACTCAGCAGCAGCAATCAAAAACTCCACAGCCTGCTGTGGTGTCAGCAACTCCACCACCTTTCTCACCGTTCTCAGCCTCAGATCATCCGCCTTCTTCAACACGCTCACCAGCCGACCCATCTTCATATCCAGATTCGTGCATGCCCCCATCAGCTCACTCGCCCCCTCTTGCCACTCCGACAACTCCTCCGATATCGCATTCTCCTCCTTCACCTAGACAACAAACAAAGCAATTAATTAAGTGAATTACAAAAAATATCTGGCTGATTAGTACAAATAAAGTTTTTGGAAGAAGAAATTCAAAACATGACATGCAGAAGAACACAGAACATGCAGAGTTAAATGCTCTTAACCATTTGAACGTTAGTTATAAATATGAAATAGGGAATGCGGTTGTTAATGTTGGTGGTTAATTTATAGGGTGTGCTTACAGTTTCGCATTGGAGTTCGCTGACGCGGCGGAACTGGGAGGGGGAGAGGTCCCCGAGGTCTCCGGTGCAAAAACCGCGGAGGATATCGACGATGTGGGCCTCGAAGTGGATGGAGGACTCGGAGTAGACGAGGTGGAAGGCGGTAGTGGGGCGCCAGCCGGCGATCCAGTGGAGGGAGCGCTCGAGGGTGGTGGCCCACGGGGCGATGAAGACGGCGAGGGCGTCGCGCTCGGTAGCGCGGGCCTTGACGCGGTAGTACTCGTCGTAGTGGGACATGACTTTCTGGACGACGTGGAGGAGGTGGTGGTGGTGGTCGGGGGTGGTGGGGGGTCTGGGACATGTGGAGAGCTGGTGGACGAGGTGGTGGAGCTGCTCGAACCAAGTCTGGTAGAAGCTGGTGAAGCTGCTGCTGCTGCTCATTGTTGGGACTTTTGGGTGGTGGTTGATTTTTTCCGTTGGGTGGAAAATTGGGTTGAGAGAGGGTTTGAAGGGTTTTTTGGGGGTTTGGTTTTGATGCCAATTTGGATGTGTGTATGGGGCGTGGGGTTTTGTTATTGGTGATGGAGTGACAACGAGGCACGTACTTGGCTACGTGGAAGAAGATGGTGAAATGTTTTCTGTTTGATAGATGTGGGGGTATGCGTTGGTTTTGCTTTTTCTGTGCATGCTAGTGAGGCAATTTTGCAGTAGGTTCAGGTTGGTTGGTTTGCTTCTCCGTGAGGAAAGAGATACAACCTATCCAATCTCTAAATCCCGGTTTACAGTTGATGGATTGTGACTCTCTACCTTCCAGGAAGTTTAATGTCAATCTTTGCATGAAAGAGCAGCTCGGGAAATTGTTAGCCAACAAATTTGTGTGTCTCGATCGGGCACAATATTGCAGGTTCTAGTAGAATGATTTGAGTTTTAAAAAAATATCGACTCAGAATATAAAAATAATTCAATTCTTGTGGCGCGGTTTGTCTCATTGATGAAGTCAACAGCAAAACTGTAACATTCTGATGCCGAACATGTCGCACCTGCTCTGGTCAACTGCTTTTGTTTTGTTTTTTGTTTTTTTTTTCAAACATTTGACCTCAATTTATCCCTTGCACATGGCAAGACATTAATTATTTGCTCACCCACTGTTGTGTTCATAACTTCATATAAATGCATGTGGTTGGAGGTTTTCCAGAGAATTGTTGGAGGGTTTTACATTCAATGAAGCCTTTATGTAACAACCCCCAATCTCTAATTTGAAGAGATTTTCCCCGTGCTGGCCTAAAAAAGAAGGTAACGTTATTTAAAATGATTTAAAATATATTATATTGTCAAACTCTCAATCTTGATCACGTATTCAGATATGCTTCTTCCCAATCAAGATGATTGATAGTTCGATAAACGAATGTTTCTAGGCAAAAACAAACATAAAAGCTTCAACTCCAAAAGTCCCTCGAGGCTTTCAAATGAAAAACTGCTTTGAACAATCTGACTGCAACATATAACTATATGTAACTGTCAAACGCAAAACCATCTCCATTCACAAAATCATCTCAAAGTAGTTGTAGATGTGGAGAAACATCAGGTCCCTAAAAGCCATTGGATAGAGTGGAAATCATCTAGAGGGACAAATACAAGCTGAGATTCTTTCATTGAAATCCTTGTCCTTCCTCTTTCTTGATTACAACCGATTCACCAACCTCACAGGGACAATAAAGTTATTGAGGAGTTGCAAAAGTCTTCACACACTCACCTTTGCTGGTTCCTTTGAAGGTGAGGGAATGCCATTTGATGATGACATGGTTATTTTTGACAGATTCCAAAATCTTCAGCTATTGAGTTTGGCTTATTCTGGCCTCATTGGTCCAATACCTTTATAGTTATCAAAGCTCAAGAATCTAGAGATCTTGACTCTGGGTAATAATCAAATCACATGATCAATTCCAAGTTGGTTGGGGACTCTTCCTGGACTGCTTTGTCTAGACTTGTCATACAACCAAATTTCAAGTGAATTTCCAAAGCAACTTTGTAGACTATCATGGTTGGTTTATGAACCTAATATTGCATCTCAAGTAGACAACACTAGTTATGAATTTGAATTACCTATCTTTTCGGGCATACTCACAAATCCAAGTTTTCAATCGAGGAAATTGTCTTTCTTTGGAGCATTGATAGACCTATCTAATAATAACATAAATGGTGACATACTTACTGAGATCGGCCAATTGCAGCTTCTTTGCCAGCTGATTCTTCACTCCAACAACTTCTCCGACGTCATTCTAGACCAAATATCTAAACTCAAGAACTAAGAGAATTTGGATATCTCTATGAATCATTTGTCTGGAAAAATCTCATCCTCATTGGCGAGCCTTAATTTCTTGAGTGTATTTAATGTCTTGTACAATAATCTCCAAGGACCAATACCAACAAGCACTCAGATCTAAAGCTTCGACACTTCGGCCTTTGAGGGGAACCTAAAACTTTGTGGTGCTGTACTTCCACATAAGTGTGGACCAAATAAGGGCATTGATGAAGATGACAAGAACAACATGGACAATGGGCATCATCAACTTCCATGGTTTTATATTTTCACTGCGTTGGGGTTCATAGTAAAATTTGGGGGAGTATGTGGTTCTTTAATTATTAACAAGACTTGGAGATATGCATTTTTGCAATTCATAGATAATGTACAACATAAGCTCTATGTGATGATAACATGATAAAAAGAAGGCTTAGAGGCTAGATTGGTTTTTCATTTTTTCTTTTGTGTTCCTGATGTAATAAGGCAGTGCTTGTTCTTATAACTATGTCTTCTTTTTCGGTTCTTATAATTATGTCTTCTTATTTGGGTCTACTCTTCTCACATATTAGTAAATTTGTGACATTAATAATAAAGTTTGCCATAATTAACATGCTGATAATAAAGTTGAATTTGGTTTTGCTTGTGTATATTATTCTTGCACAAATACCAGAATTGAAGACTGTACGGCCCCAACTCTGTTATTGGTGGTGGAAGAGCTAATATTGGTCGTATATAATCTCCATATAATCTCCTTGTCAATCTATTTTTCTTTTCACTTTCCAATTTTTGTACAGCTTGTCTTACGCTCCTCTTGCTTGAAATGATTGTTTTGGTTCATTTCATAAAGGAACAAAGATTCATCTGTCAAAAGAATCAATCCATCTTGAAAATGATTGACAGGAAGCTTATTGGGGCCCTGACAATGTTAAATCTATGCGCTTCTATAGGATCTAGATATTAATTTTAGGAAACTGCTTCCCTCCATCTTTAGGAGGAGACATTCCTACTTTTTACAAATAACAGTTTGACACTTACACAAAAATAATTCATCAAAAACACAAAACATCTCTACACACATATCAAAATGTGACTGACAGGAAAGTAGGAGTTTCTACTTCCAGGGAATGAGGCAAGTATTTTCCTTAATCGAAGAGGTATTGACACAGAAATCTTTGTTCCTTTTAACATTGTGTTAAAAGGAACAAAGATTCCTCTGTCAATCCATCTTCAAAATGCTTGACAGGAAGCTCGTAAAACATGGGAAGATTTGTATAAGAACTCGCTCACTTGCCTTTGAGGCGTTTTGTCTCATTGATGCAGCCAGCCACCAGGCAAAAATGTAAAACATTCTAATACCCAGCCTCGCACATGCTCTGGTCAATTGTTTTTCCAAACATGGCAATCGTCTGACCTCGATTTATCTCTTGCACGTGGCAAAGTGAAAGACATTATTTGCACACCCGCACGTGGCAAAAAATATCGGGCTGATAAGTACAAATAAAGTTTTTGGAAGAAGAAATTCAACACATGACATGCAGAAGAACACAGAACATGCAGAGTTAAATGCTCTTAACCATTTGAACGTTAGTTATAAATATGAAATAGGGAATGCGGTTGTTAATGTTGGTGGTTAATTTATAGGGTGTGCTTACAGTTTCGCATTGGAGTTCGCTGACGCGGCGGAACTGGGAGGGGGAGAGGTCCCCGAGGTCTCCGGTGCAAAAACCGCGGAGGATATCGACGATGTGGGCCTCGAAGTGGATGGAGGACTCGGAGTAGACGAGGTGGAAGGCGGTAGTGGGGCGCCAGCCGGCGATCCAGTGGAGGAGCGCTCGAGGGTGGTGGCCCACGGGGCGATGAAGACGGCGAGGGCGTCGCGCTCGGTAGCGCGGGCCTTGACGCGGTAGTACTCGTCGTAGTGGGACATGACTTTCTGGACGACGTGGAGGAGGTGGTGGTGGTGGTCAGGGGGTGGTGGGGTCTGGGACATGTGGAGAGCTGGTGGACGAGGTGGTGGAGCTGCTCAGACCAAGTCTGGTAGAAGCTGGTGAAGCTGCTGCTGCTGCTCATTGTTGGGACTTTTGGGTGGTGGTTGATTTTTTCCGTTGGGTGGAAAATTGGGTTGAGAGAGGGTTTGAAGGGTTTTTGGGGTTTGGTTTTGATGCCAATTTGGATGTGTGTATGGGGCGTGGGGTTTTGTTATTGGTGATGGAGTGACAACGAGGCACGTACTTGGCTACGTGGAAGAAGATGGTGAAATGTTTTCTGTTTGATAGATGTGGGGGTATGCGTTGGTTTTGCTTTTTCTGTGCATGCTAGTGAGGCAATTTTGCAGTAGGTTCAGGTTGGTTGGTTTGCTTCTCCGTGAGGAAAGAGATACAACCTATCCAATCTCTAAATCCCGGTTTACAGTTGATGGATTGTGACTCTCTACCTTCCAGGAAGTTTCATGTCAATCTTTGCATGAAAGAGCAGCTCGGGAAATTGTTAGCCAACAAATTTGTGTGTCTCGATCGGGCACAATATTGCAGGTTCTAGTAGAATGATTTGAGTTTTAAAAAAATATCGACTCAGAATATAAAAATAATTCAATTCTTGTGGCGCGGTTTGTCTCATTGATGAAGTCAACAGCAAAACTGTAACATTCTGATGCCGAACATGTCGCACCTGCTCTGGTCAACTGCTTTTGTTTTGTTTTTTGTTTTTTTTTTCAAACATTTGACCTCAATTTATCCCTTGCACATGGCAAGACATTAATTATTTGCTCACCCACTGTTGTGTTCATAACTTCATATAAATGCATGTGGTTGGAGGTTTTCCAGAGAATTGTTGGAGGGTTTTACATTCAATGAAGCCTTTATGTAACAACCCCCAATCTCTAATTTGAAGAGATTTTCCCCGTGCTGGCCTAAAAAAGAAGGTAACGTTATTTAAAATGATTTAAAATATATTATATTGTCAAACTCTCAATCTTGATCACGTATTCAGATATGCTTCTTCCCAATCAAGATGATTGATAGTTCGATAAACGAATGTTTCTAGGCAAAAACAAACATAAAAGCTTCAACTCCAAAAGTCCCTCGAGGCTTTCAAATGAAAAACTGCTTTGAACAATCTGACTGCAACATATAACTATATGTAACTGTCAAACGCAAAACCATCTCCATTCACAAAATCATCTCAAAGTAGTTGTAGATGTGGAGAAACATCAGGTCCCTAAAAGCCATTGGATAGAGTGGAAATCATCTAGAGGGACAAATACAAGCTGAGATTCTTTCATTGAAATCCTTGTCCTTCCTCTTTCTTGATTACAACCGATTCACCAACCTCACAGGGACAATAAAGTTATTGAGGAGTTGCAAAAGTCTTCACACACTCACCTTTGCTGGTTCCTTTGAAGGTGAGGGAATGCCATTTGATGATGACATGGTTATTTTTGACAGATTCCAAAATCTTCAGCTATTGAGTTTGGCTTATTCTGGCCTCATTGGTCCAATACCTTTATAGTTATCAAAGCTCAAGAATCTAGAGATCTTGACTCTGGGTAATAATCAAATCACATGATCAATTCCAAGTTGGTTGGGGACTCTTCCTGGACTGCTTTGTCTAGACTTGTCATACAACCAAATTTCAAGTGAATTTCCAAAGCAACTTTGTAGACTATCATGGTTGGTTTATGAACCTAATATTGCATCTCAAGTAGACAACACTAGTTATGAATTTGAATTACCTATCTTTTCGGGCATACTCACAAATCCAAGTTTTCAATCGAGGAAATTGTCTTTCTTTGGAGCATTGATAGACCTATCTAATAATAACATAAATGGTGACATACTTACTGAGATCGGCCAATTGCAGCTTCTTTGCCAGCTGATTCTTCACTCCAACAACTTCTCCGACGTCATTCTAGACCAAATATCTAAACTCAAGAACTAAGAGAATTTGGATATCTCTATGAATCATTTGTCTGGAAAAATCTCATCCTCATTGGCGAGCCTTAATTTCTTGAGTGTATTTAATGTCTTGTACAATAATCTCCAAGGACCAATACCAACAAGCACTCAGATCTAAAGCTTCGACACTTCGGCCTTTGAGGGGAACCTAAAACTTTGTGGTGCTGTACTTCCACATAAGTGTGGACCAAATAAGGGCATTGATGAAGATGACAAGAACAACATGGACAATGGGCATCATCAACTTCCATGGTTTTATATTTTCACTGCGTTGGGGTTCATAGTAAAATTTGGGGGAGTATGTGGTTCTTTAATTATTAACAAGACTTGGAGATATGCATTTTTGCAATTCATAGATAATGTACAACATAAGCTCTATGTGATGATAACATGATAAAAAGAAGGCTTAGAGGCTAGATTGGTTTTTCATTTTTTCTTTTGTGTTCCTGATGTAATAAGGCAGTGCTTGTTCTTATAACTATGTCTTCTTTTTCGGTTCTTATAATTATGTCTTCTTATTTGGGTCTACTCTTCTCACATATTAGTAAATTTGTGACATTAATAATAAAGTTTGCCATAATTAACATGCTGATAATAAAGTTGAATTTGGTTTTGCTTGTGTATATTATTCTTGCACAAATACCAGAATTGAAGACTGTACGGCCCCAACTCTGTTATTGGTGGTGGAAGAGCTAATATTGGTCGTATATAATCTCCATATAATCTCCTTGTCAATCTATTTTTCTTTTCACTTTCCAATTTTTGTACAGCTTGTCTTACGCTCCTCTTGCTTGAAATGATTGTTTTGGTTCATTTCATAAAGGAACAAAGATTCATCTGTCAAAAGAATCAATCCATCTTGAAAATGATTGACAGGAAGCTTATTGGGGGCCCTGACAATGTTAAATCTATGCGCTTCTATAGGATCTAGATATTAATTTTAGGAAACTGCTTCCCTCCATCTTTAGGAGGAGACATTCCTACTTTTTACAAATAACAGTTTGACACTTACACAAAAATAATTCATCAAAAACACAAAACATCTCTACACACATATCAAAATGTGACTGACAGGAAAGTAGGAGTTTCTACTTCCAGGGAATGAGGCAAGTATTTTCCTTAATCGAAGAGGTATTGACACAGAAATCTTTGTTCCTTTTAACATTGTGTTAAAAGGAACAAAGATTCCTCTGTCAATCCATCTTCAAAATGCTTGACAGGAAGCTCGTAAAACATGGGAAGATTTGTATAAGAACTCGCTCACTTGCCTTTGAGGCGTTTTGTCTCATTGATGCAGCCAGCCACCAGGCAAAAATGTAAAACATTCTAATACCCAGCCTCGCACATGCTCTGGTCAATTGTTTTTCCAAACATGGCAATCGTCTGACCTCGATTTATCTCTTGCACGTGGCAAAGTGAAAGACATTATTTGCACACCCGCACGTGGCAAAAAATATCGGGCTGATAAGTACAAATAAAGTTTTTGGAAGAAGAAATTCAACACATGACATGCAGAAGAACACAGAACATGCAGAGTTAAATGCTCTTAACCATTTGAACGTTAGTTATAAATATGAAATAGGGAATGCGGTTGTTAATGTTGGTGGTTAATTTATAGGGTGTGCTTACAGTTTCGCATTGGAGTTCGCTGACGCGGCGGAACTGGGAGGGGGAGAGGTCCCCGAGGTCTCCGGTGCAAAAACCGCGGAGGATATCGACGATGTGGGCCTCGAAGTGGATGGAGGACTCGGGTAGACGAGGTGGAAGGCGGTAGTGGGGCGCCAGCCGGCGATCCAGTGGAGGGAGCGCTCGAGGGTGGTGGCCCACGGGGCGATGAAGACGGCGAGGGCGTCGCGCTCGGTAGCGCGGGCCTTGACGCGGTAGTACTCGTCGTAGTGGGACATGACTTTCTGGACGACGTGGAGGAGGTGGTGGTGGTGGTCGGGGGTGGTGGGGGGTCTGGGACATGTGGAGAGCTGGTGGACGAGGTGGTGGAGCTGCTCGAACCAAGTCTGGTAGAAGCTGGTGAAGCTGCTGCTGCTGCTCATTGTTGGGACTTTTGGGTGGTGGTTGATTTTTTCCGTTGGGTGGAAAATTGGGTTGAGAGAGGGTTTGAAGGGTTTTTTGGGGGTTTGGTTTTGATGCCAATTTGGATGTGTGTATGGGGCGTGGGGTTTTGTTATTGGTGATGGAGTGACAACGAGGCACGTACTTGGCTACGTGGAAGAAGATGGTGAAATGTTTTCTGTTTGATAGATGTGGGGGTATGCGTTGGTTTTGCTTTTTCTGTGCATGCTAGTGAGGCAATTTTGCAGTAGGTTCAGGTTGGTTGGTTTGCTTCTCCGTGAGGAAAGAGATACAACCTATCCAATCTCTAAATCCCGGTTTACAGTTGATGGATTGTGACTCTCTACCTTCCAGGAAGTTTCATGTCAATCTTTGCATGAAAGAGCAGCTCGGGAAATTGTTAGCCAACAAATTTGTGTGTCTCGATCGGGCACAATATTGCAGGTTCTAGTAGAATGATTTGAGTTTTAAAAAAATATCGACTCAGAATATAAAAATAATTCAATTCTTGTGGCGCGGTTTGTCTCATTGATGAAGTCAACAGCAAAACTGTAACATTCTGATGCCGAACATGTCGCACCTGCTCTGGTCAACTGCTTTCGTTTTGTTTTTTGTTTTTTTTTTCAAACATTTGACCTCAATTTATCCCTTGCACATAGAGTGTCAAATGGGACGGCAGCGGCTGAGCCCAGCCATTTAAATGAGGGCGCGGCAGCGAATATTAATGGTAGTGCTGCGGCGAAAGCAGGCGGGATCAAAAATGAGGTCCAATGGGTAACGGCCGACATGGACGGACTTAGCACGCTTCAGCACGAGCCCAAGCACGAGCCCAAGCACGGCCCAAGCACGGCCCACTTAACATTTTTTTCTTTCTCAAAAGTCAAAATGCAATAATTTGACATCTAATGTCATTATTTATATGTTTTTTTAATCATAAATATATATTTGATGTATTTCATTTTAGGGAAATTACTTGGGTCCTTAATTAATTAAACATATCAACTACAAATTAATTAAACAATATTGGACTTGATATCTAATCAGTACATATGACATATATGTTTATCTTATAATCAAAGTAAGACATTATTTCACATATAAAATAATAAGTTGTTTAAAGATGAAAAGTTGAAGTGGACTTTGTAGAGTTTGACACTTTTTGCCCTATGCCATTTTCATATTGTTTGGATGTTTGATTGATTAATGTTTTCAAATAGTTCATCATTTCTTGCCTCTAATTATATTTTTAATGTTTATAATTTGAATTATCTAGTGAAAAAAAAAATGAAGTGAAAAAAATTCAAATTAAATGGATTGGTTCTTGGGCCGAGTGTAGCACGAGCACGAGACGCGGCACGAGCCCGGCCGGCCCGTTTCAATATGGACATGGGCTTTGGGCGGGCAGGATTAATAATTTTACTAAATGGGCTAGCACGGCGCGGCGATAAATTAAATGGGCGGCCCGGCCCGCACGTTAAAAGCACGAGTTTAAATGGGATGGGCGGCTGTCGGCCCGTTTGACACCTCTACTTGCACATGGCAAGACATTAATTATTTGCTCACCCACTGTTGTGTTCATAACTTCATATAAATGCATGTGGTTGGAGGTTTTCCAGAGAATTGTTGGAGGGTTTTACATTCAATGAAGTCTTTATGTAACAACCCCCAATCTCTAATTTGAAGAGATTTTCCCCGTGCTGGCCTAAAAAAGAAGGTAACGTTATTTAAAATGATTTAAAATATATTATATTGTCAAACTCTCAATCTTGATCACGTATTCAGATATGCTTCTTTCCAATCAAGATGATTGATAGTTCGATAAACGAATGTATCTAGACAAAAACAAACATAAAATCTTCAACTCCAAAAGTCCCTCGAGGCTTTCAAATGAAAAACTGCTTTGAACAATCTGACTGCAACATATAACTATATGTAACTGTCAAACGCAAAACCATCTCCATTCACAAAATCATCTCAAAGTAGTTGTAGATGCGGAGAAACATCAGGTCCCTAAAAGCCATTGGATTGAGTGGAAATCATCTAGAGGGACAAATACAAGCTGAGATTCTTTCATTGAAATCCTTGTCCTTCCTCTTTCTTGGTTACAACCGATTCACCAACCTCACAGGGACAATAAAGTTATTGAGGAGTTGCAAAAGTCTTCACACACTCACCTTTGCTGGTTCCTTTGAAGGTGAGGGAATGCCATCTGATGATGACATGGTTAATTTTGACAGATTCCAAAATCTTCGGCTATTGAGTTTGGCTTATTCTGGCTTCATTGGTCAAGTACCTTTATAGTTATCAAAGCTCAAGAATCTAGAGATCTTGACTCTGGGTAATAATCAAATCACATGATCAATTCCAAGTTGGTTGGGGACTCTTCCTATACTGCTTTGTCTAGACTTGTCATACAACCAAATTTCAAGTGAATTTCCAAAGCAACTTTGTAGACTATCATGGTTTGTTTATGAACCTAATATTGCATCTCAAGTAGACAACACTAGTTATGAATTTGAATTACCTATCTTTTCGGGCGTACTCACAAATCCAAGTTTTCAATCGAGGAAATTGTCTTTCTTTGGAGCATTGATAAACCTATCTAATAATAACATAAATGGTGACATACTTACTGAGATCGGCCAATTGCAGCTTCTTTGCCAGTTGATTCTTCACTCCAACAACTTCTCCGACGTCATTCTAGACCAAATATCTAAACTCAAGAACTAAGAGAATTTGGATATCTCCATGAATCATTTGTCTAGAAAAATCCCATCCTCATTGGCGAGCCTTAATTTCTTGAGTGTATTTAATGTCTTGTACAATAATATCCAAGGACCAATACCAACAAGCACTTAGATCTAAAGCTTCGACACTTCGGCCTTTGAGGGGAACCTAAAACTTTGTGGTGCTCTACTTCCACATAAGTGTGGACCAAATAAGGGCATTGATGAAGATGACAAGAACAACATGGACAATGGGCATCATCAACTTCCATGGTTTTATATTTTCACTGCATTGGGGTTCATAGTAAAATTTCGGGGAGTAAGTGGTTTATAGTAAAATTTCGGGGAGTAAGTGGTTCTTAATTATTAACAAGACTTGGAGATATGCATTTTTGGGATTCATAGATAATGTACAACATAAGCTCTATGTGATGATAACATGATAAAAAGAAGGCTTAGAGGCTAGATTGGTTTTTCATTTTTTCTTTTGTGTTCCTGATGTAATAAGGCAGTGCTTGTTCTTATAACTATGTCTTCTTTTTCGGTTCTTATAATTATGTCTTCTTATTTGGGTCTACTCTTCTCACATATTAGTAAATTTGTGACATTAATAATAAAGTTTGCCATAATTAACATGCTGATAATAAAGTTGAATTTGGTTTTGCTTGTGTATATTATTCTTGCACAAATACCAGAATTGAAGACTGTACGGCCCCAACTCTGTTATTGGTGGTGGAAGAGCTAATATTGGTCGTATATAATCTCCATATAATCTCCTTGTCAATCTATTTTTCTTTTCACTTTCCAATTTTTGTACAGCTTGTCTTACGCTCCTCTTGCTTGAAATGATTGTTTTGGTTCATTTCATAAAGGAACAAAGATTCATCTGTCAAAAGAATCAATCCATCTTGAAAATGATTGACAGGAAGCTTATTGGGGCCCTGACAATGTTAAATCTATGCGTTTCTATAGGATCTAGATATTAATTTTAGGACACTGCTTCCCTCCATCTTTAGGAGGAGACATTCCTACTTTTCACAAATAACAGTTTGACACTTAGACAAAAATAATTCATCAAAAACACAGAACATCTCTACACACATATCAAAATGTGATTGACAGGAAAGTAGGAGTTTCTACTTCCAAGGA
Organism: Prunus mume; assembly: GCF_029339155.1. Taxonomy (NCBI): domain Eukaryota; kingdom Viridiplantae; phylum Streptophyta; class Magnoliopsida; order Rosales; family Rosaceae; genus Prunus; species Prunus mume. The sequence continues at coordinate 12,383,121 of NC_142700.1, read as the reverse complement.
ATGAGGCAAGTATTTTCCTTAACTGAAGAGGTATTGACACAGAAATCTTTGTCCCTTTTAACGTTGTGTTAAAAGGAACAAAGATTCCTCTGTCAATCCATCTTCAAAATGCTTGACAGGAAGCTTGTAAAACATGGGAAGATTTGTATAAGAACTCGTTCACTTGCCTTTGAGGCGTTTTGTCTCATTGATGCAGCCAGCCACCAGGCAAAAATGTAAAACATTCTAATACCCAGCCTCGCACATGCTCTGGTCAATTGTTTTTCCAAACATGGCAATCGTCTGACCTCGATTTATCTCTTGCACGTGGCAAAGTGAAAGACATTATTTGCACACCCGCTGTTGTATTCATATATATGGTTAGAGGTTTTCCAGAGAATTTATTGAGGATTGACCCCAATCTCTGGTTTGAAGAGATGTTCCCTGTGCTGATCTAAAAGCCATGAAACGTTCTTTAAAATAGTTTGAAATGTCAAATCTTAAATCCTGACCACATATTCAGATATGATTCTGCCCAATCAATAACCTTTATCGATAAAGTTCGACAAAAGAATGTATCAAGGCAAAAACAAACATGAAAGCTTCAGCTCCAAAAGTCCCTCTAGGCTTTCAAATGAAAAACTGCATCCAGCCATCTAGCCGCAACAGATAACTATATGTACCAAACAGACCGTCAGACTCAAACAATCACTATTGACAGAACTATCTCAAAGCAGTTGTAGACCCTCCCCTAATTTTTGCAAACTTCATTATCACGAAACTCATTTTGACAGATTTATTTAAAAACTGTGTGAAAACTTTGAAGAAAACTAGCATTACATATCACCTGCATTATGCGAAGGCTGCAGAACTCAGTGAAGTGATTGCCTCATGGTTTTGCCTACATTATGTGAAGTTAGAAGTTAGAACCTCCAATTGATTATGCATAAGCATCCGAGGATAGTTGAAAGGGAGCATGCTGCAAAATCCATGACATAACAGTAGAAAACTACTGAACTCTCACTGCCCTACAAATCACTTACATATCGCCTATTGTCATACTGGCACTAAGTTTCAATTTCATTAATAACTTAAAAAACATGCTTGGTTATATACTTGAAGATGGTTTAACGTAGCATCTACACAAATTCAAGGTCCACTAACATATAATTACAATCTTCAAGAGTAAGTTGTTCTGATAACCAACAAATAAAATAGTGTCTTGACTATCCAAAGTGAATAAACAGAAGCATGCATGCTATGGTATTTCTATGGGGAACCCCAAGCCACCTTATGCCAAACTATCTTAGATAAAGACTGCCTGAACTCTTACCTAGCATTATTCACAGATGACAAATTCGCCTCAATTTGGATTAGAATCCACAGCTTCAATAGACATACACATTCTAAGATGAGAAAGCTCTTTGGTACTCACAATAGCACCCCCCACTGCGCCCATGCGCAAACACACACACAAACACACACACACACACACATAATCTCACCTTCTTACTCAATATCAATAATCTCGCTACTTGAGAAATCCTCAAGAATGGTGTATATTGCCCGAATCAAACTATAAGCTAGAGAGAAAATGTCATAAAAGAAGCACAAATGTATACAAAATCGAAATCTTGACAAAATCCCCATTACCATTAAAATTCGTACACTGAATACTCAGATTAGCAATTTGATCAAACTCAAAATGAAGCCAAAGCAATTTGCACACATAGGTATTTCGTATATTCAAACAGATTGAAAGATATGAATTCTTGCACCATTTTCCACATAATTTAACAACCAAACTACCAAAGCTCAGTCTAACACGAGTTCAGCTGGAGCAGCACATACAAACTCAAAATGAAGCCAAAGATCAAGCTCACTTGCCAAATTCCATGATAAAAATTGAAAATTTGCCTTAAAACAACAGCAAGATTTTCAAATAAAAAACCTGGAGATCACTTAAGGGCATTTGCGGCATTTTCAGGGAGCTGTTGCTGCTGTTACTGTTGTAAAATGGACTTGCGCTGAAGCTCACGCCATTTGTTGATTCCAACAGTGCAAATAACTACCCAGAATTTAAAATCAGCCAACCATTTAAAAAGGGAGAAGAAGAAGACTTAAAATGGAAATGAAAATTCATGACTTACAGCCAGCGCCGACAAAATAAAGCAGACGAAGGAGCTTTGGCGCTGGGGGGCCCGTTAATTCTTCTCCACTCATTGCTCTTCTCTTCTTCCTGTTACAGACTCTTCTGTGTGAGAGAGAACTGAGAAAGACGACGACGACCCGTTTTAGTCCAGAAACTGAAATGGGTCGGATCATATCAAACTCGGGTGTTTATTTATGCATGTCCAGCCTGTGCCTCGAAGGCCCGAACACAATACTTTTATATTACAAATGTTGTGCCAGACTCGACCTAGTTTTGGCCCAAGATAGCAGAAAAAACTTATCTTTTTAGATTTTGAATTAGAATTTGCGGAGAATTGAAGGAGACTTTGATTCCATATCTTGGCTTTAACATATTGATCCAATGTGCATCTTTTTAGTGTTTTTCGCTTTGATTTCTCACTGATTATTTTTGGGAAGTTGAAATTTGTGACCCTTGATTTCTTGATGGGTTATACACGAAAGTTATTATATATAGTCTAATATGAATTAATAGAAAAGATTTTTATAACATGAATAAGGCATCAACGTATGTTTACATTTGGTTTGACTCTTATCAATTTCAACATTTTGCTCTTCACAATTCAATGCTTTGTTTTTTATTTTTATGGAGTAAATGAATATGGGCAAAGTGAGATGGAGAATTGAGTTTCAGGGGGTAAAATATGACAAATTGAATTTCAAATGGCCAAATGAGATTCAAATTTAACTTTGGGGGCTATATAAATAATTAAGCCTTTTAATTTTATGTTATGCTATTTGTGTAACATGAATAGGACATCAATGTAATAGTGGATCAGGCTTGACTACCACTGTCACTCTCAGGCCATATATCTTCCCAATTCCATGGAAAATTATCACCATTATTAGTCAGGGTAACAAATTTGAGTACTTTGTAGGTGTTGTGGACTTTAAATTTGCATCGTTTTCAAGCATGGTTGTTCTTATATATATAGTGAGCTTCGGTTGAGGAATTCCTTAAATAAGCTTATTTGAGGGACACCCCTTGTAGGGCTCACTCCGCATTGTTTTTTACTAATCCAAACCGTCTACTTTGTAGATATTCATTTAAAGATCATCTCTAAAAAAAATTACTTGAAAAATCCGCTATCATTTGACCACTCAATTGAATTATTGAAATTTTAGTACTTGAAGCACCGTGGTCATTGATTTTGTAGGACACAATTGGATATCGAAACGGTTTCTAATTTGTCTAATTTTTTGTAAGGATGATCTATGAATGTAGACTTAAAAAATGTATAGTTTGGATCATTGAAAAAAAATTCGCAAAGGAACCCTAAAAGGTGTCATTTTATTTAAGAAATCCCTCAATAGAATGAGACTATATGTATATAGTCCATAAGATATCTATAATGCTACCAAACTTGAAGAAATTGCATTATCTCTCAATTCACTACATGGAGCCATTAGTGATAAAATTATTAACCTCACTAACCTTGTCATCCTTGACCTCTACTTTAATCATTTTTGTGGCGAGCTTCCTCTCAATATAGGGAAGCGCTCCAAGTTGAAGTTTGTGACCCTTGATTTCAACAATTTAGAAGGTGCTTTGCCCTCATCTTTGATGAATTGCACAAACCTTGTAGAACTACGTTTGGGATCCAACAACTTGGAAGGACATATCTCCATGCTTAATTTCTCCAGACTTAGACAACTTACTAAACTTGATCTAAAGATCAATAACTTCACTGGTACGATTTCAGTGAGCCTTTACTCATGTAGATCCCTAAAAGCCATTGGATTGAGTGGAAATCATCTAGAGGTACAAATACAAGCTGAGATTCTTTCATTGAAATCCTTGTTATGTCGTTTGGTTTCAACCGGTTCACAAACCTCACAGGAGCAATGAAGATATTAATGAGCTCCAAAAGTCTTTGCACACTCCTGGTTAGTGGTTCCTTTAAAGGTGAGAGAGTGCCAGCTGATGATGACATGGCTGATTTTGAAGGATTCCAAAATCTTCGGTTATTGAGTTTGGGTGGTTGTAACTTCAAATGATCAAATACTTGTATAGTTAAAGCTTAAGAATCTAGAAATCTTGTTTCTGGGTGGTATTCAAATGACAGGGCCAATTCCAACTTGATTGGAGAGACTCTTCCTAAACCTAATATTGCATCTCATGAAGAACAATATGAATTTGAATTGCCTATTTTGGGCAACATCATACGGAAAATCAAACTTCTGAACCACATAAATTGTATTTTTAACCAGCAACGATAGACTTGTCTAAAAATAACATTGTTGGTGATATACCCACTCACATCGACCACTTGCTTCTTCTCTGCTCGTTGCGTCTTCGCTCCAACAACTTCTGTGGCATCATTCCAGACCAAATTTCTAACCGAACAAATTTAGAGGTTTTGAATCTGTCCACGAATCATTTGTCTGGAAAAATCCCATTGTCATTGGCATGCCTTAATTTCTTGTAAAAATTTAATGTCTCATAGAATAATCTTAACCAATACCAAGAGGCACCCAAGTCCAAAGCTTCGATGCTTCTGTATTTGAGGGGAACGCGAAACTTTGTGGTGCCCCACTTCCAGATAAGTGCGGACGAAATAAGGGCATTGATGCAGACAACACGAACAGCAAAGATGTGGTGGACAATGGGCTTCATCGACTTCCATGGTTTCATATTTTTGCTGCGTTGGGTTCATAGTGGGATTTTTGGGTCTATGCGGTTTTTTAGTTATTAACAAGACATGGAGATATATGTATTTTTTATTCATAGACAATCTGCAAAATAGCTCTATATGATGATAACAGTCCGCATCAACACCATGAGAAGAACGCTTAGAGGCTAGATATTTATTATTAATATTGTATGTTTTTAATTTTCATTTTCCATTTGCTTTTCCTTTCTTTTTTCTTTCTCTATTGTTCCTGATGTAATAAAAGCACAGTTTGTTCTTATAGTTATTTCTTATGTTTCGGATGCTTATTTCTTCATGCTACCATTTGCAAGCAACAAATACAACTTCATGCTTCAGTATATTATCCTTTCTATGGCGAAAACGACTGATTTGTATGTCCAAAATCATGAATACTATATCAACTGAATAGAAAAAATGTGTGTAAAAAGATTAGGGCTTTTCACATATAATCCCATTTTATCTACGTAACAATCTTCCAACATTTTCGACGTGGTTGCCTTCCTTCTGCTGGAGTTTGGGGGTCATTTTCAGTCATTTATTCTTGAATGGTCTATCATAGCCCCCTCTTTAGACCTAATAATGTGGTCTATAATGTCGCTACATTAGATGGGGGTTGGAGAATTTGTATTGTATGGTTAGTGATGATTTGCCAATTTTTCAACGTTTTCAACATTTTGCTCTTCACAACTCAATGCTCTGTTATTTTTTTGCGGAGTTAATGAATATGGACAAAGTGAAACAGAGAATTGAGTTTCAAGAGGTAAAGTATGACAAATTGAGTTTCAAGTGGCCAAATGAGATTCAAATTTAGTTTCAGGAGACATATAAATAATTAAGCCTTTTTAATTTTATGTTATGCTAGTTGTGTAACATGAATAGGACGTCAATGTAATGTTGGATCAGGCTTGACTGCCACTGTCACTCTCAGGCCATATATCTTCCTAATTCGGTGAAAAATTATCACCATTATTAGTCACGGCAACAAATTTGACTACTCTGAAGGCATTGTGGACTTTAAATTTGCATCGTTTTCAAGCATGGTTGTCAGAGACGGTCCCTGGATCTTCAAGAGAGGAGAAGCAGAGTCTGCAGGAGCAGCCAAGCACCAGACTTTAAATTGGACATCCATGGATCTGTTAATTTTTATGGAGTTAATGAATATGGGCAAAGTGAGACGGAGTATTGAGTTTCAGGGGATAAAGTGTGACAAATTGAGTTTTAGGTGGCAAAGTAAGATTCAATTGAGTTTCAAAGGCCATATCAATCATTAAGCCTTTTTAATTATATGTTCTGTTACTGTGTAGAAAGGGCTTATTTATGAATGACTGATGCGTGTCTGATACGTGATACTTCTGATGTAACTGCCCTATATGTGGGGCAAACAACTTGGAAAGAATGACTATCCTCCAATTTTCTTAGAAAAATCAACAGGAAAACAACTTGGAACTTGGACTTTGATTGACATGGAAGATGCGCTGGTATCACATATCAGCTGCCTTAAAAGTCAAAAATGAAATTTCAGTATAAGAAGATCTTCGCTTGAGGGCCAAACTACTTCGGAGTCAATGCAAACTTTAAACAAGGTCTTCGCTTTGGTTTCCTTCGTGGAAATTTCTCTTCGACTTACAGAGGGGTTTGGATAATTTGTGTTGTGTGGTTATGGCAGCTTATAAACCTGTCATTTTGTGCGACAGTGGGGGCCCTAGAGACAGGACTAAGAACGGTGAAACATGATTTCTTTGCGATTGTAACCCAAGAGAGTTCTCCCTTGGCTATGGCTAAACTTATCCAAGACCCACAGATTGCGCAATCCTGCCAAGACAAAGCTTACTGAAACGGCACTGCACACAATCAGATCAACTAGCTTGTTTCCACATATCCCTTACCTGCATATTCACATTGAGGGCCACACTATATCACCGGCGGTTAACAAGTTTCAATTTCACTCATAAAAACATAAACACAAAAACATCTAGCAGTCTTCAATATTATATGAGCAATATGGCACTCCCAAAGCTTAAGCTCATCTTCACCCTTTTCTTCCTTCAAACCCTCCTCACATCCCCTACATCAATCCAAGCAGCCCCAGCAAACTCAGATCTCTTCAGAGAATACATAGGAGCTGAATTCAAGAATGTCAAGTTTTCTGATGTCCCCATTAACCCAAATGTTGAATTCCACTTCATTCTCTCATTTGCCATAGACTATGACACCTCCTCCTCTCCCACCAATGGAAAATTCAATGTCTTCTGGGACTCTGATAATCTTAGCCCTTCCCAAGTTTCCTCCATCAAAAATCAGCATTCAAATGTCAAAGTGGCCTTTAGCCTAGGAGGAGACACTGTGAATGGTGTCCCTGCTGAATTCAAGCCTTCCTCAATTGACTCATGGGTTTCCAATGCTGTTTCTTCTCTCACAGGCATCATCCAGCAGTACAATTTGGATGGAATTGACATTGATTACGAGCACTTCAGCGCAGACCCTGCTACCTTCTCCGAGTGCATTGGGAAGCTTATAACAACCCTCAAGAACAATGGAGTGATCTCATTTGCTTCCATTGCTCCCTTTGATGATGACCAAGTTCAGAGCCACTACTTGGCCTTGTGGAAGAGCTATGGCCACTTGATAGACTATGTGAATTTCCAGTTTTACGCATACGATCAGGGAACCACAGTGTCTCAGTTCATCAATTACTTCAAGACACAAAGCTCCAATTACAATGGTGGGAAGGTCTTGGCAAGCTTTATCAGTGATGGGAGTCGTGGACTGTCCCCTGAGAATGGTTTTTTCACTGCCTGTGACACGCTCAAGAGTGAGCAACAACTTCATGGTATATTTGTTTGGTCTGCAGATGATTCCAAGGCAATTGGTTTCCGCTATGAAGAGCAATCACAAAATTTCTTAGCAACCCCCAACTAGTACAATATTATCTTATATATTTAGCTTCTATATGAATATGATTAAGAAGTAGGCTCTGGAATTGGATTCCTGGGTATTGTAATGCTTGTTGTACTTCTATTTACCTGGAGTTACATACATATTTCAGATTGTGTTGTTTGAGTGTGTAAGATGGCTATATTCTATAAAATTTGCTGATTTTCACAGATGGTTGTTTACATGCTAGCTACTCTAGCACTGGCCTCTACATAATTCAACTTTCTTCTTTCATATATACTTACACCAAGAACAGAGTTCTCAATGCTCACTTTCCTTCTACCTCCTTTTTTATTTATTCAACAACTTGCTGGAATTTGGCTTGCCAAAATGATGCCAAGAAGGCGGAATTCGGACGTTGCTTGGACTGAGACTGAAGACTGAAGACTGCATGACCTTGCAGCATAAGTTGTTCAATTGAATCAACTCAGAGACTGATACATTATTTTTAATTTTATGTTCTGCTATTTATGTAGAAAGGGCTTCTTTATGAATGACTGATGCATGTCTGATATACGTGATTGATGATTGATGATTTTTCTAGCTGCAACAGAGAACTATATGTACCCAACAGTCTGACAGTCTGTTGGGTGCATGACCTTGTTTGAGTCTGACAGTCTGTTGGGTACATATAGTTCTTTATGAATGATTGATGATTTTTCTAAGAAAATTGAAGGATGGTCATTCTTTCCAAGTTGTTTGCCCCACATATGAAGGCAGTTACATTAAAACAATCACTATTGACAGAACTATCTCAAAGCAGTTGTAGACATCCCCTTAATTTTTGCAAACTCCGTTATCACGAAACTCATTTTGACAGATTTATTTAGAAACTGAGTGAAAACTTTGAAGAAAACTAGCATTACATATCACCTGCATTAAGTGAAGGTTGCAGAACTCAGTGAAGTGATTGCCTCATGGTTTTGGCTACATTATGTGAAGTTAGAAGTTAGAACCTCCAATTGATTATGCATAAGCATCCGAGGATAGTTGAAAGGGAGCATGCTGCAAAATCCAAGACATAAAAGTAGAAAACTACCGAACTCTCACTGCCCTACAAATCACTTACATGTTGCCTCTTGTCATACTGGCACTAAGTTCCAATTTCATTAATAACTTAAAAACATGCTTGTTTATATACTTGAAGATGGTTTAACGTAGCATCTACACAAATACAAGGTCCACTAACATATAATTGTAATCTTCAACAGTAAGTTGTTCTGATAACCAACAAATAAAATAGTGCAATGCATGACTATCCAAAGTGAATAAATAGAAGCATGCATGCTATGGGAAACCCCAAGCCACCTTATGCCAAAGCATCTTAGATAAAGACTGCCTGAACTCTTACCTAGCATTACGAAAAATTCGCCTCGATTTGGAGCTTCAATAGACATTGCATATTCTAAGATGAGAAAGCTCTTCGGTACTCACAATAGCACCCACCAACACCACACCCCACCCCAACTGCGCTCGCACACACACACCAATAATCTCGCTATTTGAGTCATCCTCAAGAATGGTGTATATTGCCGGAATCAAACTATAGAGAAAATGTCACAAAACAAGCACAAATGTATACAAAATCGAAATGTTGACAATCCCCATTACCGTTCAAATTTGAACACTAAATACTCAGATTAGCAATTTGATCAAACTCAAAATGAAGCCGAAGAAATTTGCACACATAGGTATTTCGTATATTCAAACAGATTGAAAGATATGAATTCTTGCACCATTTTCCACATAATTAACAACCAAACTACCAAAGCTCAGTCTAACACGAGTTCAGCTGGAGCAGCACATACAAACTCAAAATGAAGCCAAAGATCAAGCTCACTTGCCAAATCCCATGATAAAAATTGAAAATTTGCCTTAAAACAACAGCAAGATTTTCAAATAAAAAACCTGGAGATCACTCAAGGGCATTTGCGGCATTTTCAGGGAGCTGTTGCTGCTGCTGTTGTTGTAAAATGGACTTGCGCTGAAGCTCACGCCATTTGTTGATTCCAACAGTGCAAATAACTACCCAGAATTTAAAATCAGCCAACCATTTAAAAAGAGAGAAGAAGAAGACTTAAAATTGAAATGAAAATTCATGACTTACAGCCAGCGCCGACAAAATAAAGCAGACGAAGGAGCTTTGGCGCTGGGGGGCCCGCTAATTCTTCTCCACTCATTGCTCTTCTCTTCTTCCTGTTACAGACTCTTCTGTGTGAGAAGTTGAGAACTGAGAAAGACGACGACGACGACCCGTTTTTGTCCAGAAACTGAAATGGGTCGGATCATATCGAAGTCGGGTGTTTATTAATGCATGTACAGCCTGTGCCTCGAAGGCCCGAACGCAATACTTTTGTATTACAAATGTTGGGCCAGACCCTACCCAGTTTTGGCCCAAGATAGCAGAAAAAACTTCTCCCTTGAGACTTTGACTTGGAATTTGCAGAGAAATGAAGGCGATTTTGATTCCATATCTTGGCTTTAACATATTCATCCGGTGTGCATCTTTTTAGTGTTTTCTGCTGTGATTTTTCACAGATTATTTTTGGGAACTTAAAATTTTGTGACCCTTGATTTCTTGATGGGTTATATATGAAAGTTATTATATCTAGTCTAATATGAATTAATGGAAAAGATTTTTATAACATGAATAGGGCATCAACGTATGTTTACATCTGCCTTGATTGTTATCAATTTCAACATTTTGCTCTTCACAATTCATGTTATTTTTTATGGAGTTAATGAATATGGGCAAAGTGAGACGGAGAATTGAGTTTCATGGGGTAAAGTGTGGCAAATTGAGTTTCAGGTGACAAAATGATATTCAAATTGAGTTTCAAGGGCCATAACAATAATTAAGCCTTTTTAATCTTATGTTCTGCTATTTTCGAGTGGATTCCATGTTGATCTTTCATAGTGATTGAAGTAACGAAATTAAGTTTACTGGCTGCAGTAAAAGAAAAAAGAAAAATGACCATGACAAACCACAAAAAACAAGAACGGTAATTTGAAATCATTAAAGCATTATTTCTCTGATCTCCGTCTATAGATTAACACTAGCAATGGTGCCCGCGCGATGCTGCGGGTTTTAAAACCGTGTGAAATGTGTAGGAAAGATGGTACTATTTATATAGTCATGGAGATCTAAATAGTGGCATCATGCTTTGTTTAGCAAGTCTAAGTTACAAAAAAAATATGATAATAACATGTTTTTTATGTTGTTTGTCTTGATTAAAATACTGACCATATTTTAATAAATCAAGTAACAGTCAAAACATCAAAATATCGACAATATTGAGCTGCTCATTGTTCAAAAGAGTTTGGATAGGTCTTTATATATATGCCACTGGGTGGTGGAAGAGGATTTTTCTGCCTTGATCTCTGTTAGAATGGGTTCTCTCTCTTGTTAGCTCCGCTGTAGAGGTGGCTTATGTTCTTTGTTGTCCTCTGCAGAGGTTTTAACTCTGTTGATACAAATTTGGAAAATGACAGGTGTTAATGTAAGCAGAATAAAGGCAAAAATAACAGGCTATGGGTTATAGTTTTGTTCATTACATCTAAAACATCTGATAAGGCCATCAAATTAGTATCAGGCCACCAAATTTAAACACCACATTAGTATTAGGCCATCAAATTTTTTCCATCTCTTTCATTTGTAAACTCTAATGGGTTTGAACAAAATGTACTCATCACCTACCCCTCAATTGGTGGGAACAGTTTTTTACCAACGCCCTTAAACTATATAAATAACTACATTTAAAAAGTAGGCAAACAGATAACAAACAAACAGGAATTCTCATCTTTCACCAAAAACAAACACTTTCACCTCTGAGTAACAATAAATTGCAGAAATTGTAAATTGAAATAAAGTTATGTTCCTGTATTCAATGAAAGAGAGCAAACTTACATTTGAATCTGCAGTGAAGTTGAAATACTGGAATAAGATTCTCAGGACCAAGAAAACAATTCCAACAATAATACCCAATGACTCAGGCCCTGCAAAACACAAATGGAACATTAACTATAAAAGATAAGTTGGGGGTATGAAACATCATACTAATATAACAGACTACTTATATTTGGAAAAGCAAAAAGAGGATCTTCTCCGGTGCACACTTCATAATATTTGGATTTTGCATTTTCTAAAACAAACCTTCTGAAATGGAAATCCAAATTTCTCACTAAAATTAATTTCTAGGGAATACAAAAGGAAAAACCAAAGTCAAAACTATGGATGATAATCACTGTGCCTTAATTGTCTAAATCATTGATGCTGCAAATCATCAAATTTTTCATAAACAACAGTCTAAACAATGAGCTCCAAAGACTCAGTAACATAGATGAAAGAGTTGAGCTGCAAATTTAGCATGCAGCAGAACCTATATAATTTTGGTTTTCCATGTGAGATAAGACAGTCTCAATTAATTAATCCGTTGCAACACTGTTTTGGATATGAAGGAATATAAAAAATATGGACCCCAACAGAAATCACAACCTCTGTTACATTTCCTTTTCTCATACCAACAAATGGAAACACGAAAATATGAGGATATGAAGTGAAGACTGGTTTGTTTTCAAATTCATTCAGAAGACAATAACATCTTAATTGTGAGCGAAGACAGTTCCTACAACTCTGTCCTTGTGTATCATAAAGTTCTAATTCATCAAAATTATCTATCAGCCTCTGCATGTAGAATGCGAAACAGCAATCTGCTTATATACCAAAAAACAAATAGACACACAAACACATACATATTACAACTAAAATTATTACAATTGTGGTTCATTAGGCACAAATAACTTGAGTTTAATTAATTAGCACCACAATAAATAAGTCGATAATCTGAAGCCACCATAATACCAAGTTCACATGATGCCTTAAATCTTAAACCTAAAAATTGGTTAGAATATTACCCCGGAGAAGTTTTATGTGCTGGTTCCACCTTCAGTTTTTGAAGCTGACCAGTAAAGAAAATATCCACTGATCATTCAATGCAATGAGAACAAAAACTCAACAAAATTACTTGCAGCAGAGAGTGCTTCAAAATTTACCTGATCTGCAAGTTCAATGATAAAGAAGTCTTCGCACCACCAACCAGAAAAGCATTTGAAAAAAGAGGAAGTTGCCTTAAGAAGCTCTGAGTTTGTCAACTGCATGAATCAACACATTACTGGAGAATTTACAATTTCTTGATTCAGCCTGAGTCATAAAAAATATAAACCTCGAAAGTAAAAGAAATAGATCTCACTGTACCTGAGAATTAATGAAGAATTCTAAAGTTAATTTTAAATTTCAATGCTAAATATATTGGCTCCTTAATCAATGTCATGGCAAAAGTTCCCCATAAAAGTTAAAAAAAAGCATGAACTCCTGACCTACGGGGATTTTATTCAACCATTTGGGCTCCAAAGCAACATCTTCAAGAAGATACTGAGATACAATGTGGGGTAAAACAACACAAAAATGTAATGAATATTTCGTAAAGTTCTTCAACAAAAGCATATAAATGTCATCTTTATGAGGGCTGATACACGAAAGAGGGATTGAAATCGGCTTGTATGATTATCAATCCTGAAAATATGCAGAGAGTGCAATTAATAAGTTTGTTAAGCTAAATGGAGAATAAATTATATATTGTGTGGAAGCACAAATTAAACCTAGTAACTTTTTTTTTTCGGTTACAATTAAACCTAGTAACTTTGAAAAGGAAGAAAATGAACAAATTTGATTATCCAAATATGCTATTTGTCATTATATATATGGATAGGAGCAGCCAGAAGACAAATGCTATTTGAAAAACAACAATATAATATTTGACATATAATCATATTCTCTGTTTCATCAGTCATTCAAAACTTCCCTTTAAAGCCAATTTTAAACAGAGTAAATAAAGTCCAAAAAGTCAGTTTCCTTGAGATCAAAATCCTTCTGATTTTGTGCGGTAGCCGTAGTGGGTTGGACTTGAACGCACATTAGCGTCACGTGCATGGAATGGATCGAAATCTTAACTTATTCTAATCCTAACCAATTTTTATCAAACACCTTCTCTGCTACTTGAGCTAATTCCTACAGCATACACTGAAATTATGCTTCCAAGAGTATCAAGTAAATCTGAATACACTTAACTATGAGCAAACCATGCGTATATGGTAAATAAAAATTCATGAAAGGAAGTGGAAAACTCATGTACCTGACGGATAACAGTGGTGGATATGCACATTGTGGATGATGACATTGCTTATGTACTGCCATGTGATGCAGCCACAACCCACAATGTGGACATTGGCTCCACGGCAATCAAGGGTCTTGCAGCTGTTGAAGATGAGCTCTTGGGAGAGCTTGATGAGCATGTTGCCGGGGAACACAATCCAGAGGCTCGATCAGTATCACAGATATCTCGAGTGCTGGTCTTGGATTCACAGCATCATCATTAGAAGAGTCTGTGACAATATAATACTCACCACCTTTGCCTCCAAGAGCATATTGGCCAAACCCAATTGCACAATCTGCTAAGCTCACTGTATGTCCGCCAATTTGGGTCACATTCCCAACATCATCTATTGGGTTTTCGGTTAGGCATGAAGAGTCCTAGTATTTTTGGGTTCCTTGCAGCATTTGCCTTCTTGCCAAAGAAGCATAAACCTTCCTGAAAAATAAAGGGAAAAAAGAAGTAAAGATTGATAACTCAGATCTACAAAAGGCTGAGAAACAGAAGAAAACAGTGAAAAAAAAAAACAGAGGAGGTAATTAAAGCTATGTATTTTACCTATGAACTTCTTGAACAACAACTTCCGGGTTGGGATGTTGGCCAGGAAGAGTGAGGTTGAGGAATGCTGTGGCGAGAGAAGAAAATGAGCAGAGAAGAAAGAGCAGGGCAATGCGGGTAATACAACAAATTTTACATTGCTATACAATTGCAATACTATATCAAGAGAATGTGGTTCCACCCTTTTATAATCAAGGGTATATGCTATAGAAAGCTAGTCTGTTTGTATGTGAAAATGACATAACATGATTTTCAGTAATTGAGTAATCAAGAACCTTATGCATCTTCAAGGTCAAAGAGAGACTCCAAAAAGGGAATGCAAGATAAGTACAAACAGGAAAAAAAAAAAATTCAGCCACAGGACATCAATTACCAGTTGATGAGCAGCATATTGATTACTCCAGTTCTTTTTCCTTAGATCTTCCTCCCTGTAAAAACAAACCAAACTCAATTTCTGATTTCCTTCTCAATTTTCGATATGGAAAATGAATAAACCAACCTAGAAAACCAAAAGAATGTTAAAACCAACCTTTTTTTTCGAAACCTAGAAATCCCTTTGAGCTAAACCCGTGCGATGAGAAGAAGGATGAAGCGCTTGGAAAGATGGCTGAACAAACGAAGCAGATGAGATAAGATGAATTAGCAAGGGTAGAGAAATCTGAGAATAAGCTATGCATGCTTACCTTGAAAGTACCCATGTCTGAGAATTAGAAAGAGATTGAAACAGAGAGAGAGCTGGAGTTCGATATGAAGAAGAAGACCAATGCACACCACTCCTATAAAAATCGAAGCCTCGAGATAATCTCCAACGAGAAACCGACCTCTTCCATCATTGCCCGCAACCAGGCCAACCAACCTGGTTAGAAACGAACTCAGCATCGGATAGAACGAAGGCTCCAAGTCGTTACAATCGAAGGAGAGGGGGGGCAAAACGGGAAGAGCAGAAACTAATTAATCAAGGGCAAACCGTGATTTCACTGTGTTGATGAGAAAAATGAGTTTGCAAAACAGTAAAAAGAGAGGGCATTTCCGTCATTTCACTGTGCTTAGGAACAGTGTTTAGTTGCATTGCGCTTTAGTATATATATAATTTCCTTTAGTAGTGAATCATGATATGGTTACATTTTCAAGAAGAACAAAGTGCCGTTTCCCCCCCTGAACTATGACCCTAATCTAACTTACACCCCGAACTAAAAAATCTTCCAATTTAGCACATGAACTATATGAATTCACTAATTTCACCACTATCCTTAGATTTAAGATGATTTCATCCAAAGTTCTGTCAAAATTTACACGTGTGGCTCATGTGGAACAAAACTATAGGGCAATATAGTCATCCTAATACCTTTCCCTATCATTCCTAGCACCTTCCCTAATTGCTTGGTGCCAAAACAAAAAAACACTAGCCCTATTTCACATAATCAAAGCACCACAACCAATCCAAAAAATAGACCCAACCCATTTCTGACATTTGAGAAGAAGAACAAGAAGAAGATGCGAAGGAATAGACCCAACCCATACTCCTCCTCTTCCCAAAACTCACCATTCGAGCACATCCAAGCCCAACCGTAATACCCTTCGCAAATATCCTCCTTCTAGCCATAATCAGCCCCAAATAGAGAGAGAAACAGAGAATGGGATTAAAAAAATAAAAAATAAAAAATAAAAAGAGGAGGAAGAAGAGGAAAAAAAAAAAGAGGGGAAGAAGAAGAGAAAGAATATGAGAGAGGATGAAGAAGATAAACAAAAATGGAGGGAGAAAGAATGAGAGAGAGAGAGAGAGAGAGAAAGTTTCATAGGGAGAGATGAGAGCGTGCGTGAGAAAGAGGAAGTGTGTGTTAGAATTACTATATTGCCCTTTTGTTCTATCCCACGTGAGGCTCTCGTGTGAATTTTGATAGAATTTGGATGAAATCATCTGGAATCTAACAGTAGGGGTGAAATTAGAGGATTCGGGTGCTAAATTGGTACGTAGATTTTTTTTGTTCAAGGGGGTAACTTCAATTAGGGTGATAGTTAGGGAGGTAAACAACTGAAAATCCTTTAAGGAAGGGAAGCATGTCAATTTATGAGACTGGAGGTTCCATGGCAAAATTTATAGATGAGGGCATGGAAAATTGGAAATCCCCCAAATTGAACTTATTATTCACCAACCATCTACGTACCTAGACTCCACCTGTTGAAATTCCTTGGCTAATGTCCTTTGCAGATATTCAAAATTTGAAAATCCCCCAAACTGAACTAATTCTTTAACTCTCTGCATTGGAAATGGACCTTACATTTTATTTGTGTTTCTCTACCCATAGATAACACCCACATATGAGGAAATGGCACCTTTTGTTGCGGGAGTGAAGCATAATTACATATTTGGTGGAATTTGTAGCATTGCAGCAAATGCATCCATCAAGGTTTGTACCTTATATATAATATTTTGTTAGATAATTTGAATATATATTAATATTTAAAGAGTATAGCCATACGACTATACTCTTCTAATATTTTCGAATATTTGGCTATACTTTTAAAATATTCGAATATATTTGTAGAGTTCTTTAAATATCAATATATTTTATATGTATAGCCACGAGGCTATACTGCACAACATGGTTTTTTTTGTTTGTTTGTTGTTGTTGTTGTAATTAAATAATATGTTAGCCTTTTTTGATTACTTGAATTAGTAATTATGTTTTAATTATGATTTCTTTAGTGAATAATTAGTATTTAAATATTTTACTAATTTCATAAATTATTTAATAAATTTTAATTATTTTATGGACTTTGTTTTTTATTTATTTTTAAACAAAATTAGTTTTTTAAGTTTAATATTTGCAATTAAGTAATATCTTAGCCTTATTTAATTATAGTAATTATTAATTATGGTTTAATTATTCTTTATTTAATGAATAATTAGTATTTAAGTATGTTTATTAATTTCATAAATTAAACAGGTGACTCAATTTTTTATAGCCCAAAGTTAATAGCCAACCTAGGTGACTTGATTTTTTACACCCCACAAGGGCACATACACCCCCATCCTACCTACATAAGTCTTCTTTATTAGTTAATTAACTAACCCCACAAGTCTGATAGAAAAAAAAACATAAACTAAAACCTCGTACATACGTGACACATACACCTTTCTAGAAAACACTAATTTCATTCCCTCAAAGAAAATCCTTTAACTTGGCTTGAATACCTTCTTTTCATTTTTATTTTCGAAGTGGGCTTGAACGGCTAGATGGACTAAATTGGTTCAGTTTTTTTCTTCTTCTTCCTTTGTAATGAATAAATTCTTTCAATTTTTTTCCTTTCAAGGAGAAGTTTATCGTGTAATTGCTATAATTGACCTTAAAATTCCTACTTCAATTTTTCTATGTTGCTAGATTTACATGGGTTTATTTATTTATTTTGTTTTTCAAATTAGAAATTTGGAACTTCTTGTTATCAATGAAATTCACTTGTATGGTTGAGTTTTTTTATCTTTTAGTAGGTTTGTATGTAAGGTAAATTTAAGCCACCCTATTTTCAAATCCTTGGTCCATCCCTAATTACAATGATACAATAATTAATGCTAGCTTCGATTATGTTTTTTGCCACCATGATTGGGAGTCATACAAATATATAGCATCTATTTTACTAAGTGTTTTGGTATACGACAATTCACTTCTCATGCAATAATATTAGAGACACCAACATATTTCTCAACTCTCTTAGGTAAATGTGGAATCGTGAAATTATGAGAACTTTGTAGGACTCATGTAGAACCATTTTAAATGAACTTAAAAGTATTTTGGGTAAGATGAATGAGTGCTTCTAGTTAATAGATTAATTTAAAAGTATGTGAAGTAATTTCCACATACTTATGTGGTTAAGAGCATTTCCTCATGCATCTGAGGTTCTAGGTTCGGTTTCTCCCTCCGCAATATTGCTTGTATGAAGAAAAAAAATATGTAAAAATAGTTTCCACAGCATATATGGTGGCAATAAAACTCCCCAATATCAATACTCTTATTTTTTATAAGTAAATTTATCTCTTAATATAAACTCAAGACCGAAAAATCACCAAATATGCCAGAAAAAGGAAAAGAGAAAAACCACCACCAACTAACCATTATCCAATCTCTGAAACCCGGTTTACAGTTGATGGATTGTGAGTCTCTACCTTCCACGAAATTTTCATGTCATGTTGGATTGCGTGGGGCTTTGTTTGCAATAATTTGAACGAGAAATGGCGTGTACAACACTCGACTACGTAAAACGTAAGGTTTTCCGTCTACAAGGAGGCAAGGAGGCAAGGAGGCCTTTTCAAAGACACATTGAGGCCTTGAAGATGCAACAGCATGAAAGGGCAGCTTGGAAAATGTGTAAGCCAACAAATTTGAGCGTCTCCATGGGCCACAATATCGTAGGTTCTCTAACTGTAGTTGTGGATTGTATGTGAACTCGTTCACTTGCCTTTGCGGCGTTTTGTCTCATTGATGCAGTCACCAGGAAAAGCTGTAAAACATTCTGATGGCCAGCCTGGCACATGCTCCGGTCGATTGTTTATTTTTTCAAACATGGCAATCGACAATTTATCTCTTGCACATGGCAAAGGCAAAGACATTATTTGCTCATCCGCTGTTGTGTTCATATATATGGTTGGAGGTTTTCGATAGAATATTTGAGGGTTTACATTCAAATGAATGCTTTATGCTAATTAACAACCCCCAATCTCTACTTTGAAGAGATTTTCCTGTAGTGCTGGTCTAAAAAAGAAAGTAACATTTTTAAAAATAGTTTGAAATGTTACGTTGTCAAACTTTCAATTCTGACATTTCGATAAACGAATATGTTTCTAGGCAAAAACAAACATAGAAGCTTCAGCTCTAAAAGTCCTTCAAAGCTTTCAAACGAAAAACTGCATTGAGCAATCTGATCGCAACAAATAACTAAGAACATATTCAGATATTAAATCTTGTCTTAATGTACAGTTAGGTCATATTGGGATTCTTATATGCTCGTCACTCAGATGGTTGCCTGATTAGTCGACATTAATATATTAATCTAACACCATTCCTTATTTGATTGGTAGAAGTGGGCTCCACATATACAAGTCCAGTGTTTTAGGTGGCTTCGATGAACGCGTTGAGAGAAAATGTTGAGTATTTGGAGGAGCTCAAAAGTTGAGCAGAAAAGGAAAGAGTGTTCACATTGAAGACCCGCAGATGGCGCAGAGAATGGGCATCAAAGCGCGACGGCATGTGACAGATTCATTCTGTACAAAAATTGTTCACATTGCTCGGACGAAAGAAGACTGAAGACTGTATCAACTTGTAGTATAAGTTCAATTGAGTCAACTCATAGACTTCAAAAAAAAAAGTTGTTGGGTTTAATATATCCATCCATTTACTGAGGATTTCTAAATTAGTTATGTTTTATCCATCAATTTGCAATTGTTCGACTAAAAATCAACTACAGTTGATCTGTTTGGTCATATAGTTGAGATGACAGATGGTAATAACTTGTGAATGAAGAGAGAAGATTTGCTACGAAGGTTCTGCTTAACATGTGTGGCATGCATGTTGAGATCAGGCTTGACAAGCACGCATGCATACCGTATTTCGAAGAAAAACTATCAACTTTGAAGTCGTTCCTCATCCACACACCAAAAAAAAAAAAAAAAAAAAATCTTTGAAGTCGTTGTGGATTAAGATCCAATGAATCTCTCTTCGACCTGCGTGCACAGTGAAGTTTACATCGTTTTCAAGCGTCGTTGCTCTTATATATATATATACACACACAAACAAAGTGAGCAAGACACATACACAAAGCAACATGCTAGTGCAGCCTTATAACCTAATGGCTCAGGGCTTCCTTCTCTTCCTCTTATTCTCTTACATTATATCTACAAATATTCTTGCATGCAAACACATGGAACGCAGCTCCCTCCTGTCCCTTGCCTCCACTCTATCTTCTCCTCTTTTAAATTGGACATCCATGGATTGCTGTCATTGGAAGGGCATCACTTGTAATCAAGATGGTTGGGTCACCCATTTGCTCTTGCCTTCCAAAGGGCTCAAAGGAGGTCTCTCTCCTTCTCCACTTGGAAATCTCACACATCTCACCCACTTGAACCTTTCCCACAATTCACTATATGGTTCACTTGAAACTCACTTCTTCTTATCTTTAAATCGACTTGAGATCCTTGATTTGAGCTATAACTATCTTTCTGGAGAGCTACCACTTTCTCCACCATCCAGCAATATCAGGACAGTTGATTTATCCAGCAATCACTTCTTTGGTGCAATTCCATCTTCATTCTTCCAACAAGCAAGCAACTTGACTAGTTTCAATCTCAGCAACAACACCTTCAAAGGGTATGTCCCATCCTCTATTTGTCTCCATTCTTCTCCCTTCCTTAGGCTACTGGATTTTTCTTCCAATGAATTCAATGGCAACCTTGCTCCTGGGCTAGGGAAGTGTTACTGAACTGCAGGTTTTTCGTGCGTCACAATAACATCTCAGGATTACTTCCAGAAGATATCTATAATGCTACCAAACTTGAAGAACTTGCATTCCGTCTCAATTCACTACATGGAGCCATTAATGATAAAATTGTCAACCTCACCAACCTTGCCATCCTTGACCTCTCCTTTAATCATTTTAGGGGCGAGCTTCCTCTCAATTTGGGTAAGCTCTCTAAGTTGAAGTTTGTGACCCTTGATTTCAACAATTTGAAAGGTTATTTGCCCCCATCTTTGATGAATTGTACAAAATTTGTAGAACTACATGTGCAATCCAACAACTTGAAAGGAGATATCTCCATGCTTGATTTCTTGAGACTTAGTCAACTTACTAAACTTGACCTGAGGCAGAATAAATTCACTGGTACAGTTCCAGTAAGCCTTTACTCATGTCGGTCTCTAAAAGCCATTGGATTGAGTCATAATTTTCTAGAGGGACAAATACAAGCTGAGATTCTTTCATTGAAATCCTTGTCCTTCCTCTCACTTGGTTACAACCGATTCACCAACCTCACAGGGGCAATAAAGATATTAATGAGTTGCAAAAGTCTCCATGTACTCTTGCTTCCTGGTTCCTTTAAAGGTGAGGGAATGCCAGCTGATGATGACATGGTTGATTTTGATGGATTCCAAAATCTTTTGTTTTTGAGTTTGGCTCATTCTGACCTCACTGGTCAAATACCTGTGTGGTTATCAAAGCTCAAGAATCTACAGGTCTTGGCACTAGGTTTTAATCAAATTACAGGGCCAATTCCAAGTTGGTTGGGAACACTTCCTAGACTTTTTTGTATAGCCTTGGCACACAATCAAATTTCTGGTGAATTTCCAAAGCAACTTTGCAGACTTCCAAGGTTGGTTTATGAATCTAACATTGCATCTCAAGTAGAAACTTTTGAATTTGAATTGCCTCTCACCATTGGTGGATCACATCCAATTTCTCCACCGCACAAATTGTCGTTTTTGCTGGGCGGGATAGACTTATCCAACAATAACTTAGATGGTGATATACCTACTGAGATCGGCCAATTGCAGCTTATCCGCACATTGGATCTTCACTCCAACAACTTCTCCGGCATCATTCCAAACCAAATATCTAACCTGAAGAACTTAGAGATTTTGGATCTCTCCGTGAATCATCTATCTGGAAAAATCCCATCCTCATTGGCGAGCCTTAATTTCTTGAGGGAATTTGATGTCTCGTACAATAATCTCCAAGGACCAATACCAACAAGCACTCAGATCCAAAGCTTCAACGCTGCCTCCTTTGAGGGGAATCCAAAACTTTGTGGTGCCCCGCTTCCAAACAAGTGCAGACCAAATAAGGGCATTGATGCAGAATACAAGAACAACAAAGACGTGGACAATGGGCTTCACCAACTTCCATGGTTTCGTATTTTTGCTGCATTGGGGTTCATAGTGGGGTTTTGGGGAGTTTGTGGTACTTTAGTTATTAACAAAACATGGAGATACACATATTTTCAATTCATCGACAATGTACAAGATAGGCTCTATGTGATGGTAACAGTGCATATCAAGATGATCAACAGAAGGCTTAGAGGCTAGATTGGTTTTTCTTTTTTTCTTGTTTTCTTTTGTGTTTCTGATGTAATAAGCCACTGCTTGTTCCTATAATTGTCTTCTTTTTCGGATGTGATTTCTTCACGCTACCTTTTGCAAACAACAATTAATTACAAGTTCAGCTACATATTCTGCATGTATGATTGCACATATATTAGTAAATTGATGCAATGGTCACCATTTCAAAGTAACTAAATTGGTTTTGGTGACATATGGGTAGTCAGTCAATGAATTTCCTCGTTACTCACCATATGGGTAGTGAGAATTTTAGGTATGTTATGTTTCATGCCTTTTTGTCTTGTGGTTCATGTACCATTGTTGTACTAAAAATCAAGTACAGTTGATCTGTTTGGTCCGTGACTTGTGAATAGGAAGTCAATGTAACGTTCCAAATTTTCAAGACAAATTATCAATAATTTGCTCAAGTCCTTTGAATTAAGCAAGCTTAAGTCCTCTTCTGGTGGCCCCCTCTTAAGACGCGATGAGGTCTTCTCTTTGAATATATAATTTGCATCAAGCGGTCGTTGTTTGCCGACTTCTCAACGCGATGAGGTCTTCTCTTTAAGTCCTCTTCTGGTGGCCCCCTAAGGGGGGTGTATTCAATTCTAACTTTTAATGACTTTTAATGAGTTTAAAAGTCCGAAGGTATTCAATTGTGACTTTTAAATAGTCTTTAAAAGTTTAGTTGTATTCAATTGTGAGTTTTAAAGAGTATTTAAAAGTTTTGAGGTATCCAAAATGTTAATGACTTTTAAAAACTTTGTTAAATAAATGACTTTTCAATACTTTTAAAGGTAATTCTTACTACCAAAAGTCTTGCTAATTTACACCAGACTTTATAAAAATATTGGGAAGCTGAGAAGATAGAACCAAAACGGCTCCAAACGTCTCCAATTCCTTTTCCTTTGTTATATCAAGCATCATGCAGATGGATCTTTTTTCTTCATGGTTAGGGCTCCACTTTGGTATCCCACATGTCATCCACTTCCTTCAAGTTAGTAAAAAAATATTGAATGTTTTTCTTCTCTTCTCATCCACACGTTTCTGTTGATGAATATCTCTTCTCATCCACTTCCTTCAGCTATGTTTGCATATAAATATTTTATTATATTGATTGTCTCATATGCTATGTTTACATGGCTAAGCTTTTTTAAAAACTGAATCATGGCTAGTTGAATGCCAATTATTTCCTTATGGTACATTTTCAAATGTACTTTGTCATTTTTATCATTTTCTAATGTTAAGGGGAACTATTCTTTGCTTTTATGTAATTGTATCCAATTATTTTTTTCCCTAATTTTTTGTTCAATATATGCCGACTAGTTCATTCAACATAAAAGATAAATGCTATTTGTAAAATAAATATAAAAATAAGTATTTAAAAAGTCTATAAAACTCTATGATAAAAAGTATATGAAAGTTTGTCACTTAACTTTATAAAGTATGTAAAAGTCATTAAGAATTTGTCTACTCTAGAAAAGTCATTCACTTAAAAAAAATATTTAAAAGTTAGAATTGGATACCATCCTGGTATAAATTATCAACACGACAAAGTCGTCGTGGACTGTAAATTAATTAGCAAAGTCTTCTCTTTGAATATCAATAATTTGCATTATACGGTTGTTGTTTGCCGACCTCTCAATTTGCAGTGATGCTTACATCGTTTCCAAGCATCTTTGCTCTTACATATACAAACCTGTGAGTGTGAGCAACGACACATACACAAAACAATATTATAACTCAATGGCTCATGGCTTCCTTCTCTTCCTCTTATTCTCTTACATTATATCTACAAATATTCATGCCTGCAAACAAGCTGAAAGCAACTTCCTCCTGTCCTTTGCCTCCACTCTATCTTCTCCTCTTTTAAATTGGACATCCATTGATTGCTGTCGTTGGAAGGGCATCACTTGTAATAAAGATGGTTGGGTCACCCATTTGCTCTTACCTTCCAAAGGGCTCAAGGGAGGTCTCTTGCCTTCTTCACTTGCAAATCTCACACATATCACCCACTTGAATCTTTCCCATAATTCACTATATGGTTCACTTGAAATTCAGTTCTTCTTGTCTTTGAATCGACTCGAGATCCTTGATTTGAGCTATAACTTTCTTTCTGGAGAGCTACCACTTTCTCTACCATCCAGCAATATCCAGACACTAGATTTGTCCAGCAATCACTTTCATGGTGCAATTCCATCTTCATTCTTCCAACAAGCAAGCAACTTGACAAGTTTCAATGTCAGCAACAACACCTTCAAAGGGTATGTCCCATCCTCTATTTGTCTCCATTATTCTCCCTTCCTTCGGCTATTGGATTTTTCTTACAATGAATTCAGTGGCAACCTTGCTCTTGGGCTGGGGGCGTGTTCTAAACTACAGATTTTTCGAGCCGGTCACAATAACCTCTTAGGATTACTTCCAGAAGATATCTATAATGCTACCAAACTTGAAGAAATTGCATTACCTCTCAATTCACTACGTGGAGCCATTAGTGATAAAATTGTCAACATCACCAACCTTGCAATCCTTGACCTCTACTTTAATCAATTTAGCGGCGAGCTTCCTTTCAATTTGGGAAAACTCTCTAAGTTGAAGTTTGTGACCCTTGATTTCAACAATTTAAAAGGTGTTTTGCCTCCATCTTTGATGAATTGCACAAACCTTGTAGAACTGCGTTTGGGATCCAACAATTTAGAAGGAGACATCTCCATGCTTGATTTCTCCCGACTTAGTCAACTCACTAAACTTGACCTGAGGTACAATAACTTCACTGGTATGTTTCCAGTAAGCCTTTACTCATGTAGGTCCCTAAAAGCCATTCGATTGAGTGGAAATCATCTAGAGGGAGAAATACAAACTGAGATTATTTCATTGAAATCCTTGTCCTTCCTGTCGCTTGGTTACAACCGATTCACCAACCTCACAGGCGCAATGAAGATATTGATGAGTTGCAAAAGTCTTCAAGCACTTATGCTTGCTGGTTCCTTTAAAGGTGAGGGAATGCCATCTGATGATGACATGGTTGATTTTGACGGATTCCAAAATCTTCGATTATTGAGTTTGGTTGATTCTAACCTCACTGGTCAAATACCTGTATGGTTATCAAAGCTCAAGAATCTAGAGATCTTGGGTTTGCGTTTAAATCAAATGACAGGGCCAATTCCAAGTTTGTTGGGGACTCTTCCTAGATTGTTTTTTATAAGCTTGGGACAGAACCGAATTTCAGGTGAATTTCCAAAGCAACTTTGTAGACTACCAAGGTTGCTTTATGAACCTATTGCATCTCAAGTAGACCAATTTGAATTTGACTTGCCTGTCATCGGCGGCGCAACCGAAAATCACATTTTTCCACCATATAAATTGTCCTTCTTTGCAGCAACGATAGACTTATCTAACAATAATATTATTGGTGATATACCTACTGAGATCGGCCAATTGCAGCTTCTCCGCTGGCTATTTCTGAATTCCAACAACTTCTCCGGTGTCATTCCAGACCAAATATCAAACCTAAAAAATTTAGAGGTTTTGGATATCTCCATGAATCATTTGTCTGGAAAAATCCCATTGTCATTGGCGAGCCTTAATTTCTTGAAAGATTTTAATGTCTCATACAATAATCTCCAAGGACCAATACCAACTGGCACCCAGCTCCAAAGCTTCAACGCTTCTGCCTTTGAGAGGAATCCAAAACTTTGTGGTGCCCCACTTCCAAATAAGTGTGGACTAAATAAGGGCATTGATGTAGATAACAAGAACAACAAAGACGTGGACAATGGGCCTCATCAACTTCCATGGTTTTATATTTTCACTGCATTGGGGTTTATAGTGGGATTTTGGGGAGTCTGTGGTTCTTTAATTATTAACAAGACATGGAGATATGAGTATTTTCGATTCATAGACAATCTAAAAGATAGGCTCCATGTAATCATAACAGTCTACATCAACACGATGAACAGAAGGCTTAGAGACTAGATATATATTATTAATATTAATATTGTACTTTTTATTTTGTATTTTCAGTTTGCTTTTCCTTGTTTTTTTTCTTCTTTTTTTCTTTTGTGTTCCTGATGTACCAGGCGGATCTTAAGTAGGTGGTAGGCTACCGCCTACCCAAAAATATTTCACTAAAAAACCTATATATAAGCTATGTAATTGATATCCATTCCATGTGTTGGTATACACTATTGCATACCCAATCCATATAAAACCCACAGCATAAGCCCACTCAAACTTAAAAACTGAAAAAAAATTATAACCAGTCAGCCCATGTTATGAATGGCCCAGTCAAACTTTAATAAAAGAAAGAATATAACTTAAGTAGCCAAATAGTGGTCAGGTGCAATTCCGCAGCAGTCGGAGAGCTTTTCTCAACGCAAGTCTTGGTTTGTCTGTGCAATCGTGGACACTGGACAGCCTCTTCTCTTCTCTTCTCATATACAAGGAAACAAGTATTCTTCTTAATCTCTTCTTTTTAATTATCTTCTTCTATTGGGTTATTCCTAAAATAAATGTATGCATCTTAGTTTTAATTTTAATTTGAAATTGAGTTTTCTAGGGTTTAATTAGGAATGAAATATAATTTGGGGATTTTGTTGAAATTAATTAGGTCTTTGATTTTAAGAATTTTGTTGAGATGTTTGATTTGATGTTGGCATTGTTGAGATGTTTGATTTGTTGTTGGCATGTTAATGTTTGACTAAATTCATTGCTTTACAGATTGATTCAGTTGGTGTTGACTCTTCCTGTTTCTACAGCAACAACGGAACGAGCTTTTTCATGTATGAGAATTATTAAGAATAGACTTCGAAGCACCATAGCTGATGAATTCCTTGTTGATTACATGATTCGCCACATTGAAAGAGAGTTTGCTAATAGCATCGATAATAAAGAGATAATTGAAGAATTTAAGATTTCTAAGCCTCGTAGGGTACAATTTTAGATTAAAATAGTTTAGTTTTTGTGTTGCATTGCATTTACTTCTTGTTTTTTTTGTTAAGCTTTTATTTATGTATAGATATGCATATTTAAGGGTAAGGCTCATTACGTCCCCCCTGACTAGGTGTATCTTTTTATTTTTATCAATAAAATTCACTCGCGTATCGAGTTTTTAAGGTAAGTTTTACCTGACTTTTGAATCTGGATCCGCCACTGATGTACGGTACAATTTGTTCTTGCATCGTGTTTGTAAAAAGATTAGGTCATTTCGCATATAAACCTGTTTTATCTATACTATAAAGAAAAACCCCTCGAGTCCAATACTTTAGAAAAGTTCCATGCTATATTTATAAATAAAAAAATGGAAATATGCCAAGAAACAATCTGAAAATATACTTTTGATTTTCATTAAATCTCCCTGATTGACTCAATCTCTCCATTTAAGGGGGAGAATAATTCCCTTTCATATGAGAATTATTCTCCGAAAAACCGTAGAAGACCAAGTTTTTGGCGCCATTGCCGGGAATTCCTAATTTACGTCTAATTGAGTTTTTTTTTTAGTTTTCTTTTCTTTATTATTATTATTTTTCTCTCTTAAAGTTATTTTGGTTTCAGGTTATACAAGATTCAAAGAAAAAGAAGGAAGACAATTTTCTCTTGGCAAGTGCTACACGCCACTTTCCAGCTTTATTAAATAAAATAGAAATAAAGCCAAATCAAAAGGAAACATACAACAGCCAATAGAAGCCAAAAGGGAAAGAGAGTTGAATTGCGCTACTTGACAAAATAGTAACAAGCAAGAACTCCACCGTTCTTCACAGCCGCTACGCCAAGCTCGCATTCCAGGAAATCAAAGAAACGGGAAGCACGCATCCAAGAAGAGACGAAAATATTTCGTTGACTTTCTGCTGTCAACTAGAAAGTTTCCTTTTCCGATTCAATTTTCTTCTCAAAATCTTGTTCGTTTAATCTAGAACCTTTGTTCTTTTCTCAGGAGCAGCCAATAGAAGCAAAAGAGGAGGGGCTGTCGATAAAAACCAAAACGGAGAACCCCATTCATACAATACAGCCGCTTCTCCCAACACAACGCCCAGCCAAAATTTCTCTTTCTTCAATTGGGAATCGACTTCCTCTTCCCATGAACTTTCAATTTTTCATTTTCTATGTCTGTAGTAGGCAGCAAAAGCTGAGAAATTTGTTAGAACCCACAGAGGAATTTGTTAGAACCCACAAATTTTCCAAATCCTTAAATAATGCTGTCTTGCGAATAAAGTATAATACTGTAGCCTGCTGTTAACAATCTAAACCTAACATGCACGGTAGTGTAGCCTTCTAATAACCCAATGGCTCTTGTCTTCCTCCTCGTCCTCCTATTCTCTTCCATTATATTTCCAAATGTTCGTGCATGCACCCAAACTGAACGCAGCTCTCTCCTGGCCTCCTTCGCCCACACTCTCTCTTCTCCTCCATTTAATTGGAGTTCTTCCATTAACTGCTGCCATTGGAGCGGCATCAGTTGTAATCAGGATGGTTGGGTCACCCATTTGATCCTGCCCTCCAAAGGGATCAGGGGAGGTTTTAAGCCCGCATCACTTGCAAATCTCACACATCTTACCCACATCAATCTGTCCCACAACTCACTTTATGGCTCACTTGTTCCAACTGAACTCTTCTTATCCTTGAAAAGTCTTGAGGTCCTCGATTTGAGCCACAACCTTCTTTCCGGAAAGCTACCATCTTCTTTACCTTCCAGCAACATCCTAACAGTGGATTTGTCTAGCAATCAACTGCATGGTGTGATTCCTCCTACATTCTTCTATGGAGCTTGGCATTTGACTAGTTTCAATGCTAGCAATAATGCCTTCTCAGGGTCTATCCCATCCTCTATTTGTCTCCAACATTCTTCTCCTTTAATAAGGCATTTGGATGTTTCCTCCAATAATTTTAATGGCACCATTTTGCCAGGATTAGGGGACTGTTCTAAACTACAGGTTTTTCGTGCTCATCACAATAACATGGCAGGATTACTTCCGGAAGATATCTACAATGCTACCGAACTTGAAGAAATTGCATTACATTTCAACTCATTATATGGAGCAATAAGTGACAGAATTGCCAACCTCATCAACTTGGCAATCCTTGACCTCTCCTTTAATCAATTGAGTGGTGTGCTCCCTCTCCAGTTAGGGAAGCTGTCCAAGTTGAGCCACATAATCCTTGATTTCAACAATCTCCGAGGTTCTTTGCCCCCATCTTTGATGAACTGCACAAATCTTATAGAAGTACGTCTGGGAGCCAACAACTTGGGAGGGGATATCTCCACTCTTAATTTCTCCACACTCAGTCGAATAAGTAAAATTGACCTATTTAGGAATAATTTCATTGGTAACTTGCCAACAAGCCTTTACTCATGTCGGTCCCTACAAGCAATTCAATTAAGTGTCAATAATCTGCAAGGACAGATACATCCTGAGATTCTTTCATTGAAATCCTTGTCCTTCCTCTCGCTTAGTGAAATCAGATTGACCAATTTAGCTGGGACAATCAAGATATTAATGCATTGCAAAACTCTTCGAACGCTCTGCCTTTCGGATTCCTTTATCAGTGGGGCAAACCTAGATGATAATGGCATGGTTGATCAAGATGGATTCCAAAATCTTCGATTTTTGGATTTGAGTGGGTGTGAGATCACGGGTCCAATACCTATATGGTTATCAAAGCTCAAGAATCTCCAGAGCTTGATTTTGGACCGTAACAGAATCACAGGGTCAATTCCTAGTTGGTTGGGGACGCTTCCAAGACTCTTTCATATGAGATTGCATGAAAACCTTATTTCAGGTGAATATCCCAAGCAACTCTGCAGGCTACCAAGTTTGGTATATCTTCCTGAATCTCAGGTAGAGGACGATCATTATGAATTTGAATTGCCTCTCATCTCTGGATCAAAAGAAAATCCATATTTTTTACATCACGTATTGTTTTTCCTTCCACCAATGATAGACGTATCTAACAATAACATGAATGGTAGTATACCTATTGAGATCGGCCAATTGAGGCTTCTTCACACGTTGAATCTTAGCGGCAACAACTTCTTTGGAAACATTCCAACCCAAATATCCAACCTACAAAACTTAGAAGCCTTGGATCTGTCCAGGAATGCTTTGTCTGGAAACATCCCATCCCCATTGGCTAGCCTGCATTTCTTGCATGCCCTTAATGTCTCGTACAATGATCTCAGAGGACCAACACCAACAAGCACTCAGCTCCAAAGCCTCAATGCTTCTGCATTTGAGGGGAATCCGAAACTTTGTGGAGCCCCAGTTCCGAATGAGTGCGGGCCGATCATGGGCATTGATGCAGCAGATAAGAAGAACAACCACGATGTGGACAGTGATCACCAATTTCCATGGTTTTATATTTCTGTTGTGCTAGGCTTCATTGTAGGATTTTGGGGAGTGTGTGGTTCTTTAGTTATTAAGAGAACGTGGAGACATGCATATTTTCGATTCACAGATAATGTACAAGATAGGGTCTGTGTGATGATGACAGTGTCCGTGAACAGGATGAAGAGAAAGCTCAGAGGCTAGATATTATTGTACTTTATTTGATTTCACATCTTCATTTTTTTTTCTTTTGTGTTCCTGTCCTGATGTAATAATGCAGAGTTTGTTCTTATAATAATGTCTTCCTTTTGTAAGCAACAAATACAACTCGAAAAACTGATCATCTGGTTTTGGCCATAGAGCCTTCTCGGAAACAAGAACAAAAGAAAACAGATTAATACCTCAATGCCATTCCCCTCGTACCATCGAGGTTCTCTCTAAAATACCCCCCATTCTTCCTGCAATTAGAAGAAGCGCCCACAAAATAAAGCAGACAAAGGAGCTTTGGGGCTGGGAGGGGCGGCTAATTCTTCTCCACTCATTGCTCTGCACTTCTTCCTCTTACGAACTCTTTTGCGTGAGAACTGAGAAAAGACGACGACCTGTTTTGGTTCAAAACTGAAATGGGTCGGATCATATCGACCTCGGGTGTTTATGTATGCACGTAAAGCCTGTGGCCCGAAGGCCCGAATAAAATACTTTTATGGGATATATAACAAACATTGGGCCAGACCCGACCCAGTTTTGGCTCAAGATAGGAGAAAAAACTTCTCTTTTGAGATTTTGAATTAGAATTTGCAGAGAATTGGAAAGGTGAAAATGGCGAAGAAAGGAAGCTCAAAGTTGAATGTTGCTATTATTCATCCCGTGCTTACCACCTTGTAGACGACATTAAGTCTCAAGAGGGGTCCAGGATGAGAGCACCAGACCTCCTTATTTCAAAGCCTGCTACGACTCCAAGCACTTTGCCCCAGTGGAAGGCAACCACTAGGTTGAAAAACTTGGAAGATTGTCATAGGTTACCGTCCTTTTCTTCTTCCTGAAGTGTTACTTTATACCATCAAGTGTTTCTAGATTTTCTTCAGCGTTCTTGTTCTACTTAGATATTAGCGTGTTTGGGTAGTCTTCGGTTGTCCACAGGTCTTATTTGCGTATTCCCTTTGCACACCAGTTCCCTTTGTTCCCTTTGCACACCATAGACGCTGACAATTTATATCCTACAAGTTATGCACTTGTACCAATAAATTATGATATGATATGATGTCACATTCACATTAAAATCACCAATAGTATGTTGGTGAAACAACAAATAGTATTTCACTAATAATATAATTCAACAATTAAATTAAACAGTAAATAAAA
Organism: Prunus mume; assembly: GCF_029339155.1. NCBI lineage: Eukaryota > Viridiplantae > Streptophyta > Magnoliopsida > Rosales > Rosaceae > Prunus > Prunus mume. Next base: position 12,350,833 of record NC_142700.1, on the reverse strand, counting down.
TCATGAGATTAAATAAGACAACAAAATAAAATTAGGCTTAAATGTTAAAATGGTCCTTGTGTTTTACACATTTGGCAAATTTAATCCATGTGTTTTCAATTTGGTCAATTTAGTCCCTGTGTCTTACTCCGTTAGCCAATGTTGTCCATTATGTTAAATTACTTTTAAAAAATTCATAAAAATTTAAAAATTAATATAAAAAAATTATTAAGTTAAGTTTATAATATTGATACAAATAACAAAATAACAAAATAAAAAAGAAATTCTGGAAAACCAACAGACTCTGTCCTTCTCTCATCTTCGCCGCCACCCAACCCAACACCACAACCATCAGTTGCCTGCCAATACTGATGTTGAATCTTTATTTCACTCATATTTTGTGGGGGTGGGAGGGATGGAAAAAGGAAGAGAGAAAGAGAGATGGAGTTGTGGGGAGGGAAGGCAGGGCTCGGGCTAGGTTTCTTTATCCCTCCAAGGGTTTGTTGGTTCGTAAATTTGTGCCCCTCACCTGGGCTAGGGCCCGATTCTTTGATGGCTCCAAGAGAAAACCCATCAAGGAAACCTCCAATTGTTGTACTCATGATATTGAAAGGTGAGGCACTCTTCTGCAATGAATGTGGAGCAGAGCAAAAGAATAAGCGAAAAGAAACTGAAGAACTTGGTTGCCATGTTGGGATTCGACAATTGAAAAACTGAGAGAGAGAGAGAGAGAGAGAGAGAGAGAGAGAGAGAGAGAGGCTGTCGGGTTTCAGATTGTTTTTTTTAACATTTTATTATTTTAATTCATATTTGTTTGCTTTGTAAATAGAACTTAATAATTTTTAAAATTTTAAATGAATTTTTTAACGGCAATTTAACGAAATGAACAACATTGGCTAACGGAATAAAACATAGGGACTAAATTGGTCGAATTAAAAACACAAGGACTAAATTTGCCAATTGACTAAAACACAAGGACCATTTTAACATTTAAGCCATAAAACTAACTGGTTTTCTAGATAAAGGCTTGCAGTTTGCAATGTCCTTGAAACAGAATTTCACCCCTACTCAATGCTTGTAGTTCTACAGGCGTCTACTCCACCAGGATACAACTATCTTAAAACAAAGTCCTAGCACTAGGGCTTTTTCTGGCTAATTCTGTATGTTCATCTCTCATGCTATAGGAATATGACTTAGAATGAACTCTGCGTTTTTGATGTATTTTAAATAGACAATTAGGCATTGACCCAAAAGTCAGGCCAATTGTATAGCCCAATCCTAACTATTTTATTTCAGAGAGTAGGTTTTATAAAGACCTTCAAGGAACTACAGTTTTCCAATGTGGGACTAATTTCAACTCAAACATTGCAATGCCTTGCAAAAACCAACATAGTATAGGTTCTCTCATTTTACTTTGAGACATAATTTAATAGCCTGAACACTGCTCTGAATTTTTTGTTTAAGAAAGACATCTGTAGTGGTAAAATTCTACGGAACAAAAGCTGCATTCGGATGGAACCTTGCCGAAAGTTTAATTTCAGAGACAATTAAAGATAATTTTATTGTCCTCCTTTGAAATTAATTCATTTTACTCAAATATTTGCATCCATAAACATTTGCACTGACCTAGACAGCCAAATCTGTACCTGAAGTTGTATTTGTTGCTTGTTTTGCTTTCACAAGTATGTGCTGCATTGAATTTTGAATACCCATTTTTGTATTCATTTGTTATGGTATTCATGACTTTGGACAGCCAAAATCTCTTTATTGTTGCGTGCAAAAGGCAGCGTGAAAGAAACTGTATCCGAAAAGAAGACATAATTATAAGGACAAACTGTGCCGTATTACATCAAGAACGCAAAAGAAAAGAAGAAAAAAAGAAACGCAAATAAAAAAATTTAAAATAAAAAGTACAATATTAGCCTCTAAGGCCTTCTCTTTATCATGTTGATGCGTACTGTTATCATCACGTAGAGTCTATCTTGTATATTGTATATGAATCGAAAATATGCATACACTACTACAAAAAGTGACAAAGACGACCAGAAAAAAACGACGGTCTAAGTGAAAACCGTCGTCGTTTTTTAAAAGACGACGGTTCTATAAAACCGCCGTGTAATAACACCTTAGACACCTAAAAAATGGAGATTCAAATGGTTGTTCATAAACAACGACGTACCTAATTAAAAAACCGACGTCTATTTGAAACAGGATTTCCGCAGTGTAAAATCAAAGCAAATAAAGAACGCATGAAGTTATGAATCGACCGACGTAGAAAGTAAAGACGACGATTTCAAAAAAAGCCGCCGTTTTTACGCAGAAAATAACACGACCAAGTTTTCGTATAAGGCGCCATATAATTACAAATAAATTCACGGCGGTAAAATACAAAATATCGCCGTATTAAATTAATGTACAACGACGGAAAATAAAAATATATTGACGTCTTTCTTGTATAGTTCTACGACGGTATCTTTAAATCTCACCACGTTTGTTTTTCATTTAACGACGTATTATAAAATTTAACGTCGTATTTATTCCCTTTATACGTCATACCTTATATTTAAACCGTCGTCTTAATACGAATTTTTTTTATCAATTTATTTCTTTGATTTTGTTATCATACGTCATACTATATGTAAAGATGAAGCTTTTTATAAAAAAAAACATCATCTATTATATGTAAAGATGACGATTTTTATAAAAACCGTCGTCTATTATGTGTAAAGATGATGATTTTTATAAAAACCGTCTTCTATTATATGTAAAGATGACAATTTTATAAAACCGTCGTCTATTATATGTAAAGATGACGATTTTTTAAAAAACCGCTCGTCTATTATGTAAAGATGACGATTTTATAAAATCGTCTATTATATGTAAACATGACGCTTTTTATAAAAACCGAAAAACCGCGTCTATTATATAAAGACGGACGATTTTTATTAAAAACCGTCGTCTATTATATATAAAGATGACGATTTTTATAAAACCGCGTCTATTATATGTAAAGATGACGATTTTTAAAAAACCGTCGTCTATTATGTGTAAAGATGACGATTTTTTAAAACCGCTCTATTATATGTAAAGATGACGCTTTTTATAAAAACCGAAAAACCGTCGTCTATTATATGTAAAGACGACGATTTTTAATAAAAATCGTCGTCTATTATATATAAAGATGACGATTTTTATAAAAACCGTCGTCTATTATGTGTAAAGATGACGATTTTTTAAAAAACCGTCGTCTATTATGTGTAAAGATGACGATTTTATAAAACCGTCGTCTATTATATGTAAAGATGACGCTTTTTATAAAAACCGAAAAAACCGTCGTCTATTATATATAAAGATGACGCGTTTTTTATAAAAACCGAAAAAACCGCTCGTCTATTATATGTAAAGATGACGCTTTTTATAAAAACCGTCGTCTATTATATGTAAAGATGATGATTTTTTTTTTTAAAGGGTCGTCTATTATATATAAAGATGACGCTTTTTATAAAAAATGGTCGTCTATTATATGTAAAGATGATGGTTTGTAATAATAACCGTTAAATCATGATTGTTCATTTATAATCGAAATTTTTTGTCCCGTTACTTTATCTCTGAATGTTTATTTTTTTCGATTTTTGGTGTAGATGATCTCGAAGTATAAACAAACAAGTTTGACGGTTGGATCGTTGAAACTAGTTTCTTAGAATGCGTATGCCATCAAAACAATATATTCACTAACAATTAAGAGTTTATTTATACTTTCGTTAAATATAACATAAGATTTTGTGGTATCCACTAGTGTAAATATTTTAAATTGAAGATCAAATTCAGTCATTATATTCATATAGGGTCAAGGAGTGTAGCGGTAAAAAATCATCAAAATCGGAGTTAAAATAACCGTTAAATCATGATTTTTCATTTATAACCGTCGAAATTTTTTGTCCCGTTACTTGATCTCTGAATGTTTATTTTTTCTGATTTTTGGCGTATATGATCTTGAAGTATAAACAAACACGTTTGATGGTTGGATCATTGAAACTAGTTTCTTAGAATGCGTATGCCATCAAAACAATATATTCACTAACAATGAAGAGTTTATTTATACTTTCATTAAATATGACATAAGATTTTGTGGTATCCACTAGTGTCAATATTTTAAATTGAAGATCAAATTCAATCATTGTATTCATATTGGGTCAAGGATTGTAGCGGTAAAAAATCATCAAAATCGGAGTTAAAATAACCGTTAAATCATGATTTTTCATTTATAACCACGAAATTTTTTGTCTTGTTACTTGATCTCTGAATGTTTATTTTTTCCAATTTTTGGCGTATATGATCTCGAAGTATAAACAAACACGTTTGACGGTTGGATCATTGAAACTAGTTTCTTAGAATGCGTATGCCATCAAAATAATATATTCACTAACAATTAAGAGTTTATTTATACTTTTGTTAAATATAACATAAGATTTTGTGGTATCCACTAGTGTAAATATTTTAAATTGAAGATCAAATTCAGTCATTGTATTCATATAGGGTCAAGGAGTGTAGTGGAAAAAAACGTCTATTGTTTGTAAAGATGACGGTTTTTATAAAAACGGTCGTCTATTGTACGTAAAGATGATGTTTTTTTATAAAAACCGCTGCCTATTGTACGTAAAGATGATGCTTTTATAAAAACCGCCGTCTATTATATAAAGATGACGTTTTTATAAAACCGCTGTCTATTATATGTAAAGATGACGCTTTTTATAAAAAACCGTCGATATTATAGGGTGGCATTTTAAACCGAAAAACCAAAAACCGCAAAAACCAACCGACAATTTACCGCAATGAAACCACAATCGCGGTAAACCGAACCGCATTTGCGGTATTAAGAACCGAACCGCATTTGCGGTTGCGGTTGCGGTATTTGATTTTCAAAACTTGCGGTTACCGCAAACCGCAAAGTATAGCCACACGGATGATGAAGTTGAATTTTACAAGGAAATGGAACATATGACAACTTGTAAGTAATTAGTTTATTTATACTAATGTTATTTATGCTTCTTCTTATAATAAAATGTACTACACTATGTTGTTTTATTTGTAAATAACATTGGTGCTCAAACAACACAACGAGGTTCTTCAAATCCACTCACCATCAACACTTGAGTTTGTAACTTTAGTTTGTACCATTGGTGCATTGCATTTTCCTTTTAGTTTGTAACTTTAATTAACTTTGAATTGAATTTTTCTTTTTTGTTGTAACTTTAATTCATTTTGCTTTGCATTTTCCTTTTAGTTTATAACTTTAAAGGATTTGGAATTGGAATGCTTGAGAAGTTTAACTTTAATTGGAATGCTTGGAATTGTAACTTTAATTTTCTTAGGTTGTGAATGCTTGAGAAGTTGATGAGATTGTGAATTTATATATGTTTGAGAAATTGAGGTTGTGTATTTATTTATTTAGGTTGTGAATTTATATTTTTGTGAATGCTTGAGAACTCGCGGTTTTAAACCGCTAATTCGCGGTAACCGACCGCATTTTTGCGGTTTCAAAAATCACCAAACCGCAAATAGTCGGTCGGTTTGCGGTTTGAGTAAAAATTCGCGGTTACCGAACCGCAACCACCCCTAGTATATTATATGTAAAGATGACAAATTTTTTTAAAAAGCGCTGCCTTTTAAAACACTCTAAAAATGGCCGCTATGAATTCACGCCGATAAATTTTCAAATTTTCACCCGTCTTTGAAAATCTTATCTCTCATTAACAAGCGTCGTCTTTTAAAACACGCTAAAAAAAATCTACTTAAGTGCATTCGCGCTTGTCAAATTTTCAGATTTTCCCCCGTCTCTAAAAACCTTATCTCTCCCTCCTTGAAACCTCCCAGACTTCTAAAACACCCTCATGAAACTCTCTACAAAATCATCAAAAGATCGATATCAATGAAGGAGTTGAGAGATTGAGGTCTTAACAAATCAATAAGATGTAGAGGGATGTTCTGTATTTGAGAATCAAAGCTTGTTGAAAGGTTCGATTTGAAAGTCACCTAATCTCTTAATACCCTTCTATATCTTGCTAGTGAATTCTGGATTAGTCTCTTTGCGTTTTTGGTATGTTCTTTGTGTCCCTAATTTCAGATTTTGTCTCTCTTGATTTGTCTGATTTGTTTACATATATATATTTTTTAATTTCTGGTTTCTTTTTAGATTTTCTGATTTGGTTATCAGGAGATGAGGAGGAAGCTTGCAGATTTATAAACTTTTCTTTTGCAGGTTTTCTATGTGAGTCGATGTTTTTTGTTGTTGAAAATTTGCAGGTTCTCGATGGTCTTTTTTATGCTCATTTTACAAGTTTTCTATGGAAATATGGACAAATGGTAAAATTCTCTTCCACCTAATTTTTTATGTTTATAATCATAGATTCTTTTTTTTCTCTCTTTGTCATTTTGATTTATTTAGGATGATGGAGGAGACTTCAACCAGTGCATCATTTGTATGTTTGGATGAGGAATGCTTGGATTAGGAGTACGAGGTCTTGTTAGGAATTATGTTTGTTGTAGAATAAAGATTGGTTAACTATGTAATAACTATTGAATCTTCAAGTTTTATGAAAGAAACTATTTTTGATAAAGCATTATGGTTGGTTTTCTAGTTAAAATCGTTGTATAGCATCATAGGAAATCAAAAAGCATTATTGTACGTAAAGATGACGCTTTTTTATAAAAACCGTCATCTATTGTATGTAAAAATGACGCTTTTTATAAAAATCGTCGTCTATTGTATGTAAAGATGACGATTTTTATAAAACCGTCGTCTATTGTATCGTAAAGATGACGCGTTTTATAAAAACCGCCGCCTATTGTACATAAAGATGACGCTTTTTATAAAAAACCGTCGCCTATTGTACGTAAAGATGACGCTTTTTATAAAAAAACCGTCGTCAATTGTACGTAAAAATGACGCTTTTTATAAAAACCGTCGTCTATTGTATGTAAAGATGACATTTTTTATAAAAACCGTCGTCTATTGTATGTAAAGATGACGCTTTTTATAAAAACCGTCGTCTATTGTATGTAAAGATAACGCTTTTTATAAATAAAGGTCGTCTATTGTATGTAAAGATGACGTCTTTATAAACAATCCACGACGGTTTTCATAAAAAAATCGTCATCTTTACATACAATACACGACTTGTTCTATTAAAAACATGCGTCTTTCCTCCTATAATTAACGATATTTACCTCTAAACAACGACGATTTTCTTTAAAACCGCTCATCTTTATCGATAAACAACGACGTGAAAAGCCGTCGTAGTTTGAAATCGAAATAGACGGCAATCGATTTCACGACCGGGCGAAATCCTTTTACACGACGGTGGTTTCCCGTCGTCTATTTTGATTTTTGTAGTAGTGATATCTCCATGTCTTGTTAATAATTAAAGAACCACATACTCCCCAAAATCCCACTATAAACCCTAACACAATGGAAGAAATATAAAACCACGGAATTTGATGACGCCCGTTGTCCATGTCTTTGTTGTTCTTCTTGTTATCTTCATCAATGCCTTTATTTGGTCGACTGCACTTATTAGCAAGTGGGGCACCACAAAGTTTTGGATTCCCCTCAAAGGCAGAAGCGTTGAAGCTTTGGAGTTGAGTGCCTGTTGGTATTGGTCCCTGGAGATTATTGTATGAGACATTAAATTCTTTCAAGAAAGTGAGGCTCACCAATGACGATGGGATTGTTCCAGACAAGTGGTTCTTGGAGAGGTTCAAAAGCTCTAAATTTTTTAGGTTAGATATTTGGTCTGGAATGACACCGGAAAAGTTGTTGGAGTCAAGATTCAACTTGCGGAGAAGCTGCAATTGGCCGACCTCAGTAGGTATATCACCACTAATGTTATTGTTAGATAAGTCAATCGCTGGAAAAAACAAAAATAATTTGTGCGGTTCAAAACGTGGATTTGCGGTTACTCTGCCGCCAAAGATAGGCAATTCAAATTCATAATTGTCCACTTGCGATGGAGTAGGTTCATAAACCAACCTTGGTAGTCTACAAAGTTGCTTTGGAATTTCACCTGATATTCGGTTACTTGCCAAGTTTAGAGAAAAAAGTCTAGGAAGAGTCCCCAACCAACTTGGAATTGGTCCTGTGATTTGATTGTTATATAGAGCTAAGATCTCTAGATTCTTGAGCTTTGATAACCATAAAGGTATTTGACCAGTGCAAGAATCAGCCAAACTCACAATGTAAGATTTTCAAATCCGTTAAAATCAACCATGTCATCATCAGATGGCATTCCCTCACCTTCAAAGGTACCAGCAAGCGAGAGTGTGTGAAGACTTTTGCAACTCATCAATATCTTCATTGCCCCTGTGACATTAGTGAATCGGTTGTAACCAAGCAAGAGGAAGGACAAGGATTTCAATGAAAGAATCTCAGCTTGTATTTGTCCCTCTAGATGATTTCCACTCAATCCAATAGCTTTTAGGGACCTACATGAGTAAAGACTTACTGGAATTGTACCAGTGAAGTTATTAACCCTTAGGTCAAGTTTAGTAAGTTGACTAAGTCTGGAGAAATCAAGCATTGAGATATCTCCTTCCAAGTTGTTGGATCCCAAATGTAGTTCTAAAAGGTTTGTGCAATTCATCAAAGAGATGGGCAAAGAACCTTCTAAATTGTTGAAATCAAGGATCACAAACTTCAACTTCGAGAGCCTCCCCAAATTGACGGGAAGCTCACCGCTCAATTGATTAAAGTAGAGGTCAAGGATTGCAAGATTGGTGAGGTTGACAATTTTATCACTAATGACTCCATATAGTGAATTTAGAGGTAATGCAATTTCTTCAAGTTTAGTAGCATTATAGATATCTTCTAGAAGTAATCCTGAGAGATTGTTATGACCAGCCTGAAAAACCTTTAATTCGGAACAGTACCCTAGTCCAGGAGCAAGGTTGCCACTAAATTCATTGGAAGAAAAATCCAATATCCTAAGGAAGGGAGAAGAATGGAGACAAATAGAGGATGGGACATACCCTGTGAAGGTATTGTTGCTGACATTGAAACTAATCAAGTTGCTAGCTTGGTGGAAGAATGAAGATGAAATAGCACCATAGAAGTGATTGCTAGACAAATCCAGTTTCCAGATATTGTTGGATGGTAGAGAAAGTGGTAGCTGTCCAGAAAGAAGGTTATAACTCAAATCAAGGATCTGAAGACGATTCAAGGAAACAAAGAATTGAGTCTCAAGGGAACCATAAAGTGAATTGTGGGAGAGATTCAAGTGAGTGAGATGTGTGAGATTTGCAAGTGATGAGGGAAACATACCTCCTTTGAGCCCTTTGGAGGGTAAGAGCAAATGGGTGACCCTACCATCTTGATCACAAGTGATGCCCTTCCAATGACAACAATTATCAGAGGTCCAATTTAAAGGAAGAGAAGATAAAGTTAGGGTAAAGGACAGGAGAGAGCTGCGATCAGTTTGGTTGCATGCATGAGTATGTGTGGAAATAATGGAAGAGAAAAAGAGGAAGAGAAGGAAGCAATATGCCATTGGGTTATCGGCTGCTGCAGTACTAGCAAAGTTCTTACGTGTATTTACATTGCCCGCAGGTGTGGATATATATAGAAGCAAATAAAGGCATAATTTATTTATTTTCTTTTATATATCTTGAGATTATTGACGCAGCATTAAATTGCAAAACTTCACTTGCAAACTGAGAAATTGGCAAACAACCATAATTAATTTGGGACTCCAAAGTCAATGTGATGGCATTTGAGACTCCAAAAGTCAATGTGATGGGACTCCAAAGACTATAGACTTTCATGAAGCGAGTCCATATTTGAAAAATGAAGAAGATTGGCTGAAATTTCATCTTTGATTTTGAAGGCATATTCGGAATTTCGTTACCTTGAAAACGATTTATCATTAAAGGCAAAACATCACTGCAAACTGAGAAATTGGCAAACAACCATAGCCATAAAATACAAATTCTTCAAATCCCCTCTATATTTATACATCGAAGAGAGATTTTAAAAGGAAAGAAAGACTTCGTCCCTACTCTCAGATAATGAAATCACCAAATGATGCTCCACACTGAGCGTGAGGTTTATTCTAAAGAAGTTTTTTTTTTCTCATCCACAAAACTCAGAATACGAATTTGATCTAGAACCACAATGCCATCATTGTATGGCTTTCAACTAACGTAGCCAAATTGTAGACCACATTAGGCCACAATGAGAGGACCAGACCTCCTTATTTCATATTCAATACATCTAAGGAAAACAAAATATCTGAGGATGTCAAGTGTCTTACATATTCCAAACACCATCCTCAGATTGAAAAAAAGAAAAAGGAAAAGAAAGAGAAGACAGATTATGAGAACAAACTGTGCCTTACATATGGAAAACAACAAAAAAAGACAACAGAGCAAACACAAATGAAACTGTAAAATATAAAGTACAATCTACCCCCTAAAACTATTTTCTAGATCATCTTGAGCGTTCTAGTTCAGTTCTGCAAAATGCAGAATTTATTGCTTCATTGTATCCACAAGTCTTATTTGCATATTGATTTTGCACACCGGTTATGAGGGATCGCTAACTTTCTTTTCATATAGCCATAGCCGCAGACACTTTTTTATATCCTACAAGTTATGCACTTGTACCAATAAACTATGATATGATATCACATTCACATTAGAATTACCAATAGTATAGCTGCTGTCATTTACTTTGAGACAAGATTTAATATCTCAAAATATTTAGTCTGAACTTTTCTGAAATTTTTGTTTAAGAAAGTCATCTGTAGCTGTGCTAAAATTCTGTGGAATACAAAAACCACTACAAGACAAACAATTATTAGTGGCCAGCTACTTGGTCACAAAAACTACCAATTTTGGTCACGGAATACAATTAGTGTTCAAATATCAATGGTCATTGGGTGGTCACTAGAAGCTTGTGACAAATTCTATTTAGTGGCCAATGTCAAGTATTGGTCACTACAACCCAAAGAATTAGCGACTTCCTCTGTGTGGTCATAAAAATGCTATTAGTGACCGCAACTTTAATCACTAAAGAGCTACAATTTGGTCACCAAAACATGTATTTTTAGTCACTGAAAGTGGGTCACGTGCCCACATTAGTGACCTACTTGCTCACTAAAAGTGGGTCTGAACTACAAGTTTTTTGTACCGGTCACAATAAACTCTCAGGATTACTTCCAGAAGATATCTATAATGCCATCAAACTTGAAGAAATTTCGCTACCTCTTAATTCACTACATGGAGCCATTAGTGATACAATTGTCAACCTCACCAACCGAATCCTTGACCTCTACATTAATCAATTGAGTGGCGAGCTTCCTCTCAATTTGGGGAAGTTTTCAAGCTGAAGTTTGTGACCTTTGATTTCAACAATTTTGAAGGTGCTTAGGCCCCAACTTGGAAGGAAATATCTCCATGCTTGATTTCTCTAGACTTAACTAACTTACTAAACTTGACCTAAGGGTCAACAACTTCATTGGTACGTTTTCAGTAAGCCTTTAGTCATGTAGGTCCCTAAAGGTTGACTAGAAATAATCTAGAGGTACAAATACATGCTGAGATTCTTTTATTGAAATAATCCTTGTCCTTCCTCTCGCTTGGTTTCAGCCAATTCTCCAATCTCACAGGGTAATGAAGACATTTATGAGTTGCAAAAGTCTTCACGAACTCATGCATAGTGGTTCCTTTAAAAGTGAGGGAATGCCAGCTGATGATGACATGGTTGATTTTGAAGAATTCCTAAATCTTAGGGTATTGTGTTTGGTTGATAGTCGCCTCAATGGTTGATGACATGGAGATACACATAGTTCATAGATAATCTACCAGATAAGTTGTACGAGTGCACATTAACACTATTAAAAGAAGGCTTAGAGGCTATATATATATATTATTGTACTTTTTATTTTACATTTTTTGTGTTCCCGATGTAATAAGGCGCACAATTTGCTCTTATAGTTATGTCTTCTATTTCGGATGCAATTTCTTCACGCTACCCTTTGCAAGCAACAAAAATGCATGAATACTACATCAACTGAATACAAAAGTGGGTATAAAAAGATTAATGCAACAGGTCAATCCACATGCTTATAAAAGCAAAGCAAGCAACAAATACAACTTCAGCTTTCTACTGGCAAAACCGACAGATTTGGCTGTCCAGGTCAGTCCAAATATGTTTATGGATGCAAAGAATTGAGTGAAAACGAACTTAATTTGACAGGAGGACAATACACAATAAAATTATCTTCTTTTATCTTTGAAATTTTATTTTTCATTCACTATAGAAATTAAATAATATAAAATTTCCAGCAATCTCATAAGGTATATACGAAAGTAGAGAGTTGTTTAATGAACACGTACAATAAATATATCTATTTATATTTATTTTATTACGAGGTTTTCTTGTCTTAAAATCAAGAATAACTTACATGTAACGGGGATGACACCGTGACAGTATTTGTAGCCTATCATACATTGTCATGTCAGAAAGTTAAAACACATGACAATGAGTGACTCGGGATAACACCATGGTAGCATCTCCGGTATAAGTAAGTGTTTCTCCTAACAACCACCTAATAAAATAAACATAAACGAGATATTAGTGCCTGATTAATATGGCTAGTTCTTTGTTATACTTTATTGCAGGACAGTTAGATTTATCAACAATGAAAAATTTCTCCGTCAACAATCAACGGAAACGAGTGATAATACCAAAGGCAGAGACCTTTCTCCTCCAGCAAATGGGGGTCCTTGTAAATTAAATTTGGATATTTGCTTCTGATTTTTCAGATAGATTTTCTATATACTTTCTTTATGCGGTCGCCCCCCTCTCCTCCTCCAAATTGATGCCAGTTTGTACCTTGGCTTTTAATTTCTCGAAAGCAGAGCATAGTCTGGTATCCAGAAAAAAAAAAAAAAAAAAAAAAGGCAAGATATATATAGAAACGGGGGTTTTAGAGAAAGAAACCGGGGATTTCACAAAATTATGTTACCTTCAACTTCTTCTTGTTTTTAGAGAGAGGAATGGGGGCTTTAAAGAAAGAAAAAATGGTGTTCTGAATAGTTAGGGAGAGAAAATGGTTGGCAAATGAGGGGAAAGGAGAGTATACGGCTAATGTCCAAAGAGCATCTCCGATAGTAGTAGCAAATTAAACTTTTCAAATTAAAGTTAGTTGACCTATGTGACAATTTGAAAAGGTTTATTTGCTACTTGAATAATTTTTGCTCCAACAGACTCTTCAATATAATTAATGCAATATCATGAAAAAGAATGAAAACATGTGAAAATATGTGAAAATTTTCTATATTTTTATTATTTGAAAAGTAGGTTTTATTTTTCTAAAGTAAAATTAAATGTTTTGAAGAGCTAAAGTCAACTTACTAGTCTTGAAGATAGAGAAAAAGGTTGCAGCTTTGATGGCTGGGCTTGACTAGGCTGTTGGAGAGATTATTTATGATGTGATTCACCTATTTGAACATTCCGAAGTGATTAAAGAGGCTATTGGAGATGCTCTAATGTTTTCGTATTGTGTAAAATGGGTCAATGTTACTATACTACTAATAAAATAATAAATGAGCTTTCAATCTCATATACGTTTTTCACAGTCCCGTTGTAACACCCCGACTCCAAATTTATCCCATGTTTAATTAATTTAAGTGGAATTGAGAAATTACCCGTGGAATAAGGGTATTTTGGTCATTTTCTTACCCGGAAGGAATTTGAAAATTTCGGTTGTACCGTTGCATAGAGCACGGTGAGATGAGTTCATAGACACGTAGTAGGCTCGAATCGGAGTTGTAACGAGAGAGATATGATCAAAAGAAGCTCAGTGGCATAATCGTAAATATTTGGAAATTGGATTTTTGGTTAAAAGGACGGAATTGCCCCCGCTCTCTCTCTCTCTCTCTCTCTCTCTCTCTCTCTCTCTCTCTCTCTCTCTCCGCGTTCGCTACCACGGTGATCGCCACGCTTTGGCGGCCGTGCTCTCGTCCGCCACCAAAGTCGACGGGCCGGTACTAAAATGACCGGGCCGCGTCCTCTTCCTACCCCAGCCGGTCTTGCCGCCAGCCGGGATTTCGCTGAAAATAAAAGAAACCGCCGGTTTCGAAACTTCACCGGCTTCGTTCTCCGTCGTCCGGCCACCGATTCCGGCAAGTGAGGTATGGATTCTCACCTATTTTCCGAGCTCTAGCTGATGGTTGGGTAGGATTTCATAAATTTTGAGGCTAAGTAGCTCGATCTACGAATTGAAATTCGGCCGGTTTTGCGATCGCGATTCCGGCCACTTCCGGTCAGTTTTTGGGGTATGCCCAAGAACAAAAGTGACTCCAAATTAGGTGTATTACCTAGGGTAGGAGTCTTGGCTCACGATTTGGAAGTTTTCCGGCGATGCGATATCGCTTTAGACACCCACGCCGGCGTGTGGCGGCGCGTGGGCACCGTAGCTGACGGGCATTTTTGTCCCATTGCAATCCTCTCAATGTCACGAGCGTAGGTGTGCTCGGATCTCGCTTGGATACCGTTAGAGTTCCGAACGGATATCGCATATCGCGTATTTTCGGGTTCGCTAGGAGTGGACCGTTGGATGGTCCTGAAATTATAATATGTTGATCTAGGTATTACCAGGATCGTGTAGGATTTGACGGATCGTAAAATGGAGTCCCGGATACTCCGAAAATGCCAACCCTAGGGTTAGGTTTTAGCGACCGTCCGATCGTGCGATCGTGAGCGATCCGACCGTCCGATCGTGCGATCGTGAGCGATCCGACCGTCCGATCTGGACCAAACTTGCAGAACGTGTGTCCTAGACCTTGTAGAACCTATAGGAACTTTGGGATCATAATTTGGAGGTCGTGGGCCCCGCGGGCCTGTTTGACCAAGTTTGGGTAGTTTGACCCCGGGTTGACCTCTAGACTTGCGTTGTAGTTCTACCATCCCAGGAGGGTTAGAATGACCTTAGTGACAGGTCTTGAGTGTTGTTGAGTTAAATGGATATTGTGGGTTTAGGATATAATTGATGAATTTAATTGGGGGAGTTTATGGTATGCTTTATTTGTTGAGGTTTATATAAGATTAGAAATTATATTTTTTTTTTATATTCAATTGTGTGGATGTATAAAGGTAAATAAAGCGATCGAATGTTAACCTATAGTGCTATACGACTACCCCAATGCACTTCCATATTGTGATCATGTTGAGGGCTGGTGAGAATGTAGCCAGCCCGGTGAGGTCGCACGCGCCTTTGGATTAGCCGCGTGTTGAGACTCCATACGTGGCGGGTGCGCCCGCACGATGAGGAGATATGATTGTGTGATGGTTTGGTGAGAATGTAGCGTGCCGGGGTGAGAATGTAGCCGTGCCCCAGAGGTCGCACGCGCGTCTTTGGATTAGCCGGCGTGAGTTGATGACCCCATACGTGGCCGGTGCGTCCCGCGTATGAGGGAGATATGATTGTGTGATGGTCGGTGAGAATGTAGCCGTGCCGGGCTGATGAGAATGTAGCCAGCCCAAGGTGGGAGGTCGACGCGTCTTTGGATTAGCCAACAGATAGGCCCCATACGAGGCGGGTGCGTCCGTCGTATGAGGGGTGATATTGTGATCGTGTTTGGTGTGTTGTGATGGATAAATCTTAGAATATATGAATTTGTATGGCTGTAATGGTTTATTTGATATTAGGAGCCAGGATAGATACGAAAGAGCTACGTGTGGCTTGATCCCTTAGTAGGGTACGTAGGCAGCCTGAAGTTACTAGGTGCAGCCACATATTAGACCCCACTTAGGTGGTCTTATTGAGATTGGTTTGGACCTCGTTGATGGTCCCGAAACTTGGTTGAATTGAGACTCGTCCTGTGGACTGAGCAAGTGAAGGTGTGCATAACTAGATTTGGAAGTGGTTATATGCATGTTTGATGGATTAAGTTATTTTAAAAACTCTGTGGGCAGTTTTGCTAGAATCATTTGAAGGCCGGAGGCCATTTGTGTAAATTGCATGAGATTATATTGTGCATGCTGCCGGTTGGAGTTATAAAATGCGTTTTATGCAGTGAAAATTTTGGGGAAATGTTCAATTTACAGGGGAGACTCTGCCGAAATTTCGGCAGAAAGTCTCGTGCCCTTAATCCCATATGGTAAATGAGGACATAGATTTAAGGAGTGAACCCGGCGTGGGTGTGATGCCGGGGTCTCCGCAGGTTCGTCTCGGATTTCGGGAAATTCGGGACGGGTCCTGTCACCCGTTCCCTGGTCCATGGGGACCAAGTAGGTTTTTGGTCAACTGTCCTATCCAAGGGTGAGCAGCTATAATTTCAATTTATAATATTTAATGTCGGTTTTTTGGGTAAATAATTTTAAAACCACCTGTATGTTTTCAACCTTAGGATGATAAAATATCTAAAAGTTAAGCAGGTGTGTCAAAATTTGTGTTTTTTTGTGTCCCCAATCCTAACTCACTTAAAAAGACTAAAAGTCCATCAAAGACCTTTACGAAACTCTTTTGATTGTGAGGGATGTTCGAAATCTTGGAATGAGGTCTCATTAACGTGAGGGGATTGAAACAGGAGCATATAGATCCATGCGATCAATAAACACTTGAACCGAACTCGTAACTTTCCCAAGTTGGGCAAATTAGACTCAAACAAACTCTATAACCAACAAAGCTTAGTTAGGAATTTTCTTTTGTTGTGAAATTGCGTGGAGGACAAAATCATGGCAATGGAATAAGTGGGTGTACAAGCAAAAAGTAAATTCTTTTCATTTTTTACTTTCGCTGTGTGAGAGGTGGGCGCATAATCTACAATGTCCAATCCGACATACAGGTGAATAGAAATGTAATGACAATTAAAAAATATATAAAAAAATTATGGTAATTAATAATCCATTTAAAGAACTTACTTTTACGAGTCGTAATTGGAATGAGCACGAGCCTTTGTGGTTATGTGGAACTTCTCCAAATCATAACAAGCTAGAATTCTCATACCTAAAACAATAAAATAATTAGGGTAATGCTAAGGAGACCATCTATGTGTACTATATTTGTGTACCAACTGATATGGCTGTTGAGTTGTCGATACCACATCATTAAATAAGTTTTTAATATTTTAATATTTTTTACCTTTCACTTTGCAGACTCATTTAAATCATATTAAAATCATTAATTTTTTTAAAAAAATCTCTTCTCTCTTCTCCTACCTCCTACCCAGCCAACCCTCCCTCCCTACTCAACCCCACCTTTCAGCCACCCCTCTCCCGTCGCCCATCCTTCCCTCAGCCATACACCAGTCATTGAGTTTGTCAGATTCTCATTGTAGGTCCCAAACCTTGAAATGGACATTTTTGATTGGATATTGTTAATTTATTTTTGCCATTATTTCACACGTTTCTAGAAATCATTCAAGTGCAGTCAAGTTTTGAGTTTTATTGATATTATGAGTTTGTAACCCAGGACCTGAAATGGGTTTTTGATATCTGATCTTGGACATTCTGCAAATTTGGAAACAAACAAACCGAAGTTGTGTTTGATCTTTTTTTGCTGTGAGGCTGGTTTTTGTTTAGTGGCGGTGTGTTTGGTTTGGGTATACGTCCATCTTTGCACTGGAGTTTGAAGGAGAAAGGTTCCTGCCCTTAGTGTCCTTGTGATTGTTCAAAAGATTTCGACCCTATACCTGTAGGTGAGATTCACTTTTCAATGTTTGGGAAATTTGGTGTATGGTTGAGGGTAGGTACATGTACAAGAGTATGGCTGAGGGAAGGATGGGCAACGGGAGAGGGGTGGCTGAAAGGTGAGGTTGAGGAAAGAGGAAGAGAGGTTGACTGGGTAGGAGGTAGGAGAAGAGAGCGGAGATTGTTTTTATTTTTTATTTTAATGATTTTAATATGATTTAAATGAGTATGTAAAGTGAAAAGTAAAAAAAAATATTAAAAACTTACTTAATGATGTGGCATAGCCAATTCAACAGCCACATCAGTTGGTACACAAATATGGTATAAATAGATGGTCTCCCTAGCATTACCCAAATAATTAAGGGTTAATTACATAAAACCTCCCAAACTATAAGGCACTTCTGATCCTAATTGCTGGACCTTAACCTGAAGAAAATTAAAGTCTCTCTTAAGTAAATGATAGAAGATCAGATAAATGGTAATTAAAAAATTTCCCTGACGATAAAAGTGATCGTCAACTAAGTTACATTCTTTCTTTTAATCCCACTAATTTTTTTTTTTGCCAAATTTTAATCGCACTAAATTAAATTCATCAAAGATACTATCAATTTTATTTGGTGCTTCACTAAGAACTCGTTTGGGAGTGATTTTGGAAAAGACAAAAAGCACTTTTATAGAGAATCACTTCTCTATATAATCATTTTAAGTAGTTTTAAGTAATTTTATTGAGAAGTACATGGAATGTGCTTATCTCCAGTATCACTTAAAATCACTTAAAGTATATGAAGAAGTAAATAAAAAGTGCTTCTCTCCAAAAGTAATTTTGACATATCGAAAACCACTGGCTCAAGTCATCGTCCAAAGTAAATGGAATGAAAAGATGTCACACAACTAACTACGTCATCCAATCCGACTGGCCCTATTGTCTATCTAAGTTCTAATCATTTCTGTTCTAATTGTATCAAGTGTGCCAAAATTAAATAAGACAATAAACAACAGAAGAGACGAGCAAGTGTTGTCGGTATCATGGATTGCGATTGTCTTGGAAAAAAGATTATAGAGCTATTGAGAGGTGGAAAAGTGACTCTAATAAGTCTACTGGTAGTTAACCCTTTCTTCAATTTGCTTGAGAATTCCAAGAATTTTCTGCAAAAAGATTGGAGCTGCAACATCTCTCATGTTTATCGAGAATCACTACTACACTTTACACTTTGCGCGACGAAGAAAATTTCGTCACGCAAAATACATTGTAGTCGCACAAATTTCAGACATGAAACTTCGTCGCGAGAATCCGCGCAAAGATCGTGAAGAAAGACTTTGCGACGAAAAAATATTTGTCGCACAAAGTGACTTTGCGCGACGAAAAAATATTGGTAGCTCAAAGTTTTGCGTGACGAAAAACATTGGTCGCGCAAAGTTTTGCGATACGAAAAATTAGAAAATTTTATTTAAAAAAAAATTCGCGTCCCATTTTTGGTACCCGCCCAAATTTTTAGAGTTTTGCGCGACGAATACTAATGTCACACAAATATTTGCGCGACGAAATATTTTGGTTTTTGACTTTTTATTTTATTATTTCTTTAATATTAATTTAATTATATTAATTATTTCGAATTTTTACTTTTTAAATTTAATTTAATTGTATGATTTTTTTCGTTACTTTAATTTAAATTGATATTAATTTAATTATATTAATTTATTTAAATTTTACTTTTTAAATTTAATTTAATTGTATGATATTTCTTAATTATTTAATTTAAATTGACATATTCAAAATAAAATTACATATGAAAAATAGTGATCAAATTATCCAATATATATATATATATATAATATTCAAAATGTATACATAAATTAACAAAGTACAATAATAAAATCCTAATACAAGTGTATTGTGATGGTAGTGGCGGAGGATATGTTTTCATAGCTTCCTAATCCTCAACTTTAGCCATCAAAGTCTCGATGATTCCCTACAAAAAAAAAAAAAAAAAAAAGGTCAAATAACAAAAAAATAAAAAAGGGATAATCTCCCCTAAAATTGTTATACCACAAATCCAACCCAAACTCCAATCCCTCCCCTTTACTCAACCCCAAACCCCACACAAACTCAAAACTAACTCCAAAAACACATATTAATGAAAAAAATTTAAAATTTGACAAGATTGAGAGTGAGTGAGAATGAGAGAGAGAAGTGAGTGTGAGAGAATTAGAAAAGATAGTGATAGAGAGATGAGATAGTGAGTGAGAGTGAGAGATAGTGAGAGATAGTGAAGAGTGAGATGATGAGAGATTAAGTGAGAGGAGTGAGTGTGAGAGAAATGGTGGAATTTGGGGGGAGGGAAAAAGAGAGGAGATGTAAGAGAAAGACATTGAGAAAATGGTGGAGAAGTTATTTTCATTTTAAAAATCGTATCACTTTGCGCGACGAAAAATATTGGAGTATTGGCTACGCAATGTTTTGCGTGAAGAAACATATTGGTCGCGCGAAGTTTTGCGGGACGAATATTGTAATATTGGTCGCGCAAACGAATATTGGAATATTGGTCGCGCAAAGTTTTGCGCGCGATTTAATATTAGTGTATTGGTCACGCAAAGGCAAAAAAAAAATCCTCGTCCCATTTTTTGTACCGCCAAAATTTTGACATTTTTGCGCGATGAAAAATACTTATTGGTCGCGCAAAGTGTAAAAAATTATATAAAAATTCCGCATTCCATTTTTTGTACCACCAAATTTTTGAGCGACGAAAAATATATATTGATCTCAAGAAGTTTTGAGCGACACAAAATATTGGTCGCAAAGTCTAAATTTTTTTTAAAATCCCACGTCCCATTTTGTTACCCGCCTAAACTTTTAGAGTTTTGCGAAGAACTGTTGGTCGCACAAACTTTTGAGAGACGAAAAATTGGTTCGTAGCACGATATTTATAAAAATAATTGCTATGAATAATAAAAAATAAAATTATTTTATTTTACGATTTAAAATATAAATAAGGTTAAAGCTACTTAATAAATGTATATACTATTCAATATCTTAATTGTTATACGTACAAAATAAATAAATTTAAAGCTACTTAATAAGTAAATAAATATATATATACACACACCATTCAACAATCCAACCGTCACACTTGTTTGTATATACTTCAAGATCGTATACCCCAAAAATCGCAAAAAACAAACATTCAGAGACCTAGTAATGGGACAAAAAATTTCAACGGTTATAAATGAAAAATCACGATTTAACGGTTATTTTAACTCCGATTTTGATGATTTTTTACAGCTACACTCCTTGACCCTATATGAATACAATGAACTAATTCGATCGTCAATTTAAAATATTTACACCAGTGGATACCACAAAATCTTATTTTATATTTAACAAAAGTATAAAAACTCTTAATTGTTAGTGAATATATTATTTTGATGGCATACGCATTCTACGAAACTAGTTTCAACGATCCAACCGTCAAACTTGTTTGTTTATACTTCGAGATCATATACGCCAAAAATCGGAAAAAATAAACATTCAGAGATCAAGTAACGGGACAAAACTTTTTTACGGTTATAAATGAAAAATCACGATTTCACGGTTATTTTAACTCCAATTTTGATGATTTTTTACCGCCACACTCCTTTACCCTATATGAATACAATGACTGAATTTGATCTTCAATTTAAAATATTTACACTAGTGGATACCACAAAATCTTATGTTATATTTAACAAAAGTATAAATAAACTTTGACTTGTTAGTGAATATATTGTTTTGATGGTATATGTATTCTACGAAACTAGTTTCAACGATCCAACCATCAAAGTTGTTTGTTTATACTTCGAGATCATATATGCCAAAAATCGGAAAAAATAAACATTCAGAGATCAAGTAACAAGACAAAACTTTTCAACAGTTATAAATTAAAAAATCATAATTTAACGATTATTTTAACTCCGATTTTGACAATTTTTTACAGCTACACTCCTTGACCCTATATGAATACAATGAACTAATTCGATCGTCAATTTAAAATATTTACACTAGTGGATACCACAAAATCTTATGTTATATTTAACAAAAGTATAAATAAACTCTTAATTGTTAGTGAATATATTGTTTTGATGGCATACGCTGTAATAGCCCAAACCTAAAATTAATATTTAATTATTAATTTATTGGACGAAAAGACTAAAATGCCCTTAGAATTTTTATTAGGTCAAAGGTTGACTTTTTGACCAAGAAGGAATTTGAAAATTTCAGTTATACCGTTGCATAGAGCGTAGCGAGTTAAATTCGTAGACACGTAGTGGGTCCAAATCTGAGTTGTATTGAAGGAGATACATTCAAAATAAGTTCGAGGGCAAAATAGTAAATTTGGAAGGTCAATTTTTTAAAAACCTTCATCTCTCTCTCTCTCTCCTCCCCGATTTTCCCTCGCAAGCGGTGGCTTCAAGAGCTACCGCCACCACAGCCACGACGGGCCATGGGACCGACTCAAATGGATCGGGCTTCCCTTCCTTTCGGTCAAACCCCACCTTCAAACCGCCAGAGCCACGGAATTAGCCAGAATAGCCGATTTTAGCAGAATTTTCGAGCTTCCGTTCTCCCTCCGCCCACCAAATCAGTCGAGTAAGGTGTGGATTTTTAGCTATTTTTCATGCTCTAGCTGATGGTTGAGTAGGATTTGAGGAATTTCTAGCGTGAGAGGGTTAATTTCGAACCTAGGGTTCGACCGGTTTTGATATCATGGTTTCGGCCACTTCCGGCCACTTTTTGGGGTAGGTCCAAGAACAAAAGTGGCTCCAAATAGGGTGTTATACTTAGGGTAGGAGTCTTGAGCCTTGGTTTAGAGTTTTTCCAGCGGAGTGTTATCGCTTTAGACACCACGCTCTGTCGGCCTGTGTGGCGGCGCATGGGCAGCAGAGTGGGGACCACAGTCAGCCCTAGAATAATCTCCTAGTCCCCACGAGCACGTAGGATTTCGCGGATCTTAATTCGGATAACGTTTGAATCCCGAACGGATCTTGCCTAGTGGGTGATTCCCGGGTTCAGCAGGTTTGAACCGTTGGATCGTAATCGTGTTCCAGTATGTTGATCTAGGTAATTTCAGGATCGTATAGCATTTGACGGATGGTAAAACGGAATCTCGGATACTCCAGAAACGTCAGCCCTAGATTGAGGTTTACATAAAACAAACCAATTACAGCCAGGAATAAAGGAAAGAACTACGTGTGGCCGATCCTCAAGAAGGGTACGTAGGCAGCCTACTGAGGCATAGCCACAAGTTAGGGGCTCGGGGTTTATGTTACTGCTTTCAAGGCATTTTGGTCATTTACGACATACGCTACTGTGTCGCTTTAAAATTGGCCTAGATTTCAAAGTGGAATTTGGGTCGGGTCGTTTCATACGCATTCTACGAAATTAGTTTCAACGATCCAACCGTCAAACTTGTTTGTTTATACTTCGAAATCATATACGCCAAAAATCGGAAAAATTAAACATTCAGAGATCAAGTAATGAGACAAAACTTTTCGACGATTATAAATGAAAAATCACGATTTAACGGTTATTTTAACTCCGATTTTGATGATTTTTTACAGCTACACTCTTTGACCCTATATGAATATAATGAACTGATTCGATCGTCAATTTAAAAAATATATTTTCTAACAAAAAGATTTTAAAAAAGCATTTTTTTAATTTTATTTATTTTTATAAGGACTTTGAGCGACGAAGTTTATTGTTTTGTCGCGCAAAGTAACTTTGTGCGACGAATTGTTTTTTCATCGAGCAAAGTGACTTTGCACGACGAATAGTTTTTCGTTGTGCAAAATTTGGTTGCTCAAGACTTTGCGCGACGATGTATTGTTGTTGCGCAAAAGTTTGTAGCGCAAAGTCGCTTTTGTGAAAAAGAGTTCATCGCGCAAGATTTTGAGCGACGAAGTTTTGGGTTTAACGTGCAAAGTGACTTTGAGCGACGAATAATTTTTCGTCACGCAAAATGTGGTCGCGCAGGGGTGATTTTTTACTAGTGAATGCTGACTAACTTGCTTCCGTTGGATTTTTCTTCTTCTTTAGCTCTTCATATTTTTGAAATTGCTACGATGCCCTTGTTGTGTATTTTATTAGAGAGTTATTTACAGTAATATGCTATGAGATTTTTTATATTTTTACAAAATCTCTTGAGACTCTTAGAAATTACATGGACACCCTTTGAGGTTTTAATTTTTTTTTTTTTCACAAAACCCCTTTACATTGTTTTTTTTCATCCAAAGTTTGATGACTTTATAAAAATAAAAAATTGAGTTATACACACTACAACACCCCCTTAGGCTTTTGGTTTTTTCACAAAACCTTCAGAAGCTTTAGAAATTACACGAACACCCCCCTGAAGTTTTAAATTGTTTCCACAAAATCCATTTTTGTTGATTTTTGATCCAAAGATTGATTATTTTATAAAATAAAAAAATTTCTCCAAATGACTTAGCCTTTGAGATTAGATTGCACATACATTTATTGAAGATAATTTTTTCATTTGCACACGTTTTAAAATGAAATCATCAAGTTTTGGACGAACAATCAACGAAAAGGGGTTTTGTGAAAACAATTTAAACCCTCAGGGAGTGTTCATGTAATTACCAAAACCTTAAGGAGTTTTGTAAAAAAGTCGGAAACTTGAGGGGTGTTAGTTTAAATAACTCTTAAAAATATTCTCCAAATGACAAAATTAGCCTTTGATATTAGATTGCACATACATTTATTGAGGTTAATTTTTTCATCTACAAAGTTAGCCTAAATGAAAAATCAATGAAAGGGGTTCTTTTTAAACAAATTAAAACTCAGGTAGTGTTCGTGTAAGTTTTGAAACCTCAAGGAGTTTTATGAAAATATTAAAAACCTCAAGAATGACTATTAGTGTAAATAATTGATAATCTACTTAGAAGAAGGCTTTAAAGAAGTCACTTTGACGGAACATACTTAATTGGAATCACCACTAGTGCTTCTTTATGGTTATGGGATTTAAACTCCAAATCATAACCAGCCAGAATCCTCAAACCTTAGGCCACTTTTCTTTACTTTTTCGTTTTTTTAGCTGATACAAGCGATAATAAGGAATTGGGATATTTGCTCTTAACCACCTGAATTACTAGCTCCTTGCATATAAGACAATTTTATTACTTTTGATAAAGCGATATTCTAAACTTCTCCAATGTGCGAAGGGCATGATCAAAATCTAATGCAAGAAGGAGGGCATATTATCTTAGCCAACTTGCCTAACCCATATAGTCTCCTCATCTGACATACATGTGAATATAATTGTAATGACAATAAAAATATGGGTTGATTGCAAGTGGTTGACCTTGACCTGAAGAAAATAGTGGATATAGTCTGAAATATCGAACACAACATGATACAACCTGTAATGGTATTGGTGATGGATTCTATATACTTCGAATAAAAGTGATTCTATGAGCTAGATAATTGATTCCAGTGTAGCTGATCATATGACGTTTGATCCTGATGATTTTCTGAATACTACCCAACCTCGACGAATTTGTATTGCTAACGCCAATGGAATTATTTATCTTGTGACAGGGCCTGGCACTGTTGCACTATCATCCTCTCTGTCAATGTCTAGTACCTTATTTGTTCCATCTTCATCCAATAAATTTATGCCAGTTAGTCAGCTTATTGAACAATTGAATTGTTGTGTACTCATTTACCCGAGTTTTGTTTGCTTTAGGATATTCATACTAAGAAAATTCTTGGTTGTGGTGCTAAAAAAGAGAGGCTATATTATGTTGATGACTTCAGTCTCGACATGACTAACAGTGTAACACATTCTTCTCATAGCAAAGAAAATCAAATCTGGTTGTGCACCGTCAATTGAGACATCTATCTTTTAGTTATATGAATAATCGTATATCAAATTTATTCTCAAGTTTCAAGGACTTCGACTTCACATGTGATACTTGTATTTTGGCCAAGGGTCACCGTGTGACTTGTTTGTTGAGTACAAACAAGTGCACTACTCCGTTTATGTTAATTCACTTTGATGTCTAGGGACGTTCACCTATCATTGCTTCTTCTGGCGTTTGGTAGTTTGTCACATTCATAGATGCTGGTACACGAATGACATGAGTTTATTTGCTGAAGAATAAAAACGAATTGTTTTCCTGTTTTCAATTCTTCCACAAAGAGATGAAAACTTAGTTCAATGCTCAAATACAGATTCTTCGTTCAGATAATGGTGGAGAATTTGTCAATCATGACTTTCAGGCTTACTTCCAACAACATGGAATTATCCATGAGGCAACTTGTCCTATGCCCTTCGTTGTGTTTTTGTGGGTTATGACACTTATTAGAAAGTCTACCGTTGTTATCATCCTTCTACCCGACGTACCTATGTCATTTTGGATGTGACCTTTCTGGAATATAAGATGTTTTCTCATGACCCGTCCTCAAATTCTACGCTTCAGAAGGAGATATGAAGTGAAGAGCAGAATTGGAGTAACTTGGAAAATGAAGAAATTCGCTTCTCTACAAAAATGATCGATCGTCCAAAGTCTGGAGCATGGGATTGCTCTCTGCCAAAAAGCAATCAATCACCCATTGATCAATCACCAGACCCGCCTAATCCTTGCATAGATATTTCTAATCTGAGTCCTATACCTACAGAAAATACAGAACAATGAGATGAAGACCCCCTCCAAAGCAACAGCACCAACGAACCAATCTCCTGAGAATATCATTGAGGTAACTACTCCTACTACACTTGTGAATTTAGAGGATTAATATATAGGATACCTATTACCTTTTAGGTAGAATCGTGGAAAGCCACCAAATCGTTGTTCACCTGATATTGGCAAGACATCAAAGTATCCAATTGCGAATCATGTATCCATTGAGAAGTTGTCTGAACCACTCAAGGCCTTTGTGCATCAATTGTCTGGTATTCATATCCCAACTAAGATTGCTGAAGCATTTAAAGATCATAAGTGCGTTTAAGCTATAAATGAAGAGATGAAAGCTCTTGAGAAGAATCAAACTTGGACATTGGAAACTTTACCGCGAGGAAAAAGACTGTCGGTGTAGATGAGTGTTTACCACAAAACACAATGCTGATAGATTTATTGAGTGATACAAGGCAAGACTTGTGGCCAAAGGGTACACACAGACTTATGGTGTAAATTATGACGAAACCTTTGCACCAATTGTAAAATTGAACACAGTCAGAGTCTTACTGTCCCTCACAGCTAATTTGGAATGGCCACTATATATACTAGTTTGATGTTAAAAATGCTTTCCTACATGGAGAACTCACGGAGGAGGTGTATATGGACATTCATCCTGGATATAATACTACTCAGACTATAACAATATGCAAATTACGAAAGGCATTGTATGGACTGAAACAATCACCACGTGCATGGTTTGGGTGGTTCACCATGCCAATGAAGAACAATGGTTTCAGAAAGAGTAACTCAGATCATACTCTGTTCTTGAAACATTAGAAATGAAAGGTAACAACTTTAATAATCTATATTGACGACTTGATTATTACTGGGAATGATAAACATAAAATATCTCAGCTACAATACTATTTGGCTACTAAATTTGAGGTGAAGAATCTAGGTGGACTCAAATATTTCTTTGGGATTGAGGTGGCCCGATCACAACAAGGTATATTTCTCTCTATGTCTTGGACTTGTTGACAGACACAGGAATGCTAGATTGCAAACCTATAGACACTGCTATTGTTCCTAGTCATCATCTTGGAGAATATCAGGATCAAGTTCCAACTAACAAATAAATATACGAAAGGTTAGTATGAAGATTGATCTACTTGTCTTATACTAGGCTAGACATTGCTTATCCGGTGAACGTTGTCAATCAATTTTTGCACACTCCGAGTGAAGACTACATGAATGCAGTTATTCAGAGACTTAGATATTTGAAGTCTGCACTCGGAAAAGAACTTATGTTCTCAAAAAATGGTCATCTGAATATTGATGGGTACACAGATGCATATTATGCAAGAAGTATAACGGATAGGAAATCCACATTCGGTTACTTCATATTTGTGGGAGGTAATTTGGTAACATATAGAAGCAAGAAATAGAAGGTTGTTGTCTAATCTAGTGCGGAAGCTGAGTTCAAAGGTATGACCAAAGGAATTTGAAAACTCATTTGGTTAAAGAGGTTGCTTACTAAACTTGGGTATAAACCTACATCTGTAATGAATCTCTTTTGTGACAACAAGGCTGAAATAGCTATTGCATAGAATCCAGTTCAACATGATCACACCAAATATGTCGAGGTAGATCGACATTATATCAAACAGAAGCTCAAAGCTAAAGTGATTTAGTTTCCTTTCATAAAGTCCGAGAATCAATTGGCAGATATTTTGACAAAGGTAATTTCCAGTAGAGCACACTCGACCAGTTCGGCATTGGGGACATCTATGCACTAACGTGAGGGGGAGTGTTGGTGTGACTTGTGGACCATTGAATTTCTTTCCTAACACACTAAGGATTCCCATTATAATTTTATTTGATTTACCTTAATTCCTGATTTCCTACTGTAAATAGAAATAGAAATTTATTATTTACTTGGCCACTAAGGCTCCATTGTATTATAAATATGTCCTTCTACAAGGAGATGAATACATAGAAAATTTCCACAAACAAATATTCTCTCATAGTTCTCATATTTTAGTAAAAACTTCAAAAGCAAAGTTTCATAATTCAATTAACAAGAACACCAATCTGTTTCTCGATGAAGGACTCATGCTTTTGCTTTTCAATTTATAATTTTCTTTTTCCAAAGTTAGGAAAGGATGGGGGTAAACTCACACACACGGGTATCATGGTTACTTGAACTCACGATACCACTTAAGAGCACACCAAAAGTTTTGCCAATCCAACTAAGACCCTATTGGTACCTTAATTATCGTTTATGTGACATTCATATATTATTGTCGGGTGGGGGAGGGGTTAGGGTTGGGGGGTAATTGTCAGGAGGTGGTGGGGATGATGACTTAGGGATTCCAATGCCTCTGTTGGTGCTCTCTCACAAATCGCCCACCCCGACCCAATCTCCCTTCTTTTTTTCATTTTTAATTTTAGGTTTTTATTTTATTCTCCCTTGTAAAATGATAAACAATGTAGAATAGATAGCGGAAGCAATTGAAGAGAAGTTGGAAAGACGCGCTGTATGAAGCAGTTGATTATGGGGAGATTCCTACGTGCCGATTATGAGAAATACCTGTATAGGCTTTGTCATAATTTCCACCAAGGCAATCAGACTGTTTTTGAGTATACAGACGAATTTTTGGAGGAAACAAATGGTCAAATGGTCGCAAGGTATATCACTGGGCTGAGAAGTTCTTTGCATGAGAAAATTAGGTTTAAGACTTTATGAATAGTTCATAAGGCACAGAACATGGCATTGAAGGCCGAATTACTAAAGAAAGAAAAGCGTACTAGGTCGAGTGTTAGTGGTATAAAAAAGAGAAGTTATGAATCCTCTGCTACATCGATGTGCAACAAGTTCCTGGAGAGAGTGATAAGCAAAAATTGGGAAAAAGATCGTAAACAAAGGAGTAATCCTTATGCTAGGCCGACTAGGCAGAAGAATGATATCTGTTACAGTGTTACAGGTGCTCCAAACCATAGCATCGCTCTAATGAGTGCCCAACCCGTAACAAACAGGTCAATATAGTTGATGCGACTGAAGACAAAGATGAGGAGGATAATGTTGATGCTGATTATGAAGAAGCATAATATGCGGATGAGGATGGTGATGAGATGGTCAATATGAATACGGCTTGTTCCATATAATTTTACCACTTACTATAAATGACTTTCTTAAACAAAAATTTCAGAAGAGTGTTGAGGCTAAATATTTTGAGATATTAAATATTGTCTCAATGTAAAATGAGAGAATCTATACTATTGTTCATTCCCAAAGTATTTTATGGCCCGTTTGATGTCCTATTTGAATCTATTTTTTTAAACTCAAAAACAATTTTTGAGTCTAAAGACCATATTTAGCATTTTGTACAACCCATTTTTCAAAAGCCCAACTCAAAAACAACTTTAAAAAGCCACAATTAAAAAAAAAAAAAAAAGTGGGGTTTTACAGTTTTTTTTCTTCTCTCTCCTCCCTCTCTCCATGCTCTCTCTCTCTCTCTCTCTCTCTCTCTCTCTCTCTCTCTCTCTCTCTCTCTCCTCTCTCGCGTCTTCTCTCTCTTCCCTCTCTTGTCTCTTTCTCTCTCTTCCCTCTCTCATCACTCGTCTCTCATCCCTCTATCATCTCTCTCTCTCTCTCTCTCTCTCTCTCTCTCATTCTCTCTCATCCCTCTCTTCTTTTCTTTTGTTATTAATTTCAATTTAGGAATCTAGGGTTTCTGATTTTCTAATTTAAATTTCTATTTTTTTAGATCTTAAAAATAGTTTGAAGTTGAATACCAAACAAGTTTTTAGATCTTAAAATCAATATTCAAATCAATGATAGAAAAAAAGAAATCATGATTTTTGAGTTTTTTATTTTTTTTTATTTTTTTTATAGTAGGATACCAAACGGGCGCTTATATTTTATTGAGTTTTAGTTGTGCTTGTTCCTTATGTAAGGCAGAGTTTGTTCTCATAATCTGTCTTCCTTTTCTTTCATACCATAGATTATATTCATTCTTCAAGGTTTACTTGCTACCATAAGTTGCGCAATGCAAAATGAATAGGACATCAATTAATGTCGAGATCAGGCATGCCGTATGCAACACGCCGTATGCCAGAGTCGACCATAATGTGGTCTACAATTATCGCAGCCTTTGAAATAAGGAGGTCTTGTCCCCCCTTTAGACTATAATGTGGTCCACTATTATAGTGGGTTTGGAGAATTTTTTTAGTCTTAAAAGTGATATTTTGACGCTTTATTGATGCATTGTTTTCAAGCTAAAAGCAAGAGCAACAAATTACCTTTTAAATCATTCACTATGTGGTTTTTAGATAGAACCCCATACATCATGGCACAAAAAAGAAAATAAAAACCCCACACATGAATAGGTTCATTGGGGTTTAGACCAAAAAGAGAAGAAGAGGTTCACTGGGGACGAGTTTTCTATTCCAAGTCGCTCAAAAGCGATTGCGATCAGAGGCGCGCTCCAGAGCCATCCACGTGTGCTGTGGAATTTCCTAGAATTTTCGAATATAGGTCTCGTCTTCATTAAATCCCACCTAATACATTAATAAACCGATAAACAATCCCACCTAGCATTGTTATTCTATGCAGATCCTTTCTTTTGCCTATAAAGACCAGTAGGGCACACACTTGATATAACCTATAGCAAACAAAGTAAGATGGCCACAGACTTGATCAAGGTTGAAATCATTCAGAGGCAAACAGTCAAACCATCATCCCTAACTCCTCATCCCTTGAGAACCCTACAGCTCTCTGTTTTCGATCAGATGATTCCTAGTGAAGATTACCCCCCAACGCTTTTCTTCTATACCACCAACAATAATGTTAGTGGTTCAGGAGGTGGTGCTCCTTCTACAGACATGGCGGACATGAGGATGAAGGAGAGAGATTATTGTCAGCATCTAATTCAGTCATTAGCCGAACTCTCACTCACTTCTACCCGTTAGCGGGAAGATTGAGTAAAGGCCATGACATGATCCAATGCACTGATGATGGAGCTGAGTTCATGACGGCCCGAGTCAAATGTTCCTTATCGCAGATTTTTGAACACCCAGATCCCGAGATGCTAACAGGGCTCGTCCCAGCAATTGGTCAACCTGATGGTGATGGTGATGCCACGAGGCTCCCGTTGCTTGCTGTGCAATTCAACTTGTTCGAGTGTGGAGGAATGGCAATAGGGTTGAAAATGTCACATAAGATTGTTGATGGCACCACATGTAGCGCCTTCATCAGTTGCTGGGCCAAAACAGCCGTTGATGATGGTGACAATGATCATGTAACCTCCATGATCCCAAAATTTGATGCTGCGTCTTATTTTCCACCACTAGATTTCTCAAACTCATCACAGCCATCATCAGCCAAGCTGGTGGGCATCAGTAAACACAAGTACATAACACAGAGATTTGTGTTTGATGCGTCAAAAATTGCCACCCTCCAATCATATTTGGCCAGCCCTTCACCAGCTCATGAGCCGACACGTGTCCTCGAAGTTTTAGCACTCATTTGGAAATGTGCAATGGAAGCATCATCCAAATCATCAAACATAGCACTGGGGTCAAGACCGTCTTCATTAAGACTAACTATGGACTTGCGTAGAAGGTTTGAGCCACCCTTGCCACAAAACTTGGCTGGGAACGTTGTTAGTAATTTAATAGTCATCGCAACAGCATCGTTATTAAAACGTCAAGAAGAGAGTGATGATGAGACGATAGATCTAAAAGACTTGGTTGCTAAACTCAGGAAAGGGTTTGAGCAACAGAAAGAAACTTATTCTACAAAACAACCATTTGATTCTAACAAGGCATGGCAAAGAGTTCAAGAATATAGAAAGTTGACAAGGAACGTTGACATGGACCATTTCAGCTGTGCAAGTTGGTGCAGGTTTGCTTTTTATGAAGCTGATTTCGGATGGGGAAAACCGGCATGGGTGAGCATTCCTAGTATTCCACTTAAGGATGCGGTTATTTTGATTGATAAAAGAGATGGCAAGGGAATAGAAGCATTATTGACTGTGAGTGAAGAAATCATGGAGCATTTTGAAAGCAACCCGGAGCTGCTTAAATATGCTTCTGTAAATCCAAGGGTCATGTAGCACTACGTGGAAAAAGTAATAAATTTGAATTATGTTGTGAGAATAATCACTTTCAATTCTGTTTGTGAATAATCTTATGGTCCGTTTGGATGAAGTATTCCAAAATCTAAGTATTAGTTTAGTTTAGTTACTATTGTTGTAATGTGAGAATAATCATTTTCATTGTGAAGTGAAAAAAAATAAAAAAATAAAAATTATCTCCTCCTCTACCTTTGCCTTCCCCAAGACCGAAACCCTATCTCCAGAAACCCAAGATGAAACTCCTTAATTCTATTCCTCCGATTTTATTATTGCCACTATGCTCCCCCATCTTCATCATCCTCCCTAATCACAGCATCCCCACCCTATGGAAGCCCACACCCCATCGATTTGCCCCAACCAAAACCAACGCCAGCCCTTTACACCCACTTGCAACTGCAGTGATCTCTCTCCCTTGAAACCCCAATGACGAGAAATTATAGAAAGATATTGTACTACCACTTTAGCTGATGATACTCTCACTCAAAATTTGACATGTATACAACATTTTAAAGAAAAATCTAAAATCTATACAGCTGGATTTAAAATCCTTTTTTCAATTTAAATTTAATTTAACAAAAATCGAAATATCTAAAATAATAATATATAAAAAATTCCTCAGCAACATCAACCTCTTCTTTGAACTTGCGACAAAGCCCCTACAGGCCCCACCTTTCTCCCATGGCTGCCACTGGTCTTTCTTTTTTCCTGTCATCTTTGTGTCTTTCTCTCTTCCCCTCCCTCTTCCTCCCTCTTCCTCTATTACGGGTAGGGATCATGGAATTTAGATTGAAACTTTCTTGGAGGGTGAGTTTATGGCCTTTGAGCAATCCAAGCTTTCAACATATATCAAGAGCAAATTCATTTGCCATGGGTTGTCATCTTATTCACAGATAGAGAGATAGATAGTCATGACAGGGGGCTTTGTCGTCGATGAGGCAAATGATTTTTGGGTTTTTTGTTTTTCTTTCTTTTTTATTTTTAAGTTTTTAAAATTCTTTAAAAAAAATTTTTAAGGGTAAAATGAATACTCCAGTTATCAAAAAATTATACACATGTCAAATTTTGAATAGGAGTATCACCAGCTAACGTGGTGGTATGATACTAATATATAATTTCTCCCCAAGGACCCCTCATTTCAGCTCCACATATTTTTTGGAATTAATGCACTTCCTTGATTCTCTAGAATATTTCTATTTATTACAGTAGCTATAGTTGCACTTAATTAAGTTGATAGAGTTCCTATGCAATGTGTTTTAGCTCTCTAGGAAGAATTCTCTAGAGGATATTGTTCTCTTTAAAAAGCCTATGAGCTTATCATTGTAACAACAACAACACAAGCTAAGTGAATCGGAATTACAAAAGAGCTTTGTCGAAGCAACTCATATTTTCAGCAACTCAAATTTGTCTCATCGTATAATTTCCAACACCTCATATTCCATTAAAAAACCAACAACTGATATCAGAGCAACGTTCCTTCATATGTGGGCATTGGAATCAATTCTAGAAGATGTCATCAGGAGTGAATGAAGGTCCATTACTTTCCTACACTATTCTCCCAATCTTTGGAGGAGAAAATTATGATTTCTTAAAGGTAAAGATGAGAACTATACTGTTGTCAAGAGGACTTTGGAGCTTCGTTGAAAGAGGGCATCAAGAGCTAGGGAACCAAGTCAGCTTCCAGTAGCACAAAATAGAGAAGTTTGAAGCAGAAGTCACAAATGAGGCTGTTTACCTCACAAACGACTCTTTGTCATTTGTGAGGTAAATCACCTCGTTCCTTAGGTAAATTATTCAACCAATGGGGTATTTTACCATTTGAACATAAGGGGTTCGTCTGTTGAGTAAACGTGATTGTTCCTAGAGTAAATTAACAAAGAAACCTTCTCATTGGTGGCCATGTTCCTCGTTATCACTGGGATGATGCTGTCATCACTACTGTCCATCTTATCAATTGCATGCCATCTGGGGTCTTGAACTTCAAAACTCCATTACAAGTGCTCGCACAACACGGGCCTCTGCCCTCTGTTTTGGTGCTTACCCCTCGCATTTTTGGCTGTGTGGCCTTCGTTCATCTCCACAAAAATCAATGAAGCAAAGTTGATCCATGTGCGCTTCGTTGTGTTTTTTTGAGTTATGCCACTCATCAGAAAGGCTACCGATGTTATCACTCTCCTACCCGACAAACCTATGTCACTTTGGATGTCACCTTTCTGGAATCAGAGATGTTCTTCTATGACCCATCATCCAATTATACTCTTTAGGGGGAGATACCGAGTGAAGAGCTCAATTGGAGTAGCTTGGAAAACGAAGATATTCATCTATGCACGAAGATTGCTCTCGGCCAAGAAACAATAAAAATCGATCTTCCCGAATCTGGAACGTGTGAATGCTCTCTCCAAACAACGATCGATCGCCTAACCCTTGCAAATGGTTGTTTTTGATTCGAGTCATACTCTTACAGACAACTCAGAACAACAAGATGAAGACCTCCCTCTTATTCAACAGTACCAACAACCAATCTTCTGAGAATATCTTTGAGGTAAATACTCCTACTAGACTTGTGCATTTAGAGGATAAAACTATTGGATATCAATTACTTTTCAGGCAAAATCGTGGGAAGCCACCAAACCGTTATTCACCTGATATTGGCAAGACATCCAAGTATCCAATTGCAAATCATGTATCCACTGAGAAGCTATCTGAACCACTCAAGGCTTTTATGCATCAGTTGTCTACTATTCATATTCCAACCAAAGTCTCAGAAGCATTGAAAGATCCTAAGTGGGTCCAAGCTATAAAAGAGGAGATGAAAGCTTTTGAGAAAAATCAGACTTGGACATTGGAGACTATACCACGAGGAAAAAAGACTATCGGATGTAGATGAGTGTATACTATAAAACACAATGCAGATGGATCTATCGAGCGATACAAGGCAAGACCTGTGGCAAAATGGTACACATTGACCTATGGTATAGACTATGAAGAAACCTTTGCACCATTTGCAAAGTTAAACGTCTTATTATCCCTTGCAGCTAATTTAGATTGGCCACTACACTAGTTTGATGTAAAGAACACTTTCTACATGGCAAACTCACGGAGGAGGTGTACATGGACATTCCTCATGGATATAATACTACTCAGACTGGAACAGTTTGCAGGTTACGAAAAGCATTGTATGGATTGAAACAGTCACCATGTGCATGGTTTGGATTGTTTACCATGGCAATGAAGAATAATGGTTTCAAACAGTGCAACTCAGATCATACTCTGTTCTTGAAACATCGGAAAGGGAAGGTAACAACATTAATAATCTATGTTAATGATATGATTAATACTGGGAATGATAAACGGGAAATATCACAGCTACAAGACTATTTGGCTACTGAGTTTGAGATGAAGGATCTAGGTGGACTCAAGTATTTCTTGGGAATTGAGGTGGCTCAATCGTAGCAAGGCATATTTCTCTCTCAAAGGAAATATGTCTTGGACTTGTTGATAGACACAGGAATGCTAGATTGCAAACCTGCGGACACTCCTATTGTTCAGAATCATCATCTTGGAGAATATTCGGATCAAATTCCAACTAACAAAGAAAGATACCAAAGTTTAGTGGGAAGATTGATCTATTTGTCACATACTCGACTAGACATTGCTTATATGGTGAACATTGTCAGTCAATTTATGCACTCTCCAAGTGAAGACCACATGAATGCAGTTCTTCGGATACTTAGATATTTGAAGTCTACACCTGGAAACGGACTTATGTTCTCAAAGCATGGTCATCTAAATATTGATAGTTATTCAGATGCAGATTGGGCAGGTAATGTAACAGATAAAAAATCCATATCGGGTTACTTCACATTCGTGGGAGGTAATTTGGTGACATGGACGAGCAAGAAATAGAATGTAGTAGCTTTATCTAGTGCAGAAGCCGAGTTCAGAGGCATGACTAAAAGGATTTGTGAAGTTTTTTGGTTAAGAAAGTTGCTTACTGAACTTGGGTATAAACATACATCCACAATAAATCTCTTTTGTGACAACAAGGCTGCTATAGCCATTGCATAGAATCCGGTTCAACATGGTCGTACTAAACATGTTGAGGTGGATCGACACTTCATCAAAAAGAAGCTTAAGGCTAAAGTGTTTTAGTTTCCTTTTGTGAAATCCGAGGATCAATTGGTGAATATTTTGACAAAGGCAATTTTCAGTAAAGCATTCCATAATTCACTGGATCAGTTGGGCATTGGCGACATCTATGCACCAATGTGAGGGGGAGTGTTGGCGTGACTTGTGGATATTGACTTACTTTCCTTACACACCAAGAATTCCTATTATAATTGTAATTGATTTATTTTAATTCCTGATTTCCTACAGTAAATAGATTTAGAAATTTATTATTTACTTGCCCATTCAAGTTTTGTTGTATTATAAATATGACCTCCTACAATGAGAAGTATACACAAAAAATTCCCACAAACAAATATTCTCTCATAGTTTTCATATTTCAGCACATGACTGCAGCAACAATGGAGAGCCACCATAATGTCCATGAAGAGGGTGAAGAGAAAGCTCAGAGGCTAGATATTATTGTACTTTTTTGTCGAAACATGAATTCAATAAAAGCCCACAAAAGGGGACGGACAAAAGAAAGAAGCTGGGGCAGAAACCAGCCAACCAAACAGAAAGCAAAACAAAGGAAATGCTCAAAACTTGGATTAATTACATCTTCATTTGTTTTTCTTTTTCAACTATCAAATGTTGATTAATTACATTACTTTGACACAAGAAATAAATTTAAGATAGATATTACATTACTTTGACACAAGAAATAAATTTAAGATAGATATTACTTTTCTTTGACACCAAAAGTAATCCAAGGCATTGGGGTATCCACGCTAATTCTTCTCCACTCATTGCTCTTCTCTTCTCTTCTTTAGACTCTTCTTTGTGACAAGTTGAGAATTGAGTAAGACAACGATCGACTTGTTTTGGTCCGAAACTGAAATGGGTCGGATCATATTAAATTGGGCAGAACCCAATAGTTTTATATTACAAATGTTGGGCCAGACCCGACCCAGTTTTGGCCCAAAATTGCAGAAAAAACTTATCTTTTGAGAATTTGCAGAGAATTGGAGGAGAGCTGAAAATAGCGAAGAAAGGAAGCTCAAAGTTGAATGTTGCTATTATTCATCCTGATTTGGGCACAGTTAATTTCTATCTTGTTTTTGTTTTTTTGTTTTGTTATGGTACCAAGGTGATATGCAAATGTGGTATACCTAAATCACACTTGCTCTACTATACTCTATTCTCTGAGTGGACTCAACTTACAACTACTAATTATTAAGCCCAACAATGACTGTCTACCCTCTCTTTTGATAATTTTTTTTTTGGTCGAAATCCTCTATTTTGATTTTTTTACAACTTTGTTATTTACTATTTATTTTAATTTAAATTGTAAAATTTTAAAAAAAATTGGTCATGTGTCAAGCATGTGAGGTTGTTACAGATTGGATGGAATTCGAAAAATTTAATGACAATAACGGAATTGGATATTTATAATGAATTTGAGAAATAAATTGG
This sequence comes from Prunus mume, assembly GCF_029339155.1. NCBI lineage: Eukaryota > Viridiplantae > Streptophyta > Magnoliopsida > Rosales > Rosaceae > Prunus > Prunus mume. The sequence continues at coordinate 12,312,775 of NC_142700.1, read as the reverse complement.
CAGACAAAATAATTCAAGGACTAGTGGAATTAGTGTACATGATAATTCAGGGGGATTGAAAATCCATATTTTGTTGCTTAGATACGTTGAAAAGAGGTTCCAACTAATGTTGCCAAATTGTAGACCACATTAAGTCTAGAGAGGGGTCCTCGACGAGAGCATCAGACCTCCTTATTTCAAAAACTGCGACGACTCCAACCACTTGACCCCAGTGGAAGGCAACCACTACATTCAAAAAATTTGGAAGATTGTCATAGGTTAATTAAAGAAGATAACTGCATTGTCCTCCTTTGAAATTAATTCATTTCAATCAAATAAGCATTTGCACTGACCTGGACAGCCAAATCTGTAGCTGAAGTTGCATTTGTTGTTTGTTTTGGTTTCACAAGTATGTGCTGCATTAAATTTTGACTACCCATTTTTGTATTCATTTGATATGGTATTCATGACTTCGGACAGCCAAAATCCGTCTTTATTGTTGCTTGCAAAAGGTAGCGTGAAAGAAACTGGATCAAAAAATAAGATATAATTATAAGCACAAACTGTGCCGTATTACATCAGGAACGCTAAAAAGAAAAAGAAAAAAAGAAAACAAGAAACGCAAATAAAAAATAAAAAGTACAATAATAGCCTCTAAGGCTTTCTCTTTATCATGTTGATGCGCACTGTTATTATCACATAGAGCCTATCTTGTACATTGTATATGAATCGAAAATACGCATATCTCCATGTCTTGTTAATAATTAAAGAACCACACACTCCCCAAAATCCCACTATGAACCCTAGCACAATAGAAGAAATATAAAACCATGGAAGTTGATGAAGCCCATTGTCCATGTCTTTGTTGTTCTTCTTGTTATCTTCATCAATGCCTTTATTTGGTCGATCACACTTCTTTGGAAGTGGTGCACCACAAAGTTTTGGATTCCCCTCAAAGGCAGAAGCGTTGAAGCTTTGGAGCTGAGTGCTTGTTGGTATTGGTCCTTGGAGATTATTGTATGAGACATTAAATTCTTTCAAGAAAGTAAGGCTGGCCAATGATGATGGGATTATTCCAGACAAGTGGTTCATGGAGAGGTTCAAAACCTCTAAATTTTTAAGGTTAGATATTTGGTCTGGAATGATGCCGGATAAGTTGTTGGCGCGAAGAACCAACCCATGGAGAAGCTGCAATTGGCCGACCTCAATAGGTATGTCACCAACAATGTTATTGTTAGATAAGTCTATTGTTGCTGGATAGGAAGAAATTTTGGATGACAAATAATAATTTGGGTTTCTGGCGACTGGGCCAAAGTAGAAAGGCAATTCAAACTCATAACTAGTGTAGTCTACTTGAGATGTAATATTAGGTTCATATACCAACCTTGGTAGTCTACAAAGTTGCTTTGGAAATTTACCTGAAAATCGGTTTTCTGACAAGTTGATGTAAAACAGTCTAGGAAGAGTCCCCAACCAACTTGGAATTGGCCCTGTTATTTCATTACCACTTAGAAGCAAAATCTCTAGATTATGGAGCTCTGATAACCACATAGGTAGTTGACCAGTGAGGCGACTTTCAACCAAACACAATACCCGAAGATTTTGGAATCAGTCAAAATCAACCATGTCATCATCAGTTGGCATTTCCTCACCTTTAAAGGAACCACTAAGCATGAGTGCGTGAAGACTTTTGCAACTCATCAGTATCTTCATTGCCCCCGTGAGATTGGTGAATTGGTTAAAACCAAGCGAAAGGAAGGACAAGGATTTCAGTGAAAGAATCTGAGCTTGTATTTGTCCCACTAGATTATTTCCAGTTAATCGAATGGCTTTTAGGGACCTACAAGAGTAAAGGCTTACTGGAAACGTACCAGTGAAGTTGTTGACCCTTAGGTCAAGTTTAGCAAGTTGGTTAAGTCCGGAGAAATCAAGCATGGAGATATCTCCTTCCAAGTTGTTCGATCCCAAACGTAGTTCTACAAGGTTTGTGCAATTCATCAAAGATGGGGGCAAAGCACCTTCTAAATTGTTGAAATCAAGGGTCACAAACTTCAACTTGGAAAGCTTCCCCAAATTGGGAGGAAGCTTGCCTCTCAATTGATTAATGTAGAGAACAAGGATTGCAAGGTTGGTGAGGTTGACAATTTTGTCACTAATTGCTCCAAGTAGTGAATTGAGAGGTAATGAAATTTCTTCAAGTTTGGTAGCATTATAAATATCTTCTGGAAGTAATCCTGAGAGGTTATTGTGACCTGCACGAAAAACTTGTAGTTTGGAACACTTCCCCAGTCCAGGAGCAAGGTTGCCATTGAATTGATTGGAAGAAAAATCCAATAGCCTAAGGAAGGGAGAAGAATTGAGACAAATAGAGGATGGGACATACCCTGTGAAGGTATTGTTGCTGACATTGAAACTAGTCAAGTTGCTTGCTTGTTGGAAGAATGAAGATGGAATAGCACCAAAGAAGTGATTGCTGGACAAATCTACTGTCCGGATATTTCTGGATGGTAGAGAAAATGGTAGCTCTCCAGAAAGAAGGTTATAGCTCAAATCAAGGATCTCAAGACAATTCAACGACAAGAAGAGTTTGGTTTCAAGTGAACCAAGAAGTGAATTGTGTGATAGGTTCAAGTGGGTGAGATGTGTGAGATTTCCAAGTGAAGATGGAGAGAGACCTCCTTTGAGCCCTTTGGAAGGCAAGAGCAAATGGGTGACCCAACCATCTTGATTGCAAGTGATACCCTTCCAACGACAACAATCAAGGGATGTCCAATTTAAAGGAGGAGCAGATACAGCGGAGGCAAAGGATAGGAGGGAGCTGCGTTCAGTGTGTTTGCATGCATGAATATTCATAGATGTAATGCGAGAGAACAAGAGGAAGAGAAGGAAGGCATGAGCCATTAGGTTGTAAGGCTGCATTTGCATGTTGCTTTGTGTATGTGCAGTTGCTCACAGATTTGTATATATATATATATATATATGTATACAGAGAGCTTCCATTGTGGGATCCCTCAAATAAGCTTATTTGAGGGACACCCCTTGTAGGGCCCACTCCGGATTGTATTTCATTAATCCAAACCGTCTATTTTGTAGATACACATTCAAAGATCATTTCTACAAAAAATCACTTGAATCTGATATCATTTGACCACTCAATTGAGTTATTGAAATTTTAGTACTTTCTTGAAGCACTGTGTTCATTGATTTTGTAAAACACAATTGGATGTCGAAACGGTTTCCGATTTGTCTAATTTTTTATAAAGATGATCTATGAATGAATACCTAAAAAATGGATGGTTTGGATCATTGGGAAAAAAATTATAGAGTACCCTAATGAGCGTCCCTCAAATAAAATTATTTGAGGGATCCTTCAATAGAAGGGGACTGTATGTATGTATATATATATATATATATGTATAAACATCAATGCAAATTGAGACGTCGGCAAACAACAACCACACAATGCAAATTATTGATATCGAAGAGAGATTTGCATTAATGAAACCAAAGGGAATACCTCATTGAGTCTTAAGAGGGGGGCCAGCTGGACTACAAAGTTCCCAAAGTCTTTGGATGTTATTTAATACGGCATGTATGCCCTAACTGTACATGGTCATATTGGTAAAAGGCAACTCTTACAACCCTCTAAGTGACGAACACGTAAGAATCCCAATATGACCTAACTGTACAATAAGCAAGACTTTAATATCTCAAAATGTTTAAGTCACATCCAATTCATTTAATGCCTGATGTTTCTCGAATCTACCAATGCCCAATTCATATAGGAGAATGCTAGTAACTTTCTCTCCAACCTTCTCCTTTGGACATTCTTCTTTTTTTGCTTAATATGTGTCATTCTCCTTACATTTAAAACAATGTTATTAATATATTATACAAGCTAACTTTTGCTTTCCAAGTTTACCTTTATTAAATTTATCCACAAAAATGTCACAATTTTCTTATCATCTTATTAATTTTTTTCTAACGTCAATTATTTTTTTAAAAGAAAATATCTGCTTTTTAACAGGAAATGTCCCCCTTTTTTTTTTTTTTTTTTTTTTACACAAAGGGTTTAGATATGGGAAAAAAAAAGTCCTTTGTGTTTTGAAAAAAAAGGACATTTCCTCTAAACCTTTTGTGTTTGAAAAAAGCAGACATGTTCTTTTAAAAAATAATTGACGTTTAAAAAAAAATTAATAAGATGGTAAGAAGGTTGTGAATTTTTTTTGGATAAATTGAATACATTTAATAAGGGTAAACTTGGAAAGCAAAAGTTAACTTGTATAATATATTAATAACATTGTTTTAAGTGTAAGGAGAATGACACATGTGAAACAAAAAAGAGAGAAGGTCCAAAGAAGAAAGTTAGAGAGAAGGTTGCTAGCATGTACTTTAAATTTTGTATTTTTTTTATGTTTCCTTACGTAAGGCACACAGTTTGTTTCATAATCTGTCTTCTCTTTCTTTTTCATTTTTTGTCAATCTGAGAATAGTGTTTGGAATATGTAAGACACTTGATATTTTCCTTGGATAATTTGAATAGTAACACACTTGATAGTAACGCTGTGGAATAAGGGGGTCTGGTCCTCTCATCGTGGCTCTCTTTAGACTTAATGCGGTTTACAATTTAGCTACATTAGTTGAAAGCCATGTACAACAATTGGCCATACAATGATGGCATTGTGCTAGATCAAATTCGTATTCAAGTTTTATAGAAAAACCTTTTTTTAAAAGAATAAATCTCACACTTAGTGTGGGGCAGCATTTGGTGATTTCATTATCCGAGAGTGGGACAAAGTCTTTATTTCCTCTTAAAATCTCTCTTCAACATATAGATATAGAGGGGATTTGAAGAATTTGTATCGTATCGTTATAGTTGTTTGCCAATTTCTCGGTTTTGCCTTTAATGATAAATCATTTTCAAGCTAAAAGAAATTTCCAATGCCTTCAAAATCAAAGATGAAATTTCAGCAAATCTTCTTCATTTTTCAAATACGGAATCGCTTCATGAAAGTGAAACGTCTGCAACCATTCATGATATACTTGACTAATATTATATGCAATCCCATCACATTTATGGTCTATAGACTTCAAAATAACAAGGTCTTTGCTTTGGGTCAATAATCTCAAGCTAAAAGAAACGAAATAAAGCGGCTGAAATCTTCATTAAAGCCACTGTCGATTGAGCCCTTGAAAATGCTAGGAAAAATACCGCTAAGTATGAAGGCATTTTGATCTGAAGGGGGCAGTTCAAATCAACAAATGCATAGTTGGTGAAATTGGCATAACTATTCCGTTTTCAACTAACAGCGTCTTAAGAAGAAATGTTAAATCCTGTGTGGACTGCAAAACGTACTCCAACCAAAGTGTTTAACTCCTACGTGGCGTGGATTGGCGCTGGTAGCAGCTTTTCATTTTGTATTAACTTTTACCAACTGGCCAACCAAATGGTCCTTTGGGCTCTGTACCGTGAGGCTATTTGGTTCAATTTTATGCATTTCTCTTTCTTCAACTACTGTTGCTTTATTTTTTTATTTTTTTAAGGATCAACTACAATAAATCCCCAAATTATGGAGTCATTAAGCCATCTCTAGTCATGACCAAATATAGCCATAAAATAATGCAAAATGCATCTCCAGTCATGGACTAAAAAAACATTTGGCTAAATTTGAAGGGTAACCTTTAGCCTTTTAGCCCTCTCACCAGGCTATTGTAGCCCAGCTATAACTCATGCCCAATTTTTTTTTGAGCCCAATGCATGTGTTTCCCAAAAAGACAAAGTATTACTCATGAGTGTGAACATGGAATATCTCGTGCAACTGCATATCCAAATGCTAATATTTTAAGGCACATTGATGTCTCATAGCCATTAGTTTTTGTTTTATAACATTTTTAAATGTATTTAAATTCGTTTTGTTTTAAATATATATATATATATATAAATTTGATTTGAAACGTTACTCTTTTTTTTCTCTCTTTTTACATTTCAAATGTATATAAAATTCTTTTAAATTTTTTTTAAACAATTGGTTCTAATCATTGGGAGGTCATAACCTTTTGAAATGCACCCTATATATATATTATAAAAAATTACCTTCGTTGTCTTTATTATCATTATTTTTGAAATTTTTTTAAAAAACATAAAATATGTCTATAAATACCTCAAAATTTATTAAAAAAATTTCCCACTCATTTCATTCCATATTTCTTACAAATTCTATCACATTCTCTACTTATTCACAACTTTCCACACTCTTTCTTTTTGTCAAATATTTTTCACTCATTTCATCCAAACATTTCCTATAAATTTGTTCTCTTTACTTATTTTGTTATTCACATTGTTTGAAAAACGTCCCGGACTTCGAAGGGAAAAATTGGTCACAAGTGGAAGATGAATATCTTTGCAAGGTTTTCATTAAAGTCTCTGAAGATAGCGTAGTGGAATATTGTCTCTAAATAGTAGTTTAATTAAATTAAACAATACATAGTAGTGGAATGTATGAGTGTTGTACCCTAATTTTTCTCAAAATAATAAAATATAAAGGGCCCTAAAATTTAGCCCTACATTATTCTTTAAAAAATTAATATTTTGAAGGGCTAAATTTATAGTCATGGACTACATTTAGCCCTATGACTGGAGATGGCCGTACAAACTCATACCCAATGTTTATTGACCCGTTTGACCACAAACTTCATGGAACCTTCCAAAATACACCTTCCGTCAGAAAAACAGTTAAAAATTATGTTAACTGCTGATGTGGCAAAATTGGATTCCAATTATTTTTCACATGTTTTCATATTTTTCAATGATGTTGCATTAATTGAATTGAAGAGTTTGTTGGAGCAAAAATAATTCATGTAGCAAATAAACCTTTTCAAATTGCCACGTAGGCCAACAAATTTTAATTTGAAGTATTTGCTATTACTGTTGGAGATGCTCTTAGTTTATATACACCTTACTAAAGGTGTGTGGGTTTTCGATGGGGGACAAAAAGCTCTTCATTTGGCTTTCAAACTCCAACATCCAATACATGTCCAATGTTAGGTGGATTTCATAAGCGGTTGAGAGAAAATGTTGAGTACTTGGAGGAGCTCAGAAGTTTAGCAGAAAAGGAAGGAGTGTCCAATCCAGTCAGGTTAACTTCATTCACAATTTCCTCGACAGCTGAAAGAAATGCACTTCTCTGCCAATGACTATGTGTCCTTTATACGTAAAGGTGCAAATTACATAATTTTGCTCCGTTTGATCAACAATGGATGACGAAGACTTGTGAATGGGACATATATCTACCAATGAGATCAGGCTTGATTAGCAATGCATGCGTGCCGTAATAAATAAAACCATATATCTACCAAATTTCCGAGAAAATTATCAACACGACAAAGTCCTCTCCGCTGGTGGCCCCCTCTTAAGACCCAATGAGGCTTTCTCTTTGAATATCAATAATTTGCATTGCGTGGTTGTTGTTTGCCGATATATATATATATATATATATGTATATATACAAACCTGTGAGCAACGGAACATAAAGCAGCCTTATTATAACTTAATGGCTCATGACTTCCTTCTCTTCCTCTTATTCTCTTACATTATATCTACAAATATTCATGCCTGCAAACAAACTGAACGCAGCTCCCTCCTGTCCTTTGCCTCAACTCTCTCTGCTCCCCCTTTAATAAATTGGACATCACTTGATTGCTGTCACTGGAAGGGCATCGCTTGTGATCAAGATGGTTGGGTCACGCATTTGCTTTTACCTTCCAAAGGGCTCAAAGGAGGTATCTCTCGCTCTTCACTTGGAAATTTCACACATCTCACCCACTTGAACCTTTCCCACAATTCACTATATGGTTCACTTGAAACACAGTTCTTCTTGTCTTTGAATCGACTCGAGTTCCTTGATTTGAGCTATAACCTTCTTTTTGGAGAGCTACCACTTTCTCTACCATCTAGCAATATTCGATTTGTGTATTTGTCCAGCAATTACTTTCATGGAGCAATTCCATCTTCATTCTTCCAACAAGCAAGCAACTTGACAAGTTTTAATGTCAGCAACAATATCTTCAGAGGGAGTGTTCCATCCTCTATTTGTCTCAAACATTCTTCTCCCTTCCTTAGGCTATTGGATTTTTCTTCCAATGTATTCAATGGAAACCTTGCTCCTGGGCTAGGGGAGTGTTCCGAACTGCAGGTTTTTCGGGCCGGTCACAATAACCTCTCAGGCTTACTTCCAGAAGATATCTATAATGCTACCAAACTTGAAGAAATTTCATTACCTCTCAATTCACTACGTGGAGCCATTAGTGATAAAATTGTCAACCTCACCAACCTTGCAATCCTTGACCTCTACTTTAATCAATTCAGCGGCGAGCTTACTTTCAATTTGGGGAAACTCTCCAAGTTGAAGTTTGTGACCCTTGATTTCAACAATTTAGAAGGTGCTTTGCCTCCATCTTTGATGAATTGCACAAACCTTATAGAACTACGTTTGGGATCCAACAATTTAGAAGGAGATATCTCGATGCTTGATTTCTCCAGACTTAGTCAACTTACTAAACTTGACCTGAGGCTCAATAACTTCACTGGTACGTTTCCAATAAGCCTTTACTCATGTACGTCTCTAAAAGCCATTCGGTTGACTGGAAATCATCTAGAGGGACAAATACAAGTTGAGATTCTTTCATTGAAATCCTTGTCCTTCATCTCGCTTGGTTTCAACCAATTCACTAACCTGACAGGGGCAATGAAGATATTGATGAGTTCCAAAAGTCTTCAAGCACTCATGCTTAGTGGTTCCTTTGAAGGCGAGGCAATGCCAGTTGGTGATGACATGGTTCATTTTGATGTATTCCAAAATCTTCGTTTATTGAGTATGGCCTATTGTCAGCTCACCGGTCAAATACCTATATGGTTATCAAAGCTGAAGAATCTAGAGATTTTGCAACTGGGTTTTAATCAAATCACAGGGCCAATTCCAAGTTGGTTGGGGACTCTTCCTCGACTATTTTATATAAGCTTGCAAAACAACCAAATTTCAGGTGAATTTCCGAAGCAACTCTGTAGACTACCAAGGTTGATTTATGAACCTAATATTGCATCTCAAATGGATGACACTAGTTATAAATTCGAATTGCCTTTCTTCTTGGGCCCCATAATCTCAAACCCAAGTTATTATCTATGGTCGACGTTGTCTTCTTATCCAGCAACGATAGACCTATCTAAAAATAACATTGTTGGTGATATACCTAATGAGATCGGCCAATTACAACTTCTCCGGCAATTGCGTCTTGGCTCAAACAACTTCTCCGGCATCATTCCAAACCAAATATCTAATCTCATAAATTTAGAGGCTTTGAACCTCTCCATGAATCATTTGTTTGGAAAAATGCCATCCTCATTGGCAACCCTTACTTTCTTGAAAGATTTTGATGTCTCATACAATAATCTCCAAGGACTAATACCAACAAGCACCCAGCTCCAAAGCTTCGATGCTTCTACCTTTGAGGGGAATCCCAAACTTTGTGGTGCCCCACTTCCAAATAAGTGTGGCCGACCAAATAAGGTTGCTGATGAAGACAATAACAACAACAAAGACGAGGACAATGGGCATCAACTTCCGTGGTTTAATATTTTCGTTGTCTTGGGGTTTATAGTGGGATTTTGGGCAGTTTGCGGTTCTTTAGTTATTAACAGTACATGGAGATACACATATTTTCGATTCATAGACAATACACAAGATAGTCTCTATGTGATGATAACGGGGCACATCATCGCAATGAAAAGAAGGTTTAGAGGTTAGTTATATACATATATATTATCGTATTTTTATTTTTACCCGTGTCATATTCTTATAATTTCTTTTTTATTGGAAACTAAATTACCATTATCATGATTTCATCTTGACCATTCATAAATTGGGCTTCTTAGATATAGGTTCATTTTCATCAAGAGTAATGGATGCAGTCCACATGCTCTCCCTTTTCAATTGCAGTCCACTCTCGCCAAGTAAGCAATTAGTATGAAAACACTTTCCTAAAATTCAGCATTTCCTTATAGGGATATTTGCATAAATACCACCTGTAACTTTTAGATACGTGCGCCATTATCATATGAACCTTAAATTTTTATTTTTAACCACCTAAACTTTGTAAAGTGTCGCAATCCACCACCTATGTATAACTAAGTTTTCGTTAAATGTAGGGGTGTTTCCTTCAATTCACCGTAACAAAAAAAAATTATAAAAAAAAAAATTTAAAGAAAGAAAAATATCAATCACCAGGAATAATGAGGAGTTCGATTACTTGTGAAATTAAACTGGAAGACAGATGAGATTTTGGTGGGTTATAAAACACATAGAGATTTAGGCCTTAGTTTTCACATGATTTTCATAAGTCTTAGAAGATTCGGAAAAAGTAGAGTTGTGGTTTTCATAGATCTTGGAAAAAAAAAAAAAAAAAAAAAGTCAACGTCAATTTCCTTCCCCCTTCCCCCAACACTCTGCATAAACCCTATTTTGCTCTGTCTCTTGGCATCTCTTGGTATCTTTTGGCAAACTCACTGCAGGCATTATTCAAGGGCACCAAAGTAGTGAAATTGTGCAGTTTGATGCGACCAAGAACCAATTCCTGGTTGGTGATGAGTTCCAAATTAAATTCTTTAAAGTTAGGTTAACTTTCTTTTATGCATTTCTCTTTCTTCAACTACTGTTGCTTTATTTATTATTTATTTTAGGATCAATTACAATAAATCTCCAAAATTATAAGGTCATTAAGCCATCTCTAGTCATGGGCCAAATATATTCCTAAAATAATACAAAACTCATCTCCGGCCACACAAACTAAGATTATTATTCTTTAGGAGATGTCTAACCTCCCTTTGTTTTGAGGGCAATTTGGCCAAATTTGGAGGGCTACCTTTAGCCCTTCAATCAGGCTACTTGTAGCCTGGCTATAGCCCATGCCAAATTTTTTTATGGGCCCAATGCATGTGCTTTCTAAGAAAATAAGTATTATTCGTGAGCGTGAGCACGAAATATCTCGTGCAATTGCATATCCATATAGCTATCCAGACCTGTGGGCAATATCAATACACGAAAGAACTTGCTAGTACTGCAGCAGCCTTAACCCAATGGCATATGGCTTCCTTCTCTTCTTATTTTTCTCCTCCATTATTATGCATCCAGACATAGTCGTGCATGCAACCAAACTGATCGCAGCTCTCTCATGTCCTTTTCCCTAACTTTATCTTCTCTTCCCTTAAATTGGACCTCTAATAATTGTTGTCATTGGAAGGGCATCACTTGTAATCAAGATGGTTGGGCCACCCATTTGCTCTTGCACAATTCTTGACTAGCGAACTCCAAAAACAGTCTCTGAAGTTCGAAGCTTCCATGTTTTTGGCCACTTTTTATAGGAGGTTTGTGAGGCTTTTCAGTTCCATTGTCCTGCCTATTACTGAATGATTGAAGAAGGGCAAGTTCAATTGGGGAGAAGAGCAAGAAAAAGTTTTGCTCTTGTAAAAAGAAAAACTTTGCACCGCTCCTGTTCTAGCTCTTCCAAATTTTGAGAAGGTATTCAAAGTTGAATGCGATGCCAGTGGCATAGGAGTGGGAGCCATGCTTTCTCAAGATAAGAGACCAATTGCTTTCTTTTCTGAAAAGTTGAGCGATGCTCATCAAAAGTGGAGTACTTATGACCAAGAATTTTATGCAGTTGTTCGGGCTTTGAAACAATGGGAGCACTATCTTATTCAAAAGGAATTTATTTTGTTTACAGATCATCAAGCTTTTAAATATATTAATAGCAAGAAACATATTGATAAAATGCATGATAGATGGGTGAGTTTTTGCAAAAATCGTGTGGTACCTCAAATCGTGTGGCTGAAGCACTGAGTAGAAGGGCTTCTTTGTTAGTTACTCTTATACAAGAAATTGTGGGGTTCTAGTTTTTGAAGGATTTATATGAAGATGATGATGATTTCAAGGCAATATGGTTAAATGTGCTAATCATGTGCCAATGGCAAATTTATTTCTTAATGAAAGGTATTTATTCAAGGGCAACCAGTTATGCATTCTTGTTTCCTCATTAAGGGAGAAGCTCATTCGGGATTTGCACGGAGGAGGGTTGAGTGGCCACTTATGCCGCGATAAAACAATAGCAGGATTAGATGAGAGATTTTATTGGCCATAGTTGTAGCGTGATGTTGGAACAATTGGGCGCAAATGTTATATTTGTCAGGTTTCGAAGGGACAGGTACAAAACACTGGATTATACATGCCTTTACTAGTTCCTAATGATATTTGGTAGGAACATGCTATGGATTTTGTCCTTGGTTTGCCTCAAACTCAGAAAGGTGTGGATTAGGTTTTTGTGATGGTTGATCTGTTGTAAAAAATAGCACATTTCATAGCTTGAAAGAAAACTACTGATGCATCCAATATAGCCAAACTGTTTTTCAAGGAGGTTGTTCACTTGTATGGAGTACCTACATCTATAACCTCTGACCGTGATACAAAATTTTTGAGCCATTTTTAGATCACTTTGTGGAGAATGTTTGGGACTACTTTGAATCGTAGTAGCACTGCCATATCCTCAAACTGATGGCCGAACTGAGGTTGCAAATCGAACATTGGGAAATATGGTGCGAAGCATTTGCGGAGAGAAGCCGAAACAATGTGATTATGCATTGCCATAGGTGGAGTTTGTATATAACGGTGCAAATCATAGTGCTACCGGGAAGTCATCGTTTTCCATTGTTTATACTGCTGTGCCTAATCATGTTGTAGATTTGGTGAAGTTGCCTAGAGGCCAGAAAACCAGTGTTGCAGCGGGGAATTTGGCTGAAGAAGTGGTGTCTGTTCGTGATGAAGTGAAGCAAAAATTCGAGCAAACTAATGCTAAGTATAAAGCTGCTACAGATAAGCATAGACAAGTTAAAATATTTCAAGAAGGCAACTCTGTGGTGGTGTTTCTGAGGAAGGAGAGGTTCCGTGTTGGTACTTATAGCAAGTTGAAGCCTAAAAAATATGGTCCTTACAAGGTGCTAAAAAGAATAAATGACAATGCCTATATTATTGAATTACCAGATTCCATGGAAATTTCCAATACTTTTAATGTTGCTGATTTGTGTGAGTTTTGTCAAGATGAAAACCTTTATCCTGAATATAACTCGGGGTCGAAGTTCTTTGGAGGTGGAGGGGACTAATGTAGAATAAATGGCTGAATAGATTGAAGAAGAATTGGAGCAAAGAAGGGAAAAAGAACGCAGTGGGAATTTACGGATTTGGCGTCTGAGCTCTGATTGGGTCGCATAATACTTTATCGAAAAGGGAACGACGCCATGAGGTCGTTTGGGCCTTCCAAAAGTGCATTTAAAGATTGTATTCAATTCACAGACTTTCCGTTTATTTTCTGTTAAGTTTTCAATAACTTCCCTGGGCAGTCCAATAGGTGAGAACGTTGTATTTAGTCAGCCATCTAAACTTTTATCAAATAATTCAAAGAGAATTTCTCTCTAATTTCCTAGTGTATTCCAGATTATTGTTCTCTAGGGTTTTCGCTTGAAAATCTATTTGCTTGTTCTGCGTCATCTCCTCCAAATTAATAAACACTTTGTTTCAACTCTAAAACTACGTACACAAAGCACTTTAGGTAATGATCTGCATATGTACTTCATGTGTACATTCAAAATACCATTGATTTGGTTGATCACATCTCTAGTGATTCTATCGACCCAATATTGTTTATGAAGTTATATTTATATGAAAAACGAAATTAAAAAAATAGAGAAGAAAAAAGGCACAACCGAATTCGATTTAGCATGCAGAATTTGAACTCCACCGGCTTTGTCAAATGGTTAGAACGAATTTCAAAATGCTGCGAAAAATACTACTAGGTATTAAGGCATTTTGATTTGAGGGGGCAAGTTCAAAAATACTACTTGTATCGCCTGACAAAAATCTATGCTTTGAGGAGGCCATTTCTGGTGTGTGTGCTTTCTCTACTTAAATTTTATGTTTGATAAAATTGATTCATAGTAGGGTTTACTTGAGAAACATCAAACACGAATAACTGTGTTTTTTTCTTTTTCGTCAACCATAAAATCTCATGCCCCTGTAAAATCTTTTCTTTTTCTTATCATGCTTTCCTTTTTCATATAGGTTGTAATTCTGTTTGAAAGTTGAATGAAAGATTTACGTGATGACCCAGTTTACATATAAAAGAAAATAATAAAATCAACTATTGTCCTATCTTTCCTAAACCTCTTCACCACACAAACCAACAACAGTTTCAACTATTGTCAGAGCAACATATACACACCTATAAACCAAGGATGGAGCCAGCGTAGACTCACTGGTGCGGATGCCCCCCACTCATTTTTTGTTGGGAAAAGAAAATCTACATGTGTAGTAGACAAAGTCACCAAACCAACAACAGTATCCGCCCAACCAAGTCCACTCAAATTAACCTAGATTTGTCTTTCTTTCACACACCCTACATTACCCACCCCACGGGCACGGCGACATAGTTCTTACTTTTAAAATCTGAGCATTGCGTTTTTAAGTTTAAAAGGGATTAGAGATCTTGGAAAAAAAAAAAAGAAAAAAAAAAAAGGAAAGGGTTTAGTGTGAGAAAGACATCTGATTTATATACACAGCATTGATTTTACTAATTATAAACCATTTTCAGCCATGAATGTTTTGAAGAATTGATTACGAAACAAATAGGAGATTACATGGATATATATGTATATATATATATATATATATTGCGAGAGACATGTTTGATGGCTACTAAATCTAAAAATTCCAATTGGCATCTCCAAGTGTTTTTGTATAAAATATATACAGGTTTTATTTATTTATTTATTTATTTTTTCTAATTTACTTTGCAGGGGGAGATGGGTTCTACGTAGAATTTTCGCAATCTACATTTCATCTATGTTGTCATTTAGCGGACAGATGGCAATGAATTAGTAGAAAATATTTTTATAACATGGATAGGGCGCATCAGCGTATGTTTACATTTTTCTCTGCCATGACTTTTATCAAGTTCAACATTTTTATTTTAAAATTTTAAATTGCCTTGTAGATTGAGTGCCGCGTGTCTGATATTAGGTAGACACGCGGAAGGTTCCATTGAGAGCCAATGGCTATGGAAATTGTGAATTCGAATTGTTCTCCGACTCCTGGAGCTTTGGATTTCTTCATAAGATGTTTATATACAAGAAAACAACTTTAATAGAAGTCGGTTTTTTTTTTTTTTTTGAATATTTTTAGTGAAGGTCTATCTTTCAGGGCGTGCATATTTCACACGCCATTAACAGAACTATCTTTCACGGCATTCACATTTTACGCGCCATTAATGGAGTTCTCTTTTACATACTGCAATATTAGCACGCTTTTATTGACTGAAAACTACAGCGTGCACTAAAAGCACGCCATTAAACAAGGAAGAAAAAAATCAATTTAAGGCGCGCTCAAATTGCATGCCATAAAAACCCATCTTTTACGGTGCGCATAACATGCACGTCGTAAATACCACGCCGTAAATACTTAAATTTCTTATAGTGAAATAATTTGCTCAAGTCCTTTGAATTAAGTAGCTCAAGTCCTCTCCTGGTGGCCCCTCTTAAGGGTCTTTTCTTTGAATATATAATTTGCATCAAATTTTTTGTAGTGAAGTAACATGCACGCCGACTTCTCAATTTGCAGTGATGCTTACATATTGTTTTCAAGCATCGTACGTTATAATGAAGCCATTATATATGCTACAGTTTCAGAACATGAAAACATGTCAGGGTAGATTGTAATCTATTTCATGTAAAACATTATGGATTAATATATAAACTTTGTCTTAGGTATGTTATGTTTCATGCCTTTTTGTCTTGTGGTTCATATACCGCCGTTGTACTAAAAATCCACTACAGTTGATTTGTTCGGTCCGTGACCTGTGAATAGCAATGGAACGTTCCAAATTTTCAAGACAAATTATCAATAATTTGCTCAAGTCCTCTCCTGGTGGCCCCCTCTTAAGACCCGGTGAAGTCTTCTCTTTGAATATATAATTTGCATCATGCGGCTGTTGTTTGCCGACTTCTCAATTTCCAGTGATGCTTACATACCGTTTACAAGCATCGCACGTTACTCCTATATATATACGAACCTGTGAGCAACGGCACTAGCATGTAAACATACACAAATCAACATACTAGTGCAGCCTTATAACTTAATGGCTCATAGCTTCCTTCTCATCCTCTTATTCTCTTACATTATATCTACAAATATTGATGCCTGCAAACAAACAGAACGAAGCTCCCTCATATCCTTTGCCTCCACTCTATCTTCTCCTCCTTTAAATTGGACATCCATTGATTGCTGTCGTTGGAAGGGCATCACTTGTAATCAAGATGGTTGGGTCACCCATTTGCTCTTGCCTTTCAAAGGGATCAAAGGAGGTATCTCTCCTTCACTTGGAAATCTCACACATCTCACCCACTTGAACCTTTCCCACAATTCACTATATGGTTCACTTGAAACTCTGTTCTTCTTGTCTTTAAATGGACTCGAGTTCCTTGACATGAGCTACAATCTTCTTTCTGGAGAGCTACCATTTTCTCTACCATCCAGCAATATCCGGACAGTCGATTTGTCCAGCAATCACTTTCATGGTTCAATTCCATCTTCAATCTTCCACCGAGCAAGCAACTTGACTAGTTTCAATGTTAGCAACAATACCTTCACGGGGTATGTCCCATCCTCTATTTGTCTCCATTCTTCTCCCTTTGTTAGGCTATTGGATTTTTCTTCCAATGAATTCAGTGGCAACCTTGCTCTTGGGCTAGGGGAGTGTTCCGAACTTCAGGTTTTTCGTGCTGGTCACAATAACCTTTCAGGTTTACTTCCAGAAGATATCTATAATGCTACCAAACTTGAAGAAATTGCAATACCTCTCAATTCACTACGTGGAGCCATTAGTGATAAAATTGTCAACCTCACAAACCTTGCAATCCTTGACCTCTACATTAATGAATTGAGCAGCGAGCTTCCTTCCAATTTGGGGATGCTCTCCAAGTTGAAGTTCGTGAACCTTGATTTCAACTATTTAGAAGGTGCTTTGCCCCCATCTTTGATGAATTGCACAAACCTTGTAGAACTACATTTGGGATTCAACAACTTGGAAGGAGATATCTCCATGCTTGATTTCTCCAGACTTAGTCAACTCACAAAACTTGACTTAAGGGTGAATAACTTCATTGGTACGTTGCCAACAAGCTTTTATTCATGTAGGTCCCTAAAAGCCATTGGATTGACTAGAAATCATCTACAAGGACAAATACAAGCCGATATTCTTTCATTGAAATCCTTGTCCTTCCTCTCGCTTGGTTACAACCGATTCACTAACCTCACAGGGGCAATGAAGATATTAATGAGTAGCAAAAGTCTTCACACACTCTTGCTTACTGGTTCCTTTGTAGGTGAGGGAATGCCTTCTGATGATGACATGGTTGATTTTGATGGATTCCAAAATCTTTGGATGTTGAGTTTGGCCTATTCTAACCTCACTGGTCATATACCTGTGTGGTTATCAAAGCTAAAAAATCTAGAGCTCTTGAGTCTGAATGTTAATCAAATCACAGGTCGAATTCCAAGTTGGTTGGGGACTCTTCCTAGACTGTTTTATATCAACTTGTCATACAATCGAATTTCAGGTGAATTTCCAAAGCAACTTTGTAGACTACCAAGTTTGGTTTATGGACCTATTGCATCTCAAGTAAACCAATATGAATTTGAATTGCCTCTCTTCAAAATCACAGGTAGACAACAAACTTATCCACCACGCAAATTGTCTTACTTTCCAGGATTGATAGACTTATCTCACAATAACATTTATGGAGATATACCTATTGAGATCCGCCAATTGCAGCTTCTCCGCGAATTGCATCTTAACTCCAACAACTTTGCCGGCGTCATTCCAGACCAAATATCTAACCTAAAAGATTTAGAGGTTTTGGACCTCTCCCTGAATCATTTGTCTGGAAAAATCCCATTGTCTTTAGTGAGCCTTAATTTTTTGAAAACGTTCGATGTCTCATACAATAATCTCCAAGGACCAATACCAACAAGCACTCAGATCCAAAGCTTCAACGCTTCTTCCTTCGAGGGGAATCCAAAACTTTGTGGTGCCCCGCTTCCAAACAAGTGTGGACCAAATAAGGGCATTGATCAAGATAACAAGAACAACAAAGACATTGACAATGTGCTTCATCAACTTCCATGGTTTTATATTTTCGCTGCATTGGGGTTCATAGTGGGATTTTGGGGAGTTTGTGGTTCTTTAGTTATTAACAAGACATGGAGATACACATATTTTCAATTCATCGACAGGATGAACAGAAGGCTTAGAGGCTAAATATATATTATTGTAGTTTTTGTTTTACATTTTTTGTTTGCTTCTCTACCTTTCTTTTCTTTTGTGTTACTGATGTAGTAAGGCACAGTTTGTCCTTATAATTATGTCTTCTTTTTCTGATGAGATCTCTTCACGCTACCTTCTGCAAACAACAAAAACGACAGGTTTTGGCTTTCCAATACCATGAATGCTATATCAACTGAATAGTATGTTTATGAAAGCAAAGCAAGGAACAAATACATCTTCAGCTACATATGTTTATGGATGCAATGCAAAGAATTGAGTGAAACGAACTTATTAATTTGACAGGAGGACAATATAATAATATTTTCTTTATCTCTGAAATTAAACTTTCGGCAAGGTTCCATCCATCCGAATGCTGGTTTTTGTATTTCACAGAATTTTAGCACAACTACAGATGACTTTCTTAAACAAAAATTTCAGAACAGTTCAGGCTAAATATTTTGAGATATTAAATATTGTCTCAAAGTAAAATGAGAGAAACTATACTATTGGTAATTCTAATGTGAATGTGATATCATATCATATTTTATTGGTACGAAGAAAAAAAGTTAATTAGCGCTCCCTCATAACCAGTGTGTGCAAAGTCAATATGCAAATAAGACTTGTGGATACAATAAAGCAATATAGTCTGCATTGTCCACAATCGAAGACTAGTACTAGCCCAACACGCTAATTCAAACAACGCAAGACTTGTGGATACAATAAAGCAATATAGTCTGCATTGTCCACAATCGAAGACTAGTACTAGCCAAACACACTAATTCAAACAACGCAAGACTTGTGGATACAATAAAGCAATATAGTCTGCATTGTCCACAAACGAAGACTAGTACTAGCCAAACACGCTAATTCAAACAACGCTCAAGATGATCCAGAAACTACTGTTGCAGAGAAACTAGTTTCCAGAGGGTAGATTTACTTTATATTTTACAGTTCCATTTGTGTTTGGTCTGTTGTCTTTTTCCTTTTTTTTTATGTTTTCTTGTTTTCTTATGTAAGGTACAGTTTGTTCTCATAATCTATTTTCTCTTTCTTTTTCTTTTTTTGTCAGTTATTGGAATGTGTAAGACACTTGATAGTAACAGCTATGAAATAAGGAGGTCTGGTCCTCTCACAGTGGCCCTCTTTAGACTTAATGCGGTCTATAATTTGACTAGATTAGTTAAAAGCCATATACAATAATGGCATTGTGCTAGATCAAATTCGCGTTCAAGTTTTGTGGGCGAAAAAAACACTTGTTTAGAATAAACCTCACGCTCAGGAGCAGCATTTCGTTGATTTTATTATCCAAGAGTGGGACGAAGTCTTTATTTCCTTTGAAAATCTCTCTTTGACGTATAGATATAGATTCCGAATGCCTTTCAAAATGAAAGATGAACTTTCAATCTTCTTCATTTTTCAAATATGGAATCGTTTCATGAAAGTGAAAGGTCTGCAATCACTTATGGTCAACTTGACTAATACTATATGCGCAACCCCATCACATTGACTTTGGACGCCCAATCAGGGTAATCTACAGACTTCAAAATAACAAGGTCTTTGCTTTGTGTTGTGGGGTTATGGTTGTTTGCCAATTTCTCAGTTTGCAAGTGATGTTTGGCCGTTTAATGCTATGTCAATAATCTCAAGCCAATGGGTTCCCACCACACTGATGGTGGCTTCCCCCTTCCCCGCATGGCACCAAACCCAGTAAAAGCACGGAAGACCAAACAGCATAAATATATCTTTTGGGTTTTTGTTTTACAAATATTATTTATATTGTTCTAGAGAATTTATTTATTTATTTATTTAGACATAAGCATAAAAGTGGGGATCGCTTCTGCCACTTCATTAATTTAACAAAAGACCAAACAATCAAACTTGCATAATGTGTAAATTACTCGAATTTTAAAATGTTGGTACGTAAATTAACAAAATTAAAATCTCATTACCATTTCAAGAATAACCCCAAATCAAACCTCCAGAGCTAAAAAGTGGTTAGCCCATACTTTTATATTACAAATGTTGGCCTAGACCTGACCCAATTTTGGCCCAATATGGCAGAAAAAGCTTATCCTCTGAGACTTCGAATTAGAATTTGCGGAGAATTGGAGAAGAGCTGAAAATGGCAAAGAAAGGAAGCTCAAAGTTGAATGTTGCTATTATTCATCCTGATCTGGGCATACGTAATTTCTACTTATTCTTTCTATTATTGTTGCAATTTGTGAAGGAGTTGTTTTGGGTTTAAGCTGTCGTTGTGAATTTGATTTGTAGTTGGAGCTGAGTGACTAAAATTGTTGATTTGCTATGAACGTTCTGCTTCTCCGGTAGTTTTAACATGAATAGAACGTCAATATAATGTTGAGATAAGGCATGACTAGCACTGTAACTCTCATGCCATGTCTTAACACTCTGGCTTCACTGTTATCAATTTTAACATTCCCTTCACAACTCAATTCTCTGTTATTCTTTTTTTAATTGCCGTGTAGAAGAGAGGCTTCTCTCGAATGAGTGCTGCATGTCTGCTAATGTAGATGTAGTTGCCTTCATGTGGGGCAAACAACTTGGAAAGAATGCCCAATTTGTCTTAGAAAACAACTTGGCACTTGGACTTTAATTCACATGAAACATGGTTGATATGAACCCTTCAAAATCAAAGTTGAAATTTAAGCACATCTTCAATTTTTAAATATGGAATTGCTTCATGAAAGCGAAAGGACTGCAACCAAGCATGGTTTACTTGACATTGACTTTGGAGTCCTAATCACTATAGTTTTCAAAATATTCGCTTTGTGTTGTGTGGTTAATCCCGGGTCTATAATCTAAAGCTAAAAGAAAAGAAAGAAATTATGTCTTTATTTGCTCCTATATATCTATCAAACCTGTGGGTAATGTAAATACACAAAAAAACTTGCTACTACTTCAGCAGCCTTATAACCCAATGGCATATGGCTTCCTTCTCTTCTTATTTTTCTCTTCCATTATGTCCACACATATTCATGCATGCAACCAAACTGATCGCAGCTCTCTCATGTCCTTCATCCTAACTTTATCTTCTCTTTCTTTCAATTGGACCTCTGATAATTGTTGTCAATGGAAGGGCGTCGCTTGTGATCAAGATAGTAGGGTCACCCATTTGCTCCTACCCTCCAAAGGGCTCAAAGGAGGTATGTTTCCCTCATCACTTGCAAATCTCACACATCTCACCCACTTGAATCTCTCGCACAATTCACTTTCTGGTTCACTTGAAACTCAATTTTTCGTGACCTTGAGTCGTCTTGAGATCCTTGATTTGAGTTATAACCTTCTTTCTGGAGAGCTACCACTTTCTCTACCATCCAGAAATATCCAGAAACTGGATTTGTCTAGCAATCACTTCCATGGTGTAATTCCATCTTCATTCTTCCACCAAGCTAGCAAATTGACTAGTTTCAATGTCAGCAACAATACCTTCACAGGGTATATCCCATCCTCGATTTGTCTCAAACATTCTTCTCCCTTCCTTAGGCTATTGGATTTTTCTTCCAATGACTTCAGTGGCAACCTTGCTCCTGGACTAGGGGACTG
The DNA here is from genome assembly GCF_029339155.1 of Prunus mume. Lineage (NCBI taxonomy): Eukaryota > Viridiplantae > Streptophyta > Magnoliopsida > Rosales > Rosaceae > Prunus > Prunus mume. The sequence continues at coordinate 12,290,815 of NC_142700.1, read as the reverse complement.
TTCCGAACTGCTGGTTTTTCGGGCCGGTCGCAATAACCTCTCAGGACTACTTCTAGAAGATATCTATAATGCTACTAAACTTGAAGAAATTTCATTACCTCTCAATTCACTATATGGAGCCATTAGTGATAAAATTGTCAACCTCACCAACCTTGTAATCCTTGACCTCATCTATAATCATCTTGGCAGAGAGCTTCCTCTCAATTTTGGGAAGCTCTCCAAGTTGAAATATGTGAACCTTGATTTCAACAATTTAGAAGGTTCTTTGCCCCCATCTTTGATGAATTGTACAAACCTTGTAGAACTACATGTGCAATCCAACAACTTGGAAGGAGATATCTCCATGCTTGATTTCTCCAGACTTAGTCAACTTACTAAACTTGACATAAGACTCAATAACTTCACTGGTACGTTCCCAATAAGCCTGTACTCATGTCGGTCCCTAAAAGCCATTCGATTGAGCAACAATCATCTAGAGGGACAAATACAAGTTGATATTCTTTCATTGAAATCTTTGTCCTTCCTCTCGCTTGGTTTCAATCGATTCACCAACATCACAGGGGCAATGAAGATATTAATGAGTTGCAAAAGTCTTCACACACTCCTACTTACTGGTTCCTGTAAAGGTGAGGGAATGCCAGGTGATGATGACATGGCTGATATTAATGGATTCCAAAATCTTCGAGCATTGAGTTTCGCTGAATGCCAGCTCACGGGTCAAATACCTATATGGTTGTCAAAGCTCAACAAGCTAGAGATCTTGCTTCTGGGTAGTAATAAAATCACAGGGCCAATTCCAAGCTGGTTGGGGGCTCTTCCTAGACTATATCATGTAAGCTTGCCAAAGAACCGAATTTCTGGTGAATTTCCAAAGCAACTTTGCAAACTACCAAGGTTGGTTTCCGAAGCCTCTCAAGACGACACTAGTTATGAATTTGAATTGCCTTTCTTCTTGGGCCCTATAATCACAAACCCAAGTTATTATCTATCGTCGAAATTGTCTTCCTATCCAGCAATGATAGACCTATCTGAAAATAACATTGGTGGTGAGATACCTAATGAGATCGGCCAACTACAGTGTCTCCGCATGTTGCGTCTTGGCTACAACAACTTCTCTGGCGTCATTCCAGACCAAATATCTAATCTAAAAAATTTAGAGGTTTTGAACCTCTCAATGAATCACTTGTCTGGAATAATCCCATCATCATTGGAGACCCTTAATTTTTTGAAAGAACTTAATGTCTCATACAATAATCTCCAAGGACCAATACCAACAAGCACCCAGCTCCAAAGCTTCGATGCTTCTGCCTATGAGGGTAATCCTAATCTTTGTGGTGCCCCGCTTCCAAATGAGTGTGGTCGACCAAATAAGATCATTGATGAAGATCATAACAACAACAAAGACGAGGGGAATGGACATCAACTTCCATGGTTTTATATTTCTTCTGTTCTACTAGGGTTCATTGTGGGATTTTGGGGAGTTTTTGGTTATTTAATTTTTAATAAGAGATGGAGGTATGCATCATTTTCATTCATAGACAATGTACAGAATTGGCTCCATGCGATATAACTGTGAGCATCCCCACGATAAAAAGAAGGTTTCGAGGCTGGATATATATATTATTGTGCTTTTTATTTTACATTTTCAGTTTGCTTTTCTTTTGTGTTCGTGATGTAATAGTAAGGTACAGTTGGTTCATATAATTCTTCTTTTTTTTTGGATGTGATTTCTGCACGCTACCTTTGCGAGTAACAAATACAACTTCACCAAATGTCCATCATCATTTTCAAAGAAAAATCATCAACATCAAGACAACTTAAAGAGTCGGTTCTTGGAGTCATTGTGGACTTTAAAAGAAGGTCTTGTCCCTCTCTCATGGTGGCCCCCTCCTCAAACTCACTAAAGAAAAGCCTTCTTTTTGATTAAGTGCTGCTTGTTTGATATGTTATGTAGAATTTTGTAGTGAGGGTATTATCTAAGGCTCTTAGACGAGGCTCTATTTTTTAACTGTTTGATCAAATTAGTTAGTTTCATTAAAAGTTAAGAGATAGGGTCTCATCTAAGAGTCCAACCAAGATGTCAAAAGTGCCACATAGACATTTAAAGGCTATAAATAATATCTCACATCACTCCAACCGAATTATCAAAGGCTGATGTGGAATGAAGGTTGGAGATTCAATGTTATTTTTGACATCCCAAAAGCAAGATGTCAAATAAATATTTTATTATTTTTAAAGACAGATGGCTGTGACTTTCATTTATAATTTTACTTTTTTTTTTTCTACTTTATCTTTAATAATTTGACTGTTACAATAATTATTTATTTGACATATCGGATTAAGTGTAAAATTGTTTAAATATCAAATTGCCACATCACCATCAAATTTAAATTTGATGTTTGGTATTTGACATCTCCCTTGGAGATGCTCTAAGGGCCTTAAATAAACCCTCGCTGTAGAATGACTCGATACATGATATATGTAGCTGAGTCGTTCTATGGGAATTTTATATCTTCTAAACATTGAGGTTGATAGTGAGATTTTGGGTATTAAGTTTATTTGTGGTCCAATTCTTCAATCTGGAGATCGACAAAAGCCTGAGCCCAATTGTCTTTATTTCTTTTCAAACCCATGACATTGATTTGGCCCAAACACAACTAGAGCTACATATTCTGCATATGCGATTGGGGGAAAAAACAGATTTGGGCAAATTCATGAAATATTGCCACGAACCTCTTTTTTATTGAAATTCCATTATGGGGCCTACATTGCGACGACTTTCATGTACTAAAGCCAATTGGTACATCGGGTTTTAGTCATAGAGCCTGCATGGCATAAGAACAAAGGAAAGATATTCTCGTACCTCTGCCATTATCATATCATCTTCCTGCGGAATTAGAAGCGTTTTATATAACTCAAACCCTATAAGCATTTAAAAACAGATATTATTCTAAGTACCTTTAGGTATGTTTGGGCATGAAGGCACATCCTGCAAAAAATTAATGCCTTCATGTATGATAAAGCACTTTTAAAATTTATATATTGTCAATTTATCATGGTCATGCGTACACCATGTATGTCATTGATTACCGATTTAAGTTTCCATAATCCTTATATATATGTGTATTTTTTCCAATAGAATGTTATACACCAAGTAAAGGAATTGTCAACAATCCTAATGTTGGAAGAGGTCCGACGAATTAATTAATTAAATATTACCATCCAACACACCATTGTCATTATTTGGCAGGAATGGAACATAAATCTAGTAAATGAAATTTTTTTAATTTTTTATTTTACCATAATCTTCATTACAAAAAGAGAAATTGGAAAATAAAAATTTAATGAAAAGTTTCAATTCTTAATAAATTCATTAATAATTAGTATTTTGAATATTTCACCATTCTTATATATATATATATATATCGATAAATGGCTCATTGGGATAGATGAACAATACCCCCCCTAGAAACGTATAAGAAGTTTTCTCCTCGTACGGCTCAAGAAAATTATAAATTATGTCTATAGTATAGAATTATAACATCAAACATATCCATAAAATAAATTAATTAATTAAATTATTGATTTTAAGTACTTTTTTCTTATTCTTCCCCAACCGAAAAAAAGATCTTTTAGATCTCTTTCCTTTTTTTTTTTACAATTCCCGAATATCGTAATATTTTTTACTATTACTCTAGATAGTATATACCTTTATTTAATTTTTTGGTATCTTATTGAACAAAAATGGTGATATTGTTCCTCCATTGATCAAGAATTTAGATTTTTGGGAAGTCTCATGATCATCCAATAAGAAGGGTTTCAATTTTTTGAAATGAACGATTTGAAGACCTATTGATTCTAACAACTGATTGCATGATATTGGGGAATCTCATTGCTATTACTCAAACAAGCATGAAACGTATGCTTGCGTATTCGTCCATAGGTCAAATTGGATATGGACCTCCTGCGGGAATGATTTGGAAGATCCAAAACCAAAAATAGTGGTATTTGCTAGCAACAACTATGTTGTATTTTATCTTACAAGTAATGATAAATGGTGTAAATATTTGTAATAGTAAAGGCCCAATGAATTGGGATTTCCCTATTGGGTCAGGTCATTTCGGAGCAAGCGGATCATTTATGATGAAGAGGATGGGCTTCAAGACCTTTGGTCTCTACCCCGACCCGATGAAAAAAATGGGATCACTTCTTATGGACTCGTTTTCATGCTCGTTCCAAGTTCGAAGTACCATTTGTACAAATAAGAATCCCCTTCGTTACATGATTTCTTCATATATATATATATATATATTATCAATGACGTTACTCTTGGTGTAGAGCGCCCCGTGAGATCAATCAGGCTTTCACTTCGGTTTCATTAATGAGTGGAAATCTACATATATGCACTAATGCTGTGGATTATCTACCAGGCTTAACACTAATGTTGGTGTTTTTAGGTGACTTAGATAATATGCTGTCGAGGAAAAATGTTGGATTAATCATGTTTATGAAGGGTTCATTTCACTGGCATCCATGCATATATATTTGAAATTAGTTGTTCAGTTGAGTCAGCTCAGAAAGTTAAACACAATATATGTCTTTTCCGAGCAAGAAAAGTTTATTTTCCGGTCCATGATTTAGTTGTCAGGGACATGATTTTGTATGCGACACTTGATAGTATTAAATAACACTTACGAAAATCTTCCAACATTTTGAATGTGGTTGCCTTCCTTCCGTTGCGGCAAAGTGCTTGGAATCGTCGGAGACTTTAAAATAATAGGGAGGTCCTGTCCTCTCAACTCCGCCTCCTCTTTAGACCTAATGATTTTCCTTTTTCTTTTCTTTTTTTTAATTTATAAAATCCCGCATAAAAGAGGCTAGGTTCTTTTTAATGAGTCGTGCGTTATATTTTAATGTAGTTGACTTGGAAAGAATGACTATCCTAGCTCCAATTTTTCCAAGAAAACAACTTGGAACTTGGACTTTGATTCACATGAAAGATGCGCTGGTATCACAATCTGCTACATACTAGAAAGAAAGGAAACAAGTTACATTTTTTTAATTGCTCCTATGTCTATATGTATCCAAACCTGTGAGCAATGTTGTTTATATCATAATCAATCGAGCATATCCAGCCTCAAAGCGACTAACTCCAATGGCACACACGCCTTCTTCCATGCCGAAGGAAGAAATTCTTCCGAGGTGCCAAGCACCTGCCGAAGTTCTCGATCAAGCTCACAAACTGCCAAACCTAATATCCATGACAGGTGTCACCACCACAACGACTTGCACAAAGTCTCACATCAGAAATCTACATAAACCTCCCACTTTCACTTCCCTATAAATAGGAAACAGTACCTTAGTAAAAAGGGTAACTACTTTCTTATATTTTACTATTACTCTGCTAAAGTTACCCCTCTTAGTTGACTTAAGCATCGAAGAGCCTTCGCCCGCACCACACCGGTCCGAAGCAACGATCTGCTTCTCCTATTTTGTCTTCTAAGCTAGCCTTTATTGAAAGTCTAGGCCTGTTTCCTGCTTGAAGGTCTCATTTCTCTAAGTTGACCCTCTCCCAAAAAAAGCATTAACAGTTTAGCGCCGTTTGTGGGAAACGACACAAAAGGCTTTTGTTGTTCTCTCCTTCTTAAGTGCCCTTCGACACCCCTACAATCAGCATCACCTAACTTGCTATCCGACAAGAGTGACATGCAGAAGATGAATCTCTAGAGTATAGTCTAGAAGAAGAGGAAATATGTGAGCCACCCTAGCGTTCCTCAATGGCCTCTTTCAAGAAGACGTGTACATGAAACAACCTCCTGGGTTCTCAGATCCTCTTCGACCACAATATGTGTGCAAGCTATATAAAGCTCTATATGGGCTTAAGCAAGCCCCTCGTGCTTGGTTCTAGCGGCTGACCTCTTTCTTACTTGAGCAACACTTCTTCCACAGCCATTCAGATGCATCCTTATTTATTCATCATGGCTCACATACTTCTATTTATGTTCTTATTTATGTTGATGAAATCATTGTCATAAGTCATAGCTCCGCTGAGATTTCATCATTCATTGATCTTCTATGTTCCAAGTTTGATAGTCTCAAAATGGGTGATCTTAGCTTCTTCCTTGGAATGGAGATTCTTCGCATGCGTAAAACCATCTCCTTGTCTCGACTCGTTGTGCACTTGACTTGTTGAAGAAGTTCAACATGGAGTTATGTCAGCCCTGTCTAACTCCATTGTCTTCCTTAACCCGGCTCTCGTCCCTTGATGGTGACCTCTTGCCTGATCCTACTCCCTATCGTAGTATGGTTGGTGGTCTACAGTATCTCACACTATCTCGCCCCGATATTGTCTTTGCCGTCAATCAAGTGTGCCAATTCATACATGCTCCTAGCACCACTCATCTTCAAAGTGTTAAACGCATTTATCTGTACATTAAAGGGACTCTTGAGCATGGTATAGTTTTTCATCGTTCTCATGATTTTTCCCTTCATGGTTTCTCTGATGCTGACTGGACTTGCTCTATTGTGATCGACGTTCTACAACTGGTGCTTGCATTTTTCTGGGTCCAAATCTTCTTACTTGGACTACCAAGAAGCAATCCACCGTATCTCAGTCAACCACCGAGACTGAATACCGTGCTTTAGCTACCACTACTGCTGAAATTCGTTGGTTTTGTTTCCTTTTTCATGAGCTTGGCATTCCTTTGCGCTCAACTCCCTGCATCTATGTTGATAATATGTCCGCACTTCACATGGCTGCTAATCCCATTTTTCATGCCCGGACCCATCATATTGAAATCGACTATCATTTTGTTCGTGAGTTACTCACTCAAGGGGTTCTTCGCCCCCATCATGTGTCCTCTCTGTTGGAATTTTAAAAGGTTTTAAAAATTTAACCATTTTATTTATTTAATTATTTTGGCTGTTTTATTTTATTTATTGTGGGGGTTATAAATATTTAATATTCAGGTTTTATTTCTGGTTGGTGAATGCCTTAATTTTTTGGTTGGTGAACTTTTATGGTTGGTGAAGGTTACATGGTTTTGGATGCCTATAAAAGGTCACTCCTCCTTCACACAAGATACACACAAAAAACACAATACACTGTTAGAATATCACATACCACAATCACCACCACAAACTAATTCTTTCCTTTTCTACTTTTACATATATTCTTTACTTTATATTATTATTATTTTGGGCAATGGTTCTGTGACTTGGATACCTATATCTGTCTATGAACGTGCTCATAGCGGATCTTGAGTTTGTGTACAAGGGGTCGTATCTTGGAGTCTTGTAGACCGTCAGTACCTGCACGTAGGGAGGCTACAAAGGCTTTAGGACAGCGTCTTTGACGTGCTTCACCGTACCAAACTCACCTTCTTACCTATTATTTATTTTCCTTTTATTTCCCTATTATTTTGTTTTCTTCAATTTCATTATACCTTCAAAGCTTTTCAATTTGTTTATATGTTATTTATAATATAAATATTTTGTATTTGGCTTTACGGAAAGAGGAAAACTATTATTTTTCACAACACTCTCATCATCAGTTGGCTGACATTTTCACCAAAGGGCTCACTCGTGAATGCTTTCATTATCTCAGTACCAAGCTCAACCTCCACATCATTCTGTTTCGCTTGAGGTGGGGGAGGAGAGAGAAGCCTCCCACCTAAAGAAAACACCATGAAGTCTTCTCCTGTAATTCTACCATGAACAAATATTTCTCCATCTACCAAGGGAGATTGCTCTTGACTGAAGCAATCTCATATTCTTTCCTATATGCAGACCACTATATTTATTCTAGATATATTTACTTACTATTACTTTGCACAAAGTCAACTCTTGTAATTATAAATTTGTGATGAATACAAAACAATCCTCGACAGGGTCATTCTTCAATCTAGTCTTCTTCTCAATCCTATCTCAACTTCTACATATGTAACTAACATGAATTTTATTTCAGGCATAAAAATACTTGAATCATTACACATAATGAGGAGTTATTCCTTCTTAATTATTGTGGGACTAGGATATTAATTTATTGTTTTCGTTTGAGAGATTATCAGATGCTATATTGTGGTTGAGGTTTATGCTATTTTGGGAATTATTATATATATATATATATACACACTATAAAGATGTTTGATTACATTGTGTAAGTACCATCCTGTGATTGTGAGGTCCCACGTGGCTTAGGATTTTCCGGCATGTGGACAGACCCCATACGTGGCGTTGGATGTTCCGGCGTATGGGGAGTATGTGATATGAGATGAGAGGTTACAAGTGGAGTATGATTTTCCGGCGTGTTGACAGACCCCATACGTGGCATTGGATTTTCCGGCGTATGAGGATTGTGATATTATGTTGAGGTTGCAGCGTGGCGTAGAATTTTCCGGCATTGGCACTTATCGTGGCGTTGGATTTTTCAGCGTATGGGGGGATTATGTGATATTATGTTGAGGTTGCACATGGCGTAGGATTTTCTGGCATGTTGCAGACCCCATACGTGGCTTTGGATTTTTCGGCGTATGGGGAGATTATGTGATATGATGTTGAGGTCACACATGGCGTAAGATTTTCTGGGGTGTTGACAGACCCAATACGTTTTGTTGGATGTTCCGGCATATGAGGAGATTATGTGATATGATGGCTAGGTCCCACGTGGCTTAGGATTTTTTGGCGTGTGGACAGACCCCATACATGGCGTTGGATGTTCCGACGTATGGGAAGTATGTGATATGAGATGAGAGGTCACACGTGGCGTATGATTTTCCGGCGTGTTGACAGACCCCATATGTGGCGTTGGATGTTCCGGCGTATTGGGAGCTTATGTGATATGATGGCTAGGTCCCACGTGGCGTAGAATTTTCCTGCGTGTGGACATACCCAATACGTGGAGCTGGATGTTCCGGCATATGGGGAGTATGTGATATTAGATGATAGGTCACATATGGCGTAGGATTTTCCAGCGTGTTGACAGACCCCATACGTGGCATTGGATTTTCCGGCTTATGAGGAGATTATGTGATTATTAGAAAGAGGTTTGAAAAAGATTGTGTTTGGTGAGTTGTGATTTAAATTAAAAAGGGAATTAAATAAATTCTAGAATGTATGAATTTGTATGGCTGTAATGGATTGTATATTATTAGAATCGGGATTTCTGATGAAAGAACTACATGTGGCTTGATCCCTTAGTAAGGGTACGTAGGCAGCCTAAGGTAGTGCCTAGGTGCAGCCGCGAGCTAAACTTTACTTGGGTGGTTTTATTGAGTTTGGTCCAGACTGTTCTGAGGTCCAGTTCAAAATAAATGTTGTTTTAAGTTTGATCATGTGGTATAGTAGGCTGAGGCCTTGGAACTTTTGGTGATAATTCTTAGATGATAGTTGATGCATGTTAAAATTTGGGAAGCAAATTTATGTTATTTGTAAGGGTATTCATAAGTAAGTTTGAGTTTATTATTTGCATTGCTTAATGCATTATTGTGATTTAAGAACATTGCTAGCGGTTCTCTTTTTTGTAAATTGCATGTTGTTTTGTTGTGCATGCTGCCAGTTGGAAATATGAAATGTGTTTTATGCAGGTTGAAATTTTGGGAAATGTTCAAATTACAATGGCGACTCTGAAATTTCGGCAAAAAGTCTCCTTCCTTGATTCCTTCCTTGGAAAAGGAGGTTATAGTTTTAGTGAGTGGTCCCGACATTTGTGTGATGTCGGGAATTTCACAGGATTCGTCCCGGGTTTGAAATTCGGATGGGTCTGTAGGAAAAAAAAAGTAAACAACCCCACTAATTCAATTGTATGCGCTAACTATATATCAATCATTTTAGAGAGCCTCCCCTCAATCTATTACTCTAGTTACCCAAATTTGCATAAAGTTTTACATACTTTTCTTGTTTCTTGCTTTCAAATATGAGGATAACTTCTTCAATTTTTTCAGACATTGTTTTCTAATTGCACCCACATAAGTTTTATATAGGTTTGAAAGAGTCCTTTTTTCATTTAAATGATTTTGTGAAGAATTTCACAAGGAGAGCCAACTAGATTACTTATTAATCACGTTTAAGATGGCAAGGATGATCTATGAATGAAGATGTGAAAAATAGATGTTTTGGATCTTAAAAGTCATGAAGTCGTAGAAATTTACTTATATCGATGATTAGAATGAATAATCATTCATTTTTACTGAACCAACTCCAGCTACCTAGCTATAAGGTGGGAGAATAGTGCATGGATTGCTTGTGGAGTTGTTTCGTTTGCACCACGGTGAAAGAGGTGACCACCTGCATCTTTACTCTGCTAGTATAATTACCAAATATAGTAACACTAGTGTTGTAGCTACGTACGTATCCTGGCGGCAGGAAATTAATTTATTAGAATAAATGACCAAATTTGGTCTTGTTCATCATGATTCATGGTTGGCCGCGTGCAAAGGCGGGGCGGTGAACCAATGGACGCTAGTTGAACGTCGTGGGGTGGTCTATTGGATTGTGGAATGTTCAAAAGTAGTAAGAGATTTGAATTCATTCTGAGTTGTCATCTAATTAAGATATATATATATATATATATATATTATATAATATACTTTTTGTATTTGGTCCAAAGGTCTTGCTGTCACTCACGCGCTCAAAATAGCGCCCCTTAACTTTTTTCCTTACACAAAAAAACATGTTGATGCTTGTTTTTTAGCATAGGAGAAAAACTCTCTTATACTGGGTATGCCACCGTAGTGCTATAATGCGTCAATTATTGTGATGTGTTTTAACTTTCTAACATGACAATGTGTAATAAACTTGAGATATCGTCACGGTGGTATTTCTGTTATATATAAGTTCAATTTTGTAATAAAATGGGCATAAACAGATATATTTATTGAATGTGTTCATTAAACAACTCTCTACTTTCGTATATACGAGATAAGATTACATGAAAATGGAAAGAACCATTTCTGAAGAAAGAAAGGAGCTGCTGTAGGTTTCTATTGTGAGCATTCAAAACGACTAACTTTTACATATCCTATTCTCTCTATGTATTTACAATTTGAACCCATATATATATATCCATCCACCTTTACAGAATGATATAGAATATACAAAAATTCAAAAATGTAATTCAAGTTTTAGAGGTTAATTGGTGTTCCAACGTTCTCAAATTTTGTAGGGAGCATTGCATGATTAAATGTAATATAATAAATATATTTCATACAAATGTAGTCTAAATTATTCTGAATTATTCTAATTTAAAAAGAGGCAAAACCAAACTTGGGTACAGACGGAGGGGCTCCTTGACCAAGGTACATCTACAAATGGAATAATTTTTAAATTGAAATATTCGTCCCAAATATTCGTCCAACAAAAAAAAAAAAAAAAAAGGACATTAGGGATAAACTATGTATGATAACCTACGTGGAAAATATGAAAGCTGATATTACGATATTGAAACTAGTGCCTTGTTAATAACATAGTTTTTAAAATAAATAATTTTGGAAATTCACATATAGCCAGCATCACCTGAAGATCAGGCTTCGAACATATCATCATATCTTTATTCTTTACAATTTTATGAAACTAAGTATAACTGAGGCCAACCAAATATATGTTAGTGCTTTTAACGTCCCTCCAAATCCGAATTAGACAAGCCATTTATTGATATAAGCTCCAAATCATTTCCACCCACGCCACCCCTGCCGATCACCCTTCTTTTTGTGAAAAATGCTGGCTTTGTAGGTATAGGTAATGGCACACCTTCATTTGTCAACATAGATATGACATCTGACATCGTCGGTCGATCGTCGGCATTTTCCTCCACGCATAATAGACTAACATGGACGCATCTCAACAATTGATCCCTAACACATGACTCGCCTAGTGTTGGATCCATAAGTTCTAGCCCTGCCCCTTCTTTCCATAACTCCCATGCCTGATGTAACAAGATCATCATGTTAATTCATTTAGGATATCATAATCTCACACCTGAAAATTTTATCAAACATGGTATGTATGTGTTTGACGTACATAACCTACTATACTGATCACACGATCATCATGGTAGAAGCTGCTGTTTTTTCTACCACATATGATTTCAAGCATTAGTACTCCAAAACTGTAGACATCGGATTTTGGGGAGAAAATTCCCTCCATAGCGTATTCAGGAGGCATGTAACCTCTATTCCAGATAAATAAAAACAAAAAAAATTTAGTACGTATAAATATACATGAATCCATAATTAACAACCAAAAATGAAATTATATATATGCATGTTAAGAATATGTACTGTTTACTTACAATGTCCCAACGATCCTATCAGTATTTGCTTCCATTTCATTATGAACAAATGCCCTTGCCATACCAAAATCAGAGATTTTAGGGTTCATATTTTCATCAAGTAGTATATTACTAGCTTTTAGATCTCTATGAATTACTCTCAATCTTGAGTATTTGTGAAGGTAAAGCAATCCTTGAGCGATTCCTTCAATTATGCCGAAACGAGTCTTCCAATCTAGTAACAGGCCTCTGGTTGGATCAGTACCTAAAATAGAGTTAGAAGGATGAGTAATATATATCACAATATGTACGTACTTCATAATAAATCACAAATAGATGTGTTTGTATGTGTATAAGATTAAAGTAATAGATGTGTTCTCAACCAAATAAAAGGTAGTCCAAACTTTTGTTTGGCATATTCTCATATATTAACATCCTCTCTTCGTTATGAATGCAAAATCCAAACAGACGAACAAGATTCGTATGTTGAAGTTCAGATATGAGTATCAATTCATTCTTAAACTCAAATGTTCCTTGCCCTGAACATCTTGAAAGCGTTTTCACGGCTATTTCTTGTCCCGATTCCAATGTTCCCTGAATTAATGGTACCAAATATATCAGGCATTTCTTGGAAATAGATATAAAAATACTTTCAATAGTAATCATAGACTTACCTTATAAACAGGTCCAAATCCCCCCTCACCAAGCTTGTTTTCAGTGGAGAAGTTGTCTGTGGCC